>NC_141902.1:12159305-12467777 GCF_057802395.1 Ceratotherium simum simum | reverse complement strand
TTTCTGTTGCTCTGCATCTTTACCGGCATTTGGAACCATCATTCTTGTTTTGTTTTGTTTTTTGTTTTGGATGTTAGCCATTTTCCAATGACAAATGATATTAAGCATCTTTTTTTTTTTTTTTTCTGGGAGGAAGATCAGCCTTGAGCTAACATCCATGCTAATCCTCCTCCTTTTGCTCAGGAAGACTGGCTCTGAGCTAACATCTATTGCCAATCCTCCTCCTTTTTTTTCCCCCAAAGCCCCAGTAGATAGTTGTATGTCATAGTTGCACATCCTTCTAGTTGCTGTGTGTGGGACGTGGCCTCAGCATGGCCGTAGAAGCGGTGCGTTGGTGCACGCCTGGGATCCGAACCCGGGCCGCCAGTAGCGGAGCGCGCGCACTTAACCGCTAAGCCACGGGGCCAGCCCGGGCCAAATGTTTTAAAACATACTTTTCAAAGTAGATAGCATTTTTCTTACTTCAGTAACTCTTGCATTATAACTTTAGAACTCTTCTTTGGGGATCTGCAAGTACTGTTACATTCAGTTTATCAGCTGCTGCACAGTGCTATATTTACATGTAATTTATTACCATAAATCTTGTTACCTAGATTGATCACCAATTTTATTCATCAAATTTGCTTCTATATAGATATTATTGCTTTCCAAAAAACAAATTCACTCCCAAAAGATAACAAATCGGTTTTTTGTACTGTCACAACTCTTTGAGGTAGGTAATATTCATGCTTTGTAGGTGAAAAAACTTTGAAGGGTTGACTACTTATCCAAAGTCACCAGTTCATCACTTACGCATTGTAGGACTTGTCTATCTCAGATTTACACAGGCATCTCAAATGTAGCATATCCAAAATGGGATTTATTAATTCATTCTTAAAACCTGATCCTCCTTAACCCCCTATCCTGATCAGTGGCACAACTGTCTGCCCACATACCCAAACCAAAACTTCTTCCTTAGAGCTCCTATTAAATCTGTCTTTTAGTTTTGTTCATTCTGTCTCTTTAACTGATGAGGATCTAAATTGAGCCTCTCCTTCTTCCCTAATTTTTTTTAACCATCCATTGTCTATATACTTTTATTGTACATATATTTGTTAGAGTTTTTATTACAATATATTAAAATCAGAGTTGCTTGAGGCAGAGCCTTTTTCATTTTGTTTTTGTAGCTTTCGTATTAAGGGAGAATGGGGAAGGGAGGAAAAGAAAACACTCAATCCGAAGCCTTTTCTTTTAGTTAATTAATCCATTCAATAAATATTTATTGAATATATACTGTGTGTTGGGTACAGTGCTATTTGCTCAGAAGACAGCATTAGGTCCCAGTTTAGTTAAGAAAATAGATATTAAGTAAATAATTACATAAATACTTAAAATAATAGTAATTGATATGAAGAATTATTGGTTCCTAGGAACAGTTTATAGTCAGCTCCTACTCATTATAGTCCAGGGGTATAGTGAGGGACCAGGCAAAACCATACATAAGAAGCAAGAACAACAACAAAAAATAATGGCATGTCAGCATGGTTTTAAATGGCACTGTGGAGGTTCCTTTCCACTCAGCTGAAGTCTACAGGTTCTGAACTTTCAATAGTGCATTTTATACTAAAGTCTTGTTAAGATAGAACCAGTTTATCACCGAGCTTTGCTTGATTGAAAGGCATTTGAAGGCAGTATCGGTTGAAATTATATACCTTATTTCACATCTCTTTTTGTTTTAATCCCTATTTCTGGCGTCCTATCATCTTCACATTCCTTCTGTCTTCCATTTTCTCTCATCTTCTTTGCCACTTTGATCTACTTTGCATCTTTCTGTTATAATATATGTCTTGTCTGATTATTCTGCCACTCCTCTGCCTTCTCTTATCCATTGAATCGTCAATGTTTTTTTCTTTTATCCAAAACTAGGAAAAAAATAAAAAGATTCAAGTTAAAATGACTTACATATACATACTAATATAGACATGTTTCTGTATGTATGTTCCAACTTTTCAGATCATGATATCTTTTTGCAGTCTCTTTGTTATTGTTGGTGTATTTTCTAACATACTAAGGGTGGCACTGTGTAAAAATGAGACTTAGAGAATAAAAACAAACAATTTAGAATTTTGTGATTAGCCGATTGCTAATCTCTTTTGATTTGATTTTTATCATTTGAGGTCAAAATTTAGCCTCTTCCATTGAAGAAGGTGAATGGCTATAGGTTCAGAAAGGAAAGAGGTGGTATTGACTGATTTAGGGATAAATCAGAAAATGTGACATTTCTTGCATGGGTCTTTTCACTTAGAGTGCAAGGTTGTCAGTCAGAATTTGCATGGTATAGGAAATCAATTGAAACTTGAGCCCATGGACGTTTACTTCAGCAAAATTCTTGCTTAATTATCATTGACTATGTCTAGTTAGATTGTTGTAGGCATAATTTAGAGTTTACGAAAGGTTGAGATTGTTTTGTGTAATTGTAAACCTCATTTTAATGATATATAATTTATAGTTTGTCTGCTATATTTCATGTAACACTAACTATTACTTTAAGTCTTTATTAAACTAGTAAAGCTTTGTATATGCTGCTAGTAAACCTTAAACCTAAAAAGTCATTTTATGTAGAAAATTGAATGCCTTGTATAGCTGTTTCAAATTGTTTTCTTTTTTCTAAAGATAGGTTGTTTGTCTAATTTTTATGTTTTCTTAAATGATACAGTAAGTGATGTACTTATTGTAGGACTGAATTTAATTTTCTGGAAACCACTTTTGTTGATGATTAATCTTTAACTAGATTTTGAGTGATCCAGCTCAGAAAAATATGTCAAGCATACTTAATTGGCACTTACAGTGTATTAACATCAAAGATCTGGTCTCATTTTTCAATACTCTACGTCAGAGATCAGCAAAGTAAGGACCTGTGGTGCAATTCCAGCCTTCCACCTGTTTTTGTAAATAACGTTTTATTGGAACACAGCCACTCCTGTTCATTTACATATTGTCTGTGGATATTCTCGTGCTACAAAGGCAGGGTTTAGTGACTGTGACAGAGAACATATGAAAAGTGTAAAATACTATTTGACCCTTTACAGAAAAAGTTTGCTGATCCCTGCTCTATAAAATCTAGTTGAGACTAAATTACGATGTAATTGATCTTTGATATCTGTAACAAGTACTTCCTGAGACTTTTAAAGAAATACAAATAGAGAAATATAAGTATTGGCTTTTTCTCTTTCTAGATTCATGTTTATATGAAAGTTACTTGTTTCTGTGTAAATTTTCAAATCTCAAATTAACCATTTGTACATTTTTATTAAAGTTTTATTTTTGTCTTAATGACCATTTATCATATACTTACATCAATTATAAAGGATAATAATAAAGCAAAATTGAGATCCAAATGCTAAGTGGTTGACTTGGCTCACTCATGCTCTGCATGGCAGACATGGCACACACTGAATCAAAACATGATTCAAATTCATTCATCAGGAAAATGATAAATCACTATATATTATGTACTTTTTTTTTTTTGATGCAGCTATAAAACAAAAAATTTTATTATATTTATTATATAGATTTATAATTTTAAGAATTTTTTTGTCTCAAGTCTTTGTTTTTTCTCTGGTTAATCTCTAAGTGTGTGGGAAGACTTGCCAGTGAATCTGCAGTATGATCCTTTTCTTTTTTTTTTTTTTTTTAATTTTTTGTTTATTGCAGTAACATTGGTTTATAACATTGTAAAACTTTCAGGTGTACATCATTGTACTTCCATTTCTGCATGGACTACATCATGTTCACCACCAAAATACTAATTACAACCCATCACCACACACATGTACCGAATTATCCCTTTCACCCTCCTCCCTCCCCCCTTCCCCTCTGGTAACCACCAATCCAATCTCTGTCCCTATGTGTTTGTTTATTGTTGTTATTATCTACTACTTAATGAAGGAAATCATACGGTATTTGACCTTCTCCCTCTGACTTATTTCACTTTGCATTATACCCTCAATGTCCATCCATGTTGTCACAAATGGCTGGATTTCATCATTTCTTATGGCTGAGTAGTATTCCATTGTGTATATATACCACAGCTTCTTTATCCATTCGTCCCTTGATGGGCACTTAGGTTGCTTCCAAGTCTTGGCTATTGTGAATAACGCTGCAATGAACACAGGGGTGCATGTACCTTTGCAAATTGGTGTTTTCAAGTTCTTTGGATAAATACCCAACAGTGGAATAGCTGGATCATATGGTAGTTCTATCCTTGATTTTTTGAGGAATCTCCATACTGTTTTCCATAGCGGCTGCACCAGTTTGCACTCCCACCAGCAGTGTATGAGAGTTCCCTTTTCTCCACATCCTCACCAACACATGTTGTTTCCTGTCTTGTTAATTATAGCCATTCTGACGGGCGTGAGGTGATATCTCATTGTAGTTTTGATTTGCATTTCCCTGATAGTTAGTGATTTTGAACATCTTTTCATGTGTCTGTTGGCCATCTGTATATCTTCTTTGGAGAAATGTCTGTTCAGGTCTTTTGCCCATTTTTTAATTGGGTTGTTAGTTTTGTTGTTGTTGAGATGCATGAGTTCTTTATATATTTTGGAGATTAAGCCCTTATCAGATGTATGGTTTGCAAATATCTTCTCCCAATTGTTAGGTTGTCTTTTCGTTTTGTTGATGGTTTCCTTTGCTGTGCAGAAGCTTTTTAGTTTGTTGTAGTCCCATTTGTTTATTTTTTCTATTGTTTCTCTTGCCCGGTCAGATGTGGTGTTTGAAAAGATGTTGCTAAGACCGATGTGGAAGAGCGTACTGCCTATGTTTTCTTCTAGAAGTTTCATAGTTTCAGGTCTTACATTCAAGTCTTTAATCCATTTGGAGTTAATTTTTGTGTATGGTGTAAGGTAAGGATCTACTTTCATTTTTTTGCATATGGCTATCCAGTTTTCCCAACACCATTTGTTGAAGAGACTTTCTTTTCCCCATTGTATGTTCTTGGCTCCTTTGTCAAAGATTAGCTGTCCATAGATGTGTGGGTTTATTTCTGGGCTTTCGATTCTATTCCATTGATCTGTGTGTCTGTTTTTGTGCCAGTACCATGCTGTTTTGGTTACTATAGCTTTGTAGTATATTTTGAAATCAGGGAGTGTGATACCTCCAGCTTTGTTCTTTCTTCTCAGGATTCCTTTAGCTATTCGGGGTCTTTTGTTGTTCCATATAAATTTTAGGATTCTTTGTTCTATTTCTGTGAAAAATGTTGTTGGAACTTTGATAGGGATTGCATTGAATCTATAGATGGCTTTAGGAAGTATGGACATCTTAACTATGTTAATTCTTCCAATCCAAGAGCACGGAATATCTTTCCATTTCTTTGTGTCTTCTTCAATTTCTTTCAGAAATGTTTTATAGTTTTCTGTGTACAGATCCTTCACCTCTTTGGTTAAGTTTATTCCTAGGTATTTTATTCTTTTTGTTGCAATTGTAAATGGGATGGTATTCTTAATTTCTCTTTCTGCTACTTCGTTGTTAGTGTACAGAAATGCAACTGATTTTTGTATGTTGATTTTGTATCCCGCAACTTTACCGTATTCATTTATTACTTCTAAAAGTTTTCTGGTGGATTCTTTAGGGTTTTCTATATACAAAATCATGTCATCTGCAAATAGTGACAGTTTCACTTCTTCCTTTCCAATTTGGATCCCTTTTATTTCTTTCTCTTGCCTGATTGCTCTGGCTAGGACTTCCAATACTATGTTAAATAGGAGTGGTGACAGTGGGCATCCTTGTCTGGTTCCTGTTCTTAGAGGGATAGCTTTCAGTTTTTCTCCATTAAGGATGATATTAGCTGTGGGTTTCTCATATATGGTCTTTATTATGTTGAGGTACTTTCCTTCTATACCCATTTTATTCAGAGTTTTTATCATAAATGGATGCTGGATCTTGTCAAATGCTTTCTCTGCATCTATTGAGATGATCATGTGATTTTTGTTCTTCATTTTATTAATGTGGTGTATCACGTTGATTGATTTGCAAATGTTAAACCATCCCTGCATACCTGGAATAAATCCCACTTGATCATGGTTAAAATCTTTTTAACGTATTGTTGTATGCGATTTGCTAGTATTTTGTTGAGGATTTTCGCATCGATGTTCATCAGTGATATTGGCCTGTAATTTTCTTTTTTTGTGTTGTCCTTGTCTGGTTTTGGTATCAGGGTAATGTCAGCTTCGTAGAATAACTTAGGGAGCTTCCCCCCCTCCTCAATTTTTTGGAAGAGTTTGAGAAGGATAGGTATTAAGTCTTCTTTGAATGTTTGGTAGAATTCACCAGGGAAGCCGTCTGGTCCTGGACTTTTATTTTTGGGGAGGTTTGTGATTACTGTTTCGATCTCCTTACTGGTGATTGGTCTATTCAAATTCTCTACTTCTTGATCCAGTTTTGGAAGGTTGTATGACTCTAAGAATTTATCCATTTCTTCCAGATTGTCGCATTGGTTGGCATGTAGCTTTTCATAGTATTCTCTTATAATCTTTTGTATTTCTGAGGTGTCTGTTGTAACCTCTCCTCTTTCATTTCTGATTTTACTTATTTGTGCCTTCTCTCTTCTTTTCTTGGTGAGTCTAGCTAAAGGTTTGTCTATTTTGTTGATCTTTTCAAAGAACCAGCTCTTGGTTTTATTAATTTTTTCTATTGTTTTTTTGGTCTCTATTTCATTTATTTCTGCTCTGATTTTTATGATTTCCCTTCTTCTACTGATTTTGGGCTTTGTTTGTTCCTCTTTTTCCAGTTCCTTTAGGTGCATTGTTAGATTGTTTATTTGAGATTTTTCTTGTTCGTTGAGATAGGCCTGTATTGCTATAAACTTCCCTCTTAGAACCGCTTTTGCTGTATCCCATAAATTCTGGCATGTCGTATTTTCATTTTCATTTGTCTCCAGGTATTTTTTGATTTCTTCTTTGATTTCTTCGTTAACCCAGTCGTTGTTCAGTAGCATTTTGTTTAATCTCCATGTATTTGTGGCTTTTCTGATTTTCTTCCTATAGTTGATTTCTAGTTTCATACCGTTGTGGTCAGAAAAGATGCTTGGTATTATTTCAATCTTCTTAAATTTATGGAGACTTGTTTTGTGGCCTAATATGTGATCAATCCTGGAGAATGTTCCATGTGCATTTGAAGAGAACGTGTATTCTTCGGTTTTTGGATGGAATGCTCTGTATATATCTACTAGGTCCATCTGTTCTAGTGTGTCGTTTAAGGCCAATGTTTCCTTATTGATCTTCTGTTTGGATGATCTATCCGTTGGTGTAAGTGGAGTGCTAAAGTCCCCTACTATTATTGTGTTACTGTCTATTTCTGTTTTTATGTCTGTTAATAATTGCTTTATATATTTAGGTGCACCTACATTGGGTGCGTAGATATTTACAAGTGTTATATCCTCTTGTTGGATTGTTCCCTTGATCATTATGTGATGCCCTTCTTTGTCTCTTTTTACAGTTTTTGTTTTAAAGTCTATTTTGTCTGATATGAGTACTGCTACCCCAGCTTTCTTCTCATTGCCATTTATGGAGTATCTTTTTCCATCCCTTCACTTTCAGTTTGTGAGTGTCTTTAGGTCTGAAGTGTGTCTCTTGTATGCAGCATATATATGGGTCTTGTTTTTTTATCCAGTCAGCCACCCTATGCCTTTTAATTGGAGCATTTAGTCCATTGACGTTTAAAGTAGCTATTGATAAGTATGTACTTGCTGCCATTTTTTAACTTTTTTTTTTTTTTCTCAGTGTTTTAGTAGTCCTTCTCTGTTCCTTACTTCTTCTATATAGAATTGATGGTCACTTTAGTTTGACCTCTGTCTGAAAGCTGTACTCTTTAACTCCCCTCCTCCCTCCTTTTGTGTTTTTGATATCATATCTAACCTCTTTTTTGTGCATTTGTATCCATTACGTTCTAATCGTGGAAATAGATAATTTTTCCTATTTGTGGTCTTCTCTTTTCCCCTTAAATCAGTCCCTTTAACATTTCTTGTAACACTGGTTTCTTGGTGACAAACTCCTTTAATTTTTGTTTATCTGGGAAAATTTTGATCTCTCCTTCCATTTTGAATGATAACCTTGCTGGATAGAGTATTCTTGGCTGTAAGTTTTTTCCTTTTAGCACTTTAAATATATCGTGCCATTCTCTTCTAGCCTGTAAGGTTTCTGCTGAGAAGTCAGCTCATAGCCTTATGGGGTTTCCTTTGTATGTAACTTGACATTCTCTTGCGGCTTTTAGGATTCTCTCTTTATCTTTAATTCTGGACATTTTGATTATGATGTGTCTCTGTGTGGGCCTCTTTGGGTTTATCTTGTTTGGGGCTCTCTGTGCCTCCTGTACCTGGATGTCTGTTTCCTTCCTTAGGTTAGGGAAGTTTTCATCTATTATTTCTTGAAATAGATTCTCTGCCCCCTTGTCTCGCTCTTCTCCTTCCGGGACACCTATAACATGGATGTTAGTGCGCTTGATGTTGTCCCAGAGGTCCCTTAGACTGTCCTCACTCTTTTTGATTCTATTCTCTTTTACCTGTTCACCTTGGGTAATTTCTTCTAGTCTTTCTTCCAGCTCACAGATCCATTCTTCTGTATCCTCTACTCTGCTTTTGAGTCCCTCTAATGAATTTTTCATTTCCAGTATTGTATTCTTCATTTCTGATTGGTTCTTTTTTATATCTTCCATTTCTTTGTTGACATTCTCACTGAGTTCATCTATTCTTCTCCCCAGATCAGTGAGCATCCTTAACACCCTTAGTTTGAACTCTCTGTTGGGTAGGTTGCTCATTTCTGTTTCACTTAGTTCCTTTTCTGGGGTTTTGTCCTGTTCCCTTACTTGGAATGTATTCTTTTGCCTCCTCATTTTGCCTCTTTCCCTGTGCTTGTGTCGACGTATTAGGTAGGTCAGCTACGTCTCCTGCTCTTGGATAGGAGACCTTATGTAAGTGATGGCTTAGGAGGCTTCCAGTGTGCTTCCCTCAGTTCTCAATGTTCCAGGGGTGACCCCTATGTGGGCTACGTGTGTCCTTCTGTTGTGGCCTGTTAGTTCTCCCTATAGGTGCCCAGGGAGGCTGAGTTATGCTCCTGGCCAGCTGTTGTAATGCTCACCTGCTTGTAGTTGTTGTGGGCCCTTCAGTCTCTTTATCAGGTGTGGGGAGCCCCAGCACAGTTGGCTGTAAGTTCTAATACCACACTTGTGTTGCAGTATTTCTTTTAAGTGAGTAGGCCCCCAGTGTGGCAGGTTGTTAGGCTCAGTGCCTTACAATTGCTGTAAACCTCTAGCCTATTAGGTCTCTTGTCAGCTCTCTGAGGATTGCAGCTGGGTGGGGCTGGCCTCAGGCACAGGAGCACCCAGTTGTTTCAGGCTTTGGAAGGTGGGGCAAACCCCCTATGTGGGTCTTTGAGAAGCACAAGTCTTCTGCAGCTGACAAGCCCTGTTGCCCACAGGTCCACACACACAGTCAACACAGTCCTGTCCCGTGTGAGCGCCCCGACCTCCCCAAGCGGACCCAGACTCTCCACGGCGGGAGCCCCACACACTCTGCCACCGCCCCACACTCTCCACCCGCTCCTTGTGCCCACCCTGCCCCGCTCAAGTCAGCTCATTTGCCAGGCTGCAGAGAATCCAGTCACCAATCTATGCAGGCCCACAAGTTGCCTGAGGGCTTGTTGTTGGGTGGGGCCAGTCTCTAGGGTGGGCTGCCTGCCCTGGCTGAGCTGGATTAAATCGGTGCTCTAGTGGGTGGAGCAGACCCTGGGCTAGCAGGTCTCAGGGAGAACTCCAATGGCGTCTATGTCAGCACGCTCACAGCAGGCCACAACAATGGCCGCCGCCAATGTCCCAGTCCCTGGAGAGGTCTCACCCCTCACCGAGATGCACTCAGGGCCTATTAGGTGAGTCTCTTGTCACCGAAGCACTGTGCACCTTTCTTTCTGGTGATTTTAGGATGCTTTCTGAAACGGGTGAGTTTGTGCGCGGGCCCTTTAAGAGCCAGTTTTAGTTTCTTTGTGAACCGGGTTTTCTGGGGGTACTCCCCAATGTTTTAGCAGCAGGCAAAGTCAGATATTATGCCGCTGGTGTCGATTGTGTTGGGTCCACACAATGCCCACAGCGGGGGCGCTCCCGGCTCAGGGCCCCGCGCCTCCAGGGAGGCTGCGTACCTGTGCGCTGCTCCTGGCGGCCGGGAAGCTGCTGGCTTGTGAAGGCGGCGTTTTTCCTCTCCAGAAGGGAGTCTCTGCCTCTTCTGCCTCAGTTAGGATTGTCCGTTGTTGCAGGAGTTCCTCTCATCCAGTTTTCAGTTCTGTCTCAGGGGTAATTTTTCCACGAGTAGTTGTAAATTGGCTGTGTCCACGGGAGGAGGTGAGTTCAGAGTCTGCCTACGCCGCCATCTTGACTCTGCCTCCTATATTATGTACTTTTAAGGGCAATCACATCAATTATTTATAGTTGGAATGCTAGCTTCATGTGCCCCGGATCTAGTATAACCGTTGATAAGAAAATTTGACTTTAATTTTTTAGAAATTTTAGTTGTTAGCAGGGAATTTTAATATTAGACTAAATACAGTTATCTTAACTGTACCCTGTTGAAAGATGTTAATTTAAAACATTTAAACTCTTTATTTTTGTCTCCTTAAAGTAATGACTCTTCACATTACAGTGCCTGAAAAAAACTTATAAGTATTACATAGAAATTCCATACACTTTTTGTTGTTTTGATTATTTGGAATATATAAATTAGATAACCTACCTACACTGTTGTTTTCTTCCTGATCATATGTTGAAATAAAAAAAGGAGATTTATAACTTAAAACTAAGTTTTTTTTTGCAAAAGTTCCCAGTAATCCACCAATCTAAATGTTTAATTTTCGTGTATCTTTTCACATTTTAAATTATCAAATTTAATAAATTAACTGAAGTTTATAAAAATTTAAATTGAATGACTCTTCTTTGGAAACTGCCATAATCAGCTCTTAGTCTGATTTCATCTAAAAAGAATAACATTAAGGTAAATATTCCTCACCACATATGACTTCCTTAAAAATCATATTTAGCCAACCAGTAACTGATGGTTAAGTGCTACTAGTGTTCTTCAAATACTTTTACATAATCATAAATAAGGGTGAGAATTTTGTCATCCTATACTTTTCCAGTATATTTTTTAATTGCTTAAAAAGGAAGTGATTATCTTCACAATTCTTGTGGAATAAGCTTTTATGAAGCAGGATATTTGAAAACTGATGATTTATTTTAGGAGAAAGATAAAAGATGAGAGTATTTGCCCTTCTTGAAATGTGAATCCAAGTGGACATTAGTAGTTTGAGAATGAAGTATATATAATTCAAAATTACTATACCTTCCTGTCAACTTACACTATTTACGTTATGTGTAGGAATAGCTTTTTGATATATGTTTTTTAAAATGCGATGTTCTAAAATTTATACTTTCTCTCCATGAATGTAGTGATTTCATTGAACTGTGGAGTTTGGAACAATTTTGTAACAAATCTATTAAGTGTCTTCTATTATCTCTTCCTGTTATCTTTTTTGTGTGGTAAATGTTAAATCATAGGAGCACAGAAATGGGGGAGAAAAGCTTGAGAAAACAGGAACTTGGATATCTAAACTTTTTAGTAAAATTTTAAAATAATTGAGACCGTTTCTAAAATTTACATCATTTCACTAATGCTCAGTATGGCTTTTCATTTAACTTATCCAATTTAACAGTTGCCTAAATTATATTATAGACATTTTCTAAGATATGTTGTTTAGAACTTCTTTCTTTACCTTTACTGCGTGTCTTCAGTTCACCAACATCAGTAAACACTTCAGTGAGCCCTCTGACTCTTATAAGACAAAATGTATTTTTGAGGGGAACCAATGTACTTTCTTTGTCTTTAAATTGAATAATTCTGTATATGTAATGAAAGAGAGAAAATAACATTAGACATCTAAAAATATAGTCCAGTTTTTGTCAGCCTTTCTTCATAATATATTTGTTTTGACTATAATAGGTAGCAGCAGGAGATTTTCAGGTCACATTTAGTGGTAATTATTTGTCATTCCTTTTGAGGAAACATAGTTAAACTTTGTAATAAAAATACTTGCCATGTTTTATTTGTGATGATGTCCAAAAAAGAGAGAGAATACAATTTCCAGTAAGAATTGAAAGTCCAGGAATAAATACAATGATGAGAATGAGTGCTTGTATCACTGGGGAACTTTCTTCATCTAAGCACATATGAACAATTGATCCTTGTAGTCATATATATCAGTAAACATTAATAACTTAACAGTCTGAAGTCAGTGCAGAAGATATGGAGCATTATTGAAAGATGGAGTCGAGCAGGTGGCACTTTAATATGTTCAGTGTCATGGTTGACTCTAAAGACTAGTCGAATGAAATTACTTGAGGTTCTAAAGATTTAAAAAGCGAACTCATTTTGCTGCACTAAGGAAATGCTACTGATCAGGCTTTCTGTGTCCCTTTTTTCTAGGCTAGAAAATATTAACCCTGAAGAAAATGACATGGTAAGCCATTCTCTGAGGAGATTTCTTGATGTCAGTCTTATATCTTAGAGGCTTAAGTTCAATTGAGTGGGTTTCAAGAACTAAGATGTGGGAAAAAGAAGAATTGACACACTAATAATGTACATCTTTGCTGCAATATGAAAATTCAATAACTTCACTCAGTCAATTTACAATTCACATGTGCCTATTAATTAAAACCCTATATTAAATAAAATATATTAAAACTTCATGTCTGACTAACATATAATGGTGTTGGTAGACATTACAGGAATTACTGAACAGAATAAACAATGCAGACACAGGGATAGCTATTCAGGAGAATGGAGCTGTAATTGTGGATAGAATCTACAAGACCAAGGAATGTAAAAAGAGAATAACTGCCGAAGAAATGGATGCCGTCATAGAGGAACGGGATGCTGCTTTGTCTCAGGTAACCGCGTGTGTCTGTAAAAGCATAGACTTACCATTTCCTGCTCTTTCTTTGTCATTAAAAAAGGACTTTTCCCCACATATTCTTAATTCAAGTTAGTTTTTAGCATATAATTGATACCACAATGATTAGATATATGAAAATAATCACAGTTTGTTATACCATTCTTCCAATACATGCATCCTCATTTCTTAATAAAACTGTTAGCTTGCTATAAAAATTGTTTAAATTCTTTCAAGTAATCATTTTTATATGAGACTTCTTACAGTTTTGTGAGGGCTGAGATTGTGTCTTTATTACTATTTTATTCCCAGTGCCTAATTCAGCACCTTTTAGTAAACATTGATAAATGAATCACATTATTAGTGTATTCTTTTCTGAACATGACTTACACCCTCCTGCTCTAATGGAAACCTGATCACCTCCTTGAGAATTCTACCTCCACTGCCATCCTCTCAAGTCGTGATTGTATTTCCTCCCACAGCAGTTATACCCCTGGGCTTGGAGGCTTGTTCCTCACTAGTGTTTGTGGATCACTGTTCCCTTTTTCCTCTCTAAACACCTCCAGCTTTGAAGCTTATGCTTCAGACTGTACCACCCCCTACGCACTCCTGTTGCAGTCATGTACACACTCCTATGTCACTTCCCTCATTTCTTAAAGATTTTAGGATCTCCTTCACTGTCACTTTCTTTAGCCTATGCCTGTCATAATTATTGATGATTTAAATATTTGTGTAGATGATCCTTTCAATATCCTGGCCTCTCATCTCCTTCAGTTTCTCTCCTCCTGTCATCATGTGCTCTATACTACTTCCGCTGTCCACCCTGTGGTCATATCCTGTTCTTGGTCATTATCAATATCAGTTTCAAGCATCCCACTTTCTGACCACCACTTACTATCTTTCCAGATCACTTACTCTAGAACTCTGACTCTAGCAATTTTTTAACTCTACTGGAGCCTATTTCTATTGATCCCACCACCTCTTTTCCTATCCCTTAAGCCCCTGATGTCTTCACTTCCCTCTCTATTTGGCTTACATTCCATGACCCACCATGATTATGACCAACTTGCGTATAATATAACCTCAGTTCTCCTGGCCTTCTATTCCTTTGTCCTACTCACCTCGCAAAACTTAAGCCTTATCAGTTTAACTTTCTGCCTGTTCTGCACCTTCACAACTTTATAGGGCAGAAGAAATCACACAAATTTGCGAACTGAACTTACCTTAAATTCATGACCACTATGTGCAACTAGGCCCTTGGTGTTACCTGGCAGTCTCCTTGCCTTTCCTTAGTCTATTCACTCTTCCCTCCAGAAGACTGTTTTATCTCTTCTCCTTTCTCCTCAGATATCCAACCTCTCTTCCCCAATTGAAAAAAAGGACTTCTGTTTGTCCCCACCATGTCATCCACTAGCCTACCAGCATTTGCACCGTATGTTCTTCCTTTTCTATTTTCTTTCTTTTCTGCTACGTGCTTCTGTTTAAGGACAGCCTCTCTATTCCTACACTAGTTCACATCTTTTCTTGCCTGCTTAAGGCTATCACTTAACCGATTATCCCTTTTCTCTCCTACTTCATAAAATATTTCCCATCAGTTCATTTCTGTCGCTATCTGAAATGCTTTACTCTCTCCCACGGAGGCGGGGTGGGGGTTCTGGAAGTCTTGGTCTGCTTGTGCTTCACCCTAGACTTTTGATGAGGCTTCCCAGACAGGGCTGAAGTGTTCATTGGGGCCCTGCTCCTAGCAGATCCCGTGTTTGTCTCCTCAGCGTCATAAGACTGGGGAAAACTCCACTCTTCTTTTCAGAGGTTTTAGGGCTTAACTTTATACAGGTTTGGGATTTAGCACATGGTTTGAGGTAGAAACAAGCCTCAAGATCCCAGTTTCGTCTCTTTAGCCTTGCATAACTGCCAACAGCTTAGATGATTTCTCCAAAAGGAGCCCTCTATGTAGTCAGAGGCTGATTTCTCAGCCCCTTGCCCATGCCTTGAATCTTTAAAACGCAGGGGGAAAAAAACAACTGCAGATGTTCAAATCACCTCTCTCCAGGTAACCCCCCTCCAGAATCTCAGCCACCCAGGTCATTGTCGCAGCAGCAGCAGCCCTCTGATATCTTTAAACAGGTGACTTTTCTTGTTTTTGCCTGTAGCATTGTTCTGCCACAAATGATTCCACCTTAGCTAGATGTGGAGATCTGACATTTATCTTCAGATAAGAATTGGAAAAAGTCCTTAAACTTTTAAAATGGACAACTGTTGTTACCATTTTTTACCCTACCAAGTGTATTCAGTCTTGGACCATTTGATATATTGTTGAAGAGATAGCCAAAACTGTTTTTATGAGCTTGAAAATAATTATCATATAAACTCAAACATTTGATTTTATCATTTATTGTATTAAGTTAACTAAAAATAAACACATAGAGCATAATTAAATATTGACTGCCACCCATGCCTTCTTCCTCTCTTTCCTTTGCCCACTGCCTTTATGGTATAAAAAGATAAAGAAATCAACATTTGGTAATACTTACCAACATATCTTTATTTACAAATAGATATTTTCCATCGCTTGGAATATGGGCTTTAGCCATATGGGCTAGGAGCGTTGGTAAAATAAAATATAGTCAACACATGAAAGCAAAGGCCTTGTCATAAAGACCTGGAATGCAGCAGGGATGAAGGAAGAAAGTGGTAGATTCTTTATGCACATGGGTGTTTGGAATCTAATCCGGGCATAATGGATAACGTGCTTATGGTTCTTGAACTAATTTCATTCCCGCCTACTGATAAGAATGGGACTTTGATTGTATTGTCAGGCTTGATCATGATTAGTGCACAATGTGAAAAGGAGCTTTTAAGGTAAAAACTTTTAGGATCAGAGCATAGGCAGGCAGGAGCAGAAACTAGCACTGTTTTTCTCTTTGTCAGGTTAGACATCTCAGCATCCTTCAACCTTTCCCTGGATTTCCTTTTACTTTGCTGTCTTCTAGATGTTAGTTTCCCCTTGTTGGTCTATCAAGGCTGAATGAGTGCTCGTAAATCTGTTACCTGAACACCACTCAGAGAATCTTCACTCACCACTGTTTTCTGGAAATGAGTCATTCCAAATATCTAAATTCAATATCAACCTTTTCAATTTGTGCACTTTTGTTTATTGTTTTTGTTGTTGAAAATATTCCTAAAATATTTATGTCCCTCCTTTAAGCAGAATATAATCAGCACACTTTTTTTTAAACAATTTAGTTACCTCATTTTTGTCAAATGTTATAATGAAAACTGTAGATCCTGATGTCCTTTAGGCCCAGAATTGACAAATACAGAAAGCATGGAAGGACCAAGAAATATTCATCAGAGTAGTTAAAGAAATTCAGCCAAACATTTCACTAGTCAGATTCCCCCTTCTCTACAGCCTGCAAGCTGTCTATACCAAGCACTAAACTGCAGCTCCAGCACAAGGAGAAATAAACCAAATAAGGGGAAGACATGAATCCAGTCCAGTAACATAAGAAAATTCTGAGAAGACGGCTGAGCATTGTACAGAAAGTACAGTTGGTCTGTTGCTTTATGCCTCTTTTTGCCTTTTAGCGTGTTTTCCCCTCTCATTGAACGTGCTTCCTCTCTACTTGTCACTCGTCAGCCTACTGCTTCAAAGCTAATTTAAACGTCATCTCTTCCATGAAGTCTCTCACATGAAGCGATATTGATAAATACCCTCCTCGTGCCCACGTTTTACCTTGGGTCCTGTTATAGTATTTGCATACTGCACACAGTTAATTGATTTCATGCCTCTCTTCCCTACTAGCATGAAGATAGGAACTATTCTTCTTTAGCTGTGTCTATCACAGTCCTTAGGACAGTGTAGGCACTTACTAGATGTTTGTTGAATTAATGAACTGATGAGCTTAACTGTTTTAGATCTATTTCAAGATACACTGAACTAGAAGAAGTTAGTGAAATATTATTCGTTTGTCCACATTCTATTGAGTACCTATTACTGGCCTATGTTGGGAACTCAGCAATGATCTAAATAGAAAAGGTTCTTACTCTTGTGGAACGTACGTTTTAGTATAGACAGACATAGATAGTGAACAAACAGATGAATAAAGTACTTTCAGGTTGCGATGTGATGAAAATAAAAAGGTATGGGAGAGCGACCGCAGTGGGTAGTGGGGTTGTCACTTTAAATAGGGTGATCAAAGCAGGCCTCTTTGTCAAGGTAAATAGTTGAATTAAGACATGAAAGAGGAGGAGAATCCAGCCATGCAAAGAACTCTGGAAAGAGCATTCCATCAGAGAAGAATAGATCAACAGTGCCCTGAGAGAGGGAACAAGCTTAGTGTGTTTAAGGCACTGATGCAAAGTTACCAAGCTTAAATGTGATTGAAGTGCAGGAGCAAGGAAGAGAGTGGCAAGTGATGAGGTAGAAGAGACAGGCGGCAGACAAATCTGTAAGGTCCTGTAGGCCACGGTAAGGAGTACAGATTGTATCTAAATGCAGAAGCTATTGAAGGAGAAAGGCTGTTGCAGTAGTCCAAGCAAAAGATGCAACAGATGGTGGCTCAGAGGAGCAAGTGTGGATTTAGAGAAGTGGATAGATTTGGGAAATGTTTCCATGGTACAGTGAACAAGCCTTGAAGACAGATTGGATTTGAGCAAAAGGGAGCAGGAAGAATCAAGGCTGACTACTATATTTTGGGCTTGAACACTGTGTAGATATTTGCTTCATTTATTGTGACGGGTGAAGTTTTGGGGGGAGATCAACATATCGAGGGAGGGAAATTAAATTCTCTCTTTGATATGGTATATTTGAGATGATTCTTAAAAATTCATATGAAAACATTGAGCAGGCACTTGGCCATTGCAGCCATCAGCATATAGATAATTAAAACTGTGGGGCTAGATGGAACTAGGGAAATATCATTGAGAAAGAAAAGGGCCCAGGACCACGCCCCATGGTATGCCAAGATTTAGCAGTTGGGCAAAATAGGAGGGGCCCACAGAGGAGCCTGGAAAGGATGGCAAATGAGGTAGAAGGAAACTAAAGAGAGTGTGGTATCAGAGAAGGCAAAAGATGAGAGTGACCATTTCCCTTGAATGGTGTTGAGAGATCAAGCAAGGTGGAGATGGAATAGTTGTTTTTAGATTTATTTATGCGGAAGATGTTGAGGGCCTTGACAAGAGTTTGTCCAGGACAGAACACGTTGGAGTAGTCTGAGGAGAGAATGGAAAGTGAGGAAGTGAAGACAGTGAATATATGCAACTGCCCCCCACCCCACCCCGCCCTGCCCCGTAATGGAGGTAGAGAAATTGGCATTAGATGGAGAGGGGGTTTATGGTGTCATGGGGGAGTTTTTCTTTCTTTTTTAATGGGAGATTCAAGGGCATGTGGTTGGTATGTTGATGGAAATGAACCAGGAAAGAAGGAAAGGTGGTTTTCAGGAAGAGAAAAGATCATTGCAGTAGCAAAATCCTAGAGTAGGTAAGTAGATTGAGAGGGGTTAGGACCTAGAACATAAGTGGAAGATTTGCTCTTTCTTGGAACAGAGAAGCTACTTTTATTGTAACAGAGGAATACAGAGAACTTGGATGGATACAGATGCTGGCAAGGAGATAATTTAGGGGGTATGGTGCCCTTTTCTCAGTGAAAATGTTGCGTTAATCTAGATTCTCAGTGTGATGGATCAGTGGATGGTGCTGAGGATTTGTAAAGAAGAGAGTTTGAAATAGTTATCTTGGTTTGTGTGTAAATGAACATAACTAGAGAAATGTAGGATTGCCTGGCAGAGTGGAATGCCCACTTGAGAATTAGGGTAATGAATTTAAAGTGAAACCTGTCAGTTAGGTTGCATGATTTCTTTTAGCAACATTCGGAACTTGAGTGTCATGTGGTGTCGTAGAGATTTGATTTTAATTAGGGTTGGGGTTTTAATGGGTGAGGAACCGGGAGTCATTACAGTGGTGGACCGTGGACTCTCCCTTGCAGAAGTAGGAAGAGCGATGCAGGAGGAACTGAGGAGAGTGAGTGTCACAGAAGGCAGGATCCTGGATGGGGATAACTGATCCAGGTGTTAAGCGTTCCTTCTTCGTTTGTCTTGGAGTGCTGCAGTGAGTTGTGGTCAAGAGAAAAAGACTCTTGAAATAAAGATTTTGAAGGTATTGCAATTAGTAGGATCAATGTATTCCAGATAATTTCCTGTGTAATTTTTATATGGACTTATGGGGGAAGAAACGAAATAGTGGATATTTTACCACACAGTCAGCAAGATAGATCCAGAAGTGGTAAAAGAGAGGGAGCCCATCTGAAGAAAAGGTGTAAATAATTTAGCAATTAGAAAGAATTTTTTTGCTTTATTGTGCCAAGTACAGAAATAAAGGTCTGAGAAAATAAATATAATGACACATATTTTAAGATCCAGAAGTCCATGTTAGAACATTTCTAGCCTAGTTATGAATTTCTTGCTTGATACTCCGTGTGACCAAAAGTCACTGTGAAAAAGCAGGTTGAGATAGGAAGTGTAACATAAGCTAACAGTCCACTCAAAGAGCAAACCAAAATCTGGCCAGTGATGTAACCATTGAAGTTAACTTTCCATGCCAGCAGAAGGAGAGAGAGCCCAGTTTCTTAGCCTCTCTGTGGTTAGTGTTGCCTACACTTTGTATCCCTTATAATTCACATAGTGCCCAGCGTATAATAGATGCAAAATAATGATTTGATAAGTTATTAGAAGTTTGACAAAAAGCTCATACTTGAAAATAAATCATAACATTTCGAGTTTCATTTTTTAGAAAAAGTAGGAAACATATTTAACATTCTTTATTATAGTGACTAGAAAATTTTTATTAATTTTTTCCCCTGTCAATTTGTTAATTTGCTTTGCTGTCTGTCATAGAATTATTTGCCTGTGCATGTTTTTTTTCCCAGTCCATCTTGCTAAAATATACTGTTGATATTTGGTCTATTCTAATAACTCTTCTTTTTTCTTGTTATAAAATTTTTACAACTTTTTGAAACTATAGATAACTTTGGCAAGTAGAGGTAAGCAAGAAGGGAAAATTTGCCATAAACTCTTTTCCTAGAAATAATCATGTACAGATTCTTTGTCGTTTTTTCAGTGCATGTTCTATCATACATACTACTTGCTAACCTGATTTTTCACTTTGAGTTTATGTAAGATATTCTTATGATTTTATAATGTGATTGTATTAAGATTTGTTGAACTCATCTGCCATTTGGGAGGGTGTTTATGTATTTTTTTTCTGTTTTTTATAATGTGGACATTTTTGTAGCTAAACTTTTACGTACATTCATGTTTATTTCCTTAGGGAAGATTCCTAGAAGCAGAAATACTGGATCAAAGAATATAAACATTTTAAAATAAGTATATATTTTCAGATTGCCTTCTTAGAAAAATTTTACCTAGAAATGTTATTTGAGATTTCATTCAAGGGGGCTTCAAATGAATAAAGTGCTACGGAATTTAGACTTTATTCTCTAGGCGGTGTGGACCTCCTGAGGTTTTTGAGTTTTCTGGTAATACAGAAAGTGCTATTCTTGAAGAAGATTCCTGGGCAGCACTACATAAAGTGGATTGAGTAGTATAAGTCCAAGGCTGAGGAGACAATTGAGAATCTATTATAGTAATTCAGGCAAGAGATAATGAAGGTCTAAACAAGAAAAATGAGAGAAGAATAGATATGAAAGCTATGGAAGTAAAAGATTGTGTATTTTTTTAATGGAGGTATAACAGTAAAGTATGCAGATCTTAAGGGGAAGATTTGATGAATTTTTACGTATGTGTGTACCCGTGTAAGCAGCACTCAGCTCAAGATAGAGAACACTTGTAGCACTCCAAAGGCTCCTTCATGCTTCATGTCTCTTCCCAGTCAGAATTCCTTACGAAGGGCAATCACTCTTCTTACTTCTAACACCATAGGTCATTTTGCATATTTTTAAACTTCATATAAAAGGAATCAAGCTATGTGCTCTTTTATGTCTGATTTTTTTCACCCAATGTTGTTGATGCCTGTATGTTGATCTGTATTGTTAATTATCAATAGTTGATCTTTTTCATTGTGGTATGTCCCATTGTATGACTATTCCATGATTTATTTACATATTCAACAGGTGATAGAGATATAGGTTGTTTCTGTTTTTGACCTACTATGAATGAAGTACTGTGGGTGTTCTCCTACATGTCTTTTGGTGACAAAAGCATTCATTCCTTTTGGTGCATATGCAGGTATATACACAGGAGAATAGCTGTCATAGGTTTAGCTTTAATAGGTAATTCCAAACATTTTTCCAAAGTTGTTATTCCAGCTTACACCAGCGATGTAAGAGAGCTGCTCCAGTTGTGAGGGTCAACAGTTGGTATCGTTAGTTATTTTAATTTCTGTTATTTTGATGGATATGTAGTCATATTTCATTGAGGCTTTAATATGTTTTTCCCTAATGATTAGTAATAATTGAGCACCTTTTCGTATATTTATTGGCCATTTTGATATTGTTCTTTGTGAAGTGTCTGTTCAAGGCTTTTGCCTAGTATTAAATTTGGTTGTCTGTTTTTTTCTTACTGATTTGTATAATTTGGATACAAATACTTGTGTAGTCTGTGGCTTGCATTTTTATTCTCTTAATGGTGCCTTTTGATAGCAAAAGTTCTTAATTTTAATAAAGTCAAATTTATCATTTTTTTCCCCCTATGGTTAATGCATTTTGTGATCTGTTTAAGTAACCCTTGCTGTTCCCACAGTAATGAACACTTTCTGTGATGCTTTCTTCTAGAAACTTGATTATTTTAGCTTTCACATTTAGGTCTTGATCTGTTTCAAATTAATTTTTGTGTGGTCAAGGTACATCATTTTCTTCATGTGCATACCCACTTGACTGGACCCACTCATGTGTTAAAAAGATCATCTCCTTCCCTCCTGCCCCCAATGAATTGTAGTAAATTAGGTGGCTATATATTTGTGGGTTTGTTTCTGGACTCTGTTCTGTTCTCTTGGTGTACTTTTCTATCCCTGTACTAATACTGTACTATGTCTTAATTGCTGTAGCGTTATAGTAAGTCTTGATTTGTGGTAGTGTAAGGATCCAGCTGTGTTGTTCTTCAGTGTTCCTTTAGCTACCCTAGGTCCTTTGTTCAACTTGTCATTTTCCATTTAAAAAACCCTGCTATTATTTTGATAGGAATTGCACAGACTCTAAAGATCAGTTAAAGGACAATTGGCATCTTACCAATATTGAGTCTTCCAAACCACTGATCTTTTCATGCAAACTATTGATTTTTCTTTATACACTGTTTTGCTGCATCCCACAAGTTTTCAGTATGTTGTACCTCTGTATTATATACCTCAAAATATTTTTTAATTTCTAATTCTGATTTCTTCTTTCACCTGTGAGTCATTTAGAACTGTGTTGCTTAATATTTAAACATTAAGAGATTTGAGGTTATCTTTCTGTCACTGAGTTGGAATTTAATTCCCTGGTGGTGAGAAAACATAGATATGTTGATCCTTGCCTTATGACCCAAGACAGGCCCTATTTGTTAGGTGACCCATGTACTCTTTAAAATGTTGTATATTTTTCAGTAGCTGAATGTAGTATTTTTCTCTATATGTCATTTAGTCCAAGTAGGTTAATTATGTTTTCAATTATATATTCATAGATTTATTGTTGCTTGTTGTATTATTTTCTGAGAGAGGTGTTTAAAGTATTAAACGATTATGATGAATTTTTCTCCTTTTAATTCTTTCAACTTTTGTCTTATTTATTTTGAAGTCATGTTATAGACTTTTAAATCTTTAGGGTTACTGTATCTTTCTATTCAATAGACTGTTTTATTATTATGAAATACCGATTTTTTTCTCTTTTGTGATACTTCTTGCCTTAAAGTCTACTTAAGTATCTGAATGTCCTATTCTTTTCTGTCCTAATTTTCAACCTTTTTTCTCCATCATTTTATAATGAAATATTTCCAACATGTGGCAAAGTTGTAAGTAGTTTACAGTGAACATCTATTTACCCACCACCTGGAATCTGTTGTTAATATATTCCTAAACTTTATTACATTATCTCTGCATTTATCCATCCTTCCCTCTATCCATCAGTTCTTCTCATATAGTTAATGCATTTCAGGTAGACCAGATATCAGTGCATTGGCCTCTAAATTCTTCACCGTAGCATGTCATTAGCTAGAGTTCAATCTTTTCACAGTTTTTTTCTTTTCTTTTCTTTTCTTTTTTTTTTTTTTTTGTGTGTGAGGGAGACCAGCCCTGGTCTAAGATCCGATGCCAATCCTCCTCTTTTTTCGCTGAGGAAGATTGGCCCTGGGCTAATATCCCTGGGCTAACATCTTCCTCTACTTTATATGGGACACCACCACAGCATGGCTTGACAAGTGGGGCGTCAGTGCATGCCTGGGATCCAAACCTGCGAACCCTGGGCCGCCGCAGTAGAGCACGCGCATTTAACCGCTGCACCACCAGGCTGGACCCTACAGTTTTTTTCTTTTGATTTAAAACTTAGATTTACCAAAATGGACCAATATTAAGTGTGCATTCTCTAAGTTTTGACAAACGCACACAGCTTTGTAACTACCACCACAATCAAGATATCGAACATTAATATCACCCCAGAAAGTTCTCTCATGCTCTTTCTAGTTAATCCATGTCCTCACCCCCCACCAGCAATCATTGATCTGATATTTTTACATCATTAATTAGTTTTACTTTTTCTAGAAAGTCATGTTTGAGATCACTATCTAAGATGATCACATTTATTTGTGTGTTCTATTCTTGTGCAGGTACGCAGTGTCTTTTTCTAAGTTTGTATCTTGCTCTTAAGGACTGACTTTTTTTTTTTTTTAAGATATTTAAAAGTTTTTTTAAAGTAGGTCTAGGATTTCTGTTATTCTTTCCTTGTACTTATTCCTGCAGGTCATTTGGTTAGAATGATGAAGATGCATTTCAGCATATCACTTCTAAAGCTCTACCTATAGTTTTGCCATCTTGGGATATCAAAAACTGTAATTATTTCCCTAAAAATTAATCTTCACCAGCATTATAGCTCACACTTTTTGAAGTATAATAGACTATCTTAAGTACTTAATACCATTTTTTTCAATATGTTATTATTTAGTGTAATAGCAAATTCATCCTGATTTCCCACAAGAGGCAGTGTTCTCCCAGTAGCAGGATTGCGAGAAGTGTGAATTGAAGCCATGAACTCATTATGAACACATTTGATAATTAGTAGAAGTCTGTAAGTATTGGGGAACCTATATTGTAAACTTTTTGGCATGAAAGGCTCTTTATTCTAAAGATGTCACTTTCTAGAGGGAACTGAAATTTTGTAGTAGCATTCTTAGAAAACTACTTGATAGTTGGTTTCATAAACTGTTATTTGGGCACAGAAATTCAAATTGCTATGGTTTTGTTTCTTCAATACATCTCTGATTTCATAAGGAAATGTTTCAGTTAACATTTTAGTGGGTTATGGTTACGCTCAATTTTATCTTCAAAAACAAAAGTACATGCAACCAAATGGCTAGTAAGATTATCTGCCGTGCTTACACAAATCCTGCAGGAGGAATGTAAAGGTGTCTGAATATATCCATCACAGCAGAGTGTTTGTCTTTAGTCCGGGGTGTCAGGGCACTAAAATAAAACTTGAATTCTCCACATAATGTATCAAGGCCTTCATTCTTCTTTTGAAAAGGACTCTGTGGCTATGCTTGTGCATTTGCATACAGGTTTGTTTGATTAATTGCTACTTGACTCATCTATCATAATACTAAGCTCCGGGATCACAAAAGATCAGATTATCAAACCACTTCCTAGAATTAATTTAAATATTTAATGTCGATACCTTGAAAAGATTCAGGGAAAAGTGGTTTTGATTGTTACTTGTAACTTGTTTCAGTAGTATAATCCCTTGAAAAAAATTCCAAAGTTATGTATTAACTCATCATTAATATTACTTGTCCTGTTGTGGTAAAAAACTGTAATAATCTTATAAATAGGTTAAAATATGTAGTAAAATATACTTTTAAATTATCTGGAAACTTTTTCAATAAATATATCTATAAATCATAAGTGTATTATAGATTTTTATGAGTGTGTTATTTTGGTTTACTGATCTTTGAAAATTGAGAGTTTTTCACTGTTAATATATTTACTTTTTATTTGTTCGCAATTTTGATTTCAGATAAAATTTACAAACACAAATGAAATACATAAATATTAAATTGGCAATTTGATGAGTTTTGACACATACCTACACCCATGTGACTACACCCCTATAAAGATATAGAACATTTCCATACCCCGAGAAAGTCCCCTCATTTATTTCTCTTCCCTGCCAAGCATCCCTGCCCCACACAAGCAAATTTTCTTTTTTTTTTTTTTTTTTTTGTGAGGAGATCAGCCCTGTGCTAACATCCGCCAATCCTCCTCTTTTTTTTTTTTTTTTTGCCGAGGAAGACGGCCCTGGGCTAACATCCGTGCCCATCCTCCTCCACTTTATATGGGACGCCGCCACAGCATGGCCTGCCAAAGCAGTGCGTCGGTGCGCGCCCGGGATCTGAACCAGCGAACCCCGGACCGCCGCAGCGGAGCGTGCGCACCCAACCGCTTGCGCCACCGGGCCGGCCCCGCAAATTTTCTATTTTTAACCACAAATTTATTCTTCTTATTCTAGAACTTCAAACAAGTGGAATCATACAGTGGCAGCAAACTATTTATATTCCTTCATATTGTTCTTTATACCGTAATTTGTTCCTTTTGTTGATAAGTGATATTCAGTTGTATAATATTACATTTCTTATTCATTCTCCTGTTGACGTACATTTGGATTTGTCCAGTTTTTGTCTATTATGATTCAGACTAGTACTATGAGAATTCTTGTACAGGTTTTTATGTTTTTATTCTCTTGGTTAAATACCTGAGAGTGGAATTGCTGAGTCATAAGTTTGGTATTTATTTTTAAAAGAAATTAGCAAATATTTTGCCAAAGTTGCTGTGTCATTTTACACTCTCAGCAGCAATTTATGAAAGTTCTGGGTGCTCCATGTACTCACCAACAATCGATGTTGTCAGTATTTTTAATTGTAGCTATTTTAGTAAGTGTGTGGTGGTATATCACTGTGGTTTTAATTTGCGTCTGCCAATGACTAATGATGTTGAACACATTTTCATGTGCTTCTTGGCCATTCATATATCTTCCTTTTTGAACATCTGTTCAAGTCTTTTGCCTATCTTTTAATTTGATTTGATGGTGATTTGACTTTTTGTTATTGATTTGCAGGAGTTCTTTACATATTCTAGATAAAGTCTGTTGTCAGACACATGTATTAAAAATATTTTCTCCTATTATGTTCTTGCTTATTCGTTTTCTTAATTCTATATTTTGATGGGCAAAAGTTTCAAATTTTGATGAAGTCTAATATATCAACTTTTTAATGTACCTTGTCTAAGAAATCTTTCCTCGCCTCAAGATCACAGAGATACTGTCCTATGTTTTCTTCTGCAAGCTTTATTCTTTTAGTTTTTACTTTGTTGTTGTTTTTGGTGAGGAAGATTGGCCCCGAGCTAACATCTGTTGCCAGTCTTCCTCTTTTTGCTGAGGAAGATTGGCTCTGAGCTGACATCTGTGCCTATCTTCCTCTGTTTTGTATGTGGGATGCTGCCACAGCATGGCTTGATGAGTGGCGTGTTGGTCCATGCCTGGGATTTGAACCTGCAAACCCCAGGGCACCAAAGCAGCATGTGTGAACTCAACCACTACACCACCAGACCGGCCCCTAGTTTTTACTTTTAATCTGTGATTTACTTTGAGTTAACTATTATGTATGGTGTAAGATAAAGATTGTGGTTCATTTTCTTAGCAAGTTAATATTCAGTTGTTCCAGCACTATTTGTTGAAAAGGTTTTTTCACCGTTGATGGTGCCATTTTTTGAAAATTAATTGGCCATCTAAGTATGTGTCTGTTTATGGACATGGTATTCTATTGTAATGATCTCTGTCTATTCTTATGCCAATGCCACATTGCATTGATTGCTGTAAATTTTGATGTCAGGCATTGAAAGTCCTCCAACTTTGTTCCTTTTTAAGGTTTAGTTATTATAGGTTCTTTGCATTTTCCTATAAATATTAAAGTCAGATTTTTAATTTCCATATACAGGCTGGTGGGATGATGATTCGATTGTTTCAAATCTATAAATCATTGGACTGGAGGGGGATTGACATCTTAACAGTTTTTCATTTTTCAGTCTCTGTGGTATTTCTCACCATCTTCTTAGTATTAATAAACGCACCACATGGTTTAAATTATAAGAATCTTAAAACAGTAAAATTCCATTTGCCTTCATCCTTTTGATATATTGACATATATTTTTATTTATTTTGATTCAAATAATAAATTGTCTTTCAAAGAAGTTGTGAGACGTAAAAGTATTCTCTTATGTTTATCCATACATTTATCATTTTAGGTATTCTTTATTTCTTCATGTTGGAATGAATTTTCCTTTTGTTATTTTCCTTAACTTGAATAACATCTTTTAGCTTTGTCTTTCTTCCTTTCTTTCCATCTCTTTTCTCTCTCTTCCTCCCTTCCTCTCTCTCTCTCCCTCCGTCTCTCTCTTTCTTTCTCTTTTCTGATGTGCATTTGCTGTTGTTGAGTTCAGTTCTCATGTACCTGAATATATCTTTATTTCACCCTCATTTTTTAAGGCTATAGTCACTAGAAATAGATACATATATATATATAAGGTGGATGTAACAGATGCCCTAGGAGGTCTCCTGTATTCCAGATATATTCCTCCTTACCCTCGTTGTATAGCAGCAACGCAGTTTCCCTTTGGTAGTCAGGATTAGTTATTCCAGCCCATGCAGTAACTCCTTCCTCACATATTGATTCAGAGGCTTGAGGAGGCCTAAGCAGCCCAGTGGCGGTTTCAACTTTCAGTTTAATGGAATTTTTGTTGTATCTCCAAGTGGATGTTTTTCTCCCTTTGGAACACCTCTGGATTCGCAGAACCTCAGTTTGCAGAGATGGGAAGCAAAAATTTTGCTAGTGGATCACTAGGGGTAATGGTGAATGAAGCCACTCCCATTTCTAGCCCTCGGTTCCTGGTCACATGAGTACTGGCTATGGATGAAAAAGCACCACATGCATATCGAGCTCTGATTCAGAGCATATACCTTGTCACAGAGAACCTTCCCTAGCCCCGCAAGGCATTGCCACCTAACTGGCACTGTAACCGAGTCTTCAAAGTCCCTTCCACTGTTTTATCAAGCCTGCCGCATCAGGATGATAGGGAACCTGGTAAGGTCAGTGAATTCTGTGAACATAGGCCCATTGCACACTTCATTTGCTGTGAAGTGAGTTATTTGATCAGAACAGTGCCATGTGGAATCCACATGGTGGTACATAAGGCATTCTGTAAGTTCAGGGATGGTGGTTTTTGCCTAAGCATTGCATTGAGGGAAGGCAAATCCATATCCAGAGATAACGTTTATAAAGAACAGTTTTAGAAAGAAGGTAGAAGAATAGAAGTTTGTGATCCAAGAGTAGAGTGAGCGTCAGAGTTAAGGATTAAAGAGAACTAAGAACAGAATACTGGTTATGGCTATCATTTGAAGGTAAATTTTATTAGAATAAATGAGTTAAGAAATTGTGAGGCTAGAGTGTTGTATGAGTGACTCTTGCTTTTGTCTAGAATATTGGCAAGAAATTATCTTTTAAAATGTGGGAAAGTAACCTTGGTTGTCAGATCACAGTGGTGCAGATGAGAAGCAAGTCATCCACATTGGTGCTTCTCAAACTATCTGTGGTGAAGGACCAGTTTAAAAAAAAAATCTTTCCAATGTGCCATGGACCACTACTTTTATAACATATAATAAGAATAAATTACCAAAAAATGAAATAAAATAATATATAGACATGCAAAATTCAAGCATATATTTTTTGTTGTTATTGGGTTCAATAGCCATAAAATTTCTCTATGAATTTACTATAAAATGTGCAGTTGTTTCCTCTGAATTTAGTACTAACTTCATTCAGTATCGGTCTTGGACCAGTACTAGCCCCTGGACCACACATTCTAAACAGATAACAGAAACTTCAAAAGTGAAAGAGTTGTTTAATGAAGGATTTGTGGACTGGAAGTGACAGTTGGGAACCAGGAAAATGCAAGTCTGTTTTTCCTGCCTCTGAAGTGGAGGATGCCCTGCTTGAGGGGATTCAGAGAGAAGTGTCACTGGGAGTAAGGTGGTTTTTTACTGAGCTGAAGAAATAGAGAGATACAGCTTAAGAACATATGGAAGAATCTTGGCCATGAAAAAGTACTTCCAAAGGTCACATGACAAAAGTATAAGCAGGGTAGGTAAGAGAAAGAGCTAAGCCAGAAGAAAGTTAGGGTGTAGGTGACCTTAGGGAGTTAGATATAACATGGAGCATTCTTCACTGAGATTGCTCTTGAGTGAATCACTGCTGAATGGTTTGGATAATGTTCCTGGCCTTGCATATGCAAATTAATAAAACAATGTCAAGAACATTTGAAAAAAAAAATAAGTGTAAATGATTAACTTATTGACAAACTAGGAAGTATCCTGAGAACTGTCCCAAGTTTCCAAAGCTTTTATTACAGTGGTCAGTAAATCAGCCCACAAGTATTTACTGATTTCCTGTCGAGAACACTAGTTATTGTGTTTGCATATTCAAAGGTAATCAGAGCCTTGTCTCTCAAAAAGAATGACTTTTATATAATATTCAACTTGTTGATACTTCGATTTGTTATAAAATTTTTTAGCTTTTCTCCTGTTGTAGTCTTAGAATTTGGAGTGGCTTCTGTCAGGATTTAACAATGTTTGGGCAACACATTATACAATAAGAAAATTAAGAATAAGCATTTAAGTAATTGACAGCTCTATTGAGATTACAACATTTGTAATAGCAAAGTTTGCAATCCAAGAGGAGGCCTCTGTGATTCCAGGAATACAATAATTGAAAAAGAGATTAATAAACTATTAAACTGGCCATTATGCAGTGAGTACTAATACTATTTCCTGAACTCTGCTTTGTGTTTTACAATAGTATGAGAAGCGTCTCTGACCTTTTGTGCAATAACTGCCAACTTAACATTTAGGATATACTGTTGTTTGTTTATGGATTTTGAGAAAATCCATTGAAGTTTACTTAAGAACCAACTCATTACAGTGGTATTATTTACTGAATTTTGTTTTCCTGACCATTATCTAACTACAGGGTTCAGTATTACAAGGTTATAACTGTACAAAAAGGATCAAAATACCACATCCTAGTAGTGGCATTAGCCAGAGAAGTAAAGTCGTCATCTTAGAAATAAATGCCTTGGCAGCACTGAAGAGATTATAGAAAATGAATAAGCTAGATCAGACCTTTTTTATGTGGTAGTTTTATAATTATCTTTATTTTCTTTATTTCAGTTATAAAATATTGTTACACATTTTACTTTCTGGTTATTCATATTAAACTACAGAAATGCAGTACTTTTCTGATATAATTCATATCAAAACAAAAATTCAGAACAGTTCTGGAATTTTTATTAACTGAAGTTGAAGAGGAAGTGTTGTTAATGAATTGTAACTTTTAATTAAACTGCTAGAATTGTAATCTCAAATCTATTTAAGATCTTCGGTGACCATCCGAAACATCTAGAAATTACCAACCAAGTATCCTTGAATTTTATGCAAACATATTTCTAATTCAACTTTAATGTATTTATGTATGATTATGAATCCATATAATTAATAATTATTAATATAATTAACAAATCGTACTTTAGATATGAGATATAATAGCATTTATGTTTCGATTGCCATTTTCTTGTTAGACCTGAGGGCTATCCCAGAAGATGGAGATCCTGAGAAGCTATGGGCATGGTGGAAGGAGTACCTTTTCCCAGAACAGCAGATAATACTGAAATCAACGGACTATGTGGCTTTTACTTTGGGCCCTCCATTTTTTTGGCAACCTGTTTAGATTACTTCCTCAGATTTATCATCCTACCCTTCCCTTTTTTTTACGCCCAGAATAAGGTGCCATAATACACAGTCAATACAAATACAAAGCCAGAGAATTAGGATGCTAGGGAAGAGAGATCAGAGAGAGATGGGTTGCACAGACAAGTAATAAGTTAGTTTTGGCTGGCTTTTGTGTTCCAGGAAGTGTTAGTTGCGTTTAAAGGGCTAAAATGGAGCAGACATAAGGGATATATTGAATTTTTAAATCTCTTTTAGTTTCTCATATTATTACCAGCTCAAATGTTAGGAATCATTTCTAAATGTGTTCTATTTAAAATCCGGAAAAGATGATTTTGTAACTCTCCACTTTGTTAGATTCAGTAGCCACATTTGATAGGTTAGTAGTCTCTAGCTATTAGATGCTAAGTAAATAAAGACCATTACTAATTTACTCATAATTTAGTAGTTATTATCATTTATATATTGTTGCAAACCCTGGGAAAAAATTTCACTACTAAGGAAGTATTTAGGAATTTGTGTACATAATTTCATTTCCTGTTAACTATTCTAGATCACCAGCCTTACAGATATTAAGAAAAAGCATATTGAAAGGTATAGGAAATTGGGAAGGAAAACGTTTTCATTGAGTGTTCAGTCAGTTTGAAACAAAGGAAAACTTATCACACCAGTCAGTTAGTTTCTGTTCTGTAGGAACTTTTTTCTTAATAGGGGAAAATTGTTTTTGGTCCCTTGAAAAACAAGAGAGCCTTCTTGCCATCGCAGAGTAATTATTACTTATCTTATCCCTCAAAAAACAATTATAAAATTGGAAAAACTGTGTGAACAGGCTGCACAGGAAAGCACAGAGGTGAGCTCAGTGATTCCCCCTGGCATGATGCTTGGAGGCACTCTTGCTGCCTCAGGAAGGTAGAGCCCAGGCAGAGCAGTGGTCTCACTCCACTAAGAAGGAGAAATTTAAGTCTAGGTATTGGAAGCAGTTGGAATTTGCAGGAGATAGTATTAAATGAGGATACTGTGTGGATATGTTTGGAGGGGATTGTAGGGAGAACACCAGATATCTGTGTGGTAATTTACCTTCAGTCTTTGCCCAAGAGTTATGCTATTCATGCACAGGGTTTGCTTGCAGGTGGTTTAGAAGCACTGCCACAGTGCTGAAAGTTAAATGGAGAAGTTGGAGTTCTGGTCTAACCAGAGTGGAGAGACCTTGCTGAGTACCTTGGGCATTCAGTTGATTCTTCCTTAGGGTGAGGACAAAGTCTTGATGCAGTGCTATTCAGTAGAACATTCTACAATAGTGGGAATGTTTTCTGCATTTTTCACTGTGGTAGCCATGAACACATGGTTCTTGAGCACTTGAAATGTGACTAATGCAAAAGAATAATGTTTTAAATTTTATTTAATTTTAATTAATATACAGTTAAATTTTAATAGCCATGTGTGGCCCATGGCTACCATATCAGCGAGAGCAGCTCTAGACTAAGGGTCAGGCCCTAGGATCAAGTTCAAAACTGGAATACACCTACTCAAATAAATTATAAAACTAAGTCTGATAGGTCCAAAGGAATCCAGCAATAACTTAGCTGTCTGCTAGAGGAAAAGTCCAGACTCTTTAAAGCAAGACAGCATAATCTAGGCACCTTGCAATGAACCATCCACAATGTGTAGCATATAATTGAAGACACTATAAGCAGGAAAATGTGACCCACAATCCAGAGAAAATGTTGTCAATAGAAACAAATCTGGACATGGCTCAATATGCTAGAAATTGTAGAAATGTACTTTAAAGTGGCCATACTGTTTCTTCAAAGACTTAAAGGAAAGATGATCTTAATGAGTGAACTGATGGGGAAATATCAGCAAGGAAACTAAAACTAGGAAGAACCTAATTGTAAAACTAAAATTGCAGTATCTGAATTGGAAAATTCAAACTTAACAGCAGTTTAGAGACTGTACAATAATAGATTAGTGAACTTGAAGACAGATCAGTAGAAATTAACTTGAAGAAAAGAAAAAAAGTGAAAATAAAAGAACAGAACTTCACTGACCTGTGGGACAATATCAAGCAGTCTAACAAGTGTGCAACTGGAGTACCTGAAGAAGAGAGAAAAAATCAGGCAGAATAAGTATTTGAAAAAATAATGCCTGCAGGTTTTTCCACTTTGGTAAAAACAACCTTATAGATCAAGAAGCTTAGCGAACACCAGGAAGAATAAATACAAAGAAAATCTCACCTAAGCTCGTCAGAGTCAAACTGATGAAAGCAAAATATAAAGAGAAAATCTTGAAAGCAGCCAATGGGGTGGAGACAGATACATGGAACATTTCTGTGATTGATGGTTGACTTCTCATCAGAAACAATGGAAGTGAGAGACAATGGCCAAAATCTTTGAAGGAGTAAAATGAAAAACAAAAACAAACAACTATCAGTCCCAAATTGTATATGTGGTGAAAAATATCCTTCAAAAATTAAGATGAAGTAAAACTATTTTCAGATGAATGAAAGCTGAGAAGATTGAACTCTAGTAGATGTGTAGTACATAAATACAGTGCTGAAGTGAGTTCTTCACACTCAAGGGAAATGACACCAAATAGAAAGTTTAGTCTACAGGAGTGAGTGAAGACCCCAGAAAGCGGGAAGTAGTTTGGTAAATGTAAAAGCTATCCTTTTATGCTCTCATACTTTCTTAGATATGCAACAGATTGTTCCAAACATAATAGATGTAAAATATATGACAAGAAAAAGCAGGGTAAATGGAATTTTACTGTTGGTTCTTACATTTTAAATAAAGTGGTGAAACATTATTCTAAGAATACTGTAATAAATTGAGGACATATGATTTAGTTTTGGGGTCAATCACAAGAAAATATAATACAAAATCTCATATTTGAAAAAGCAATATAAGAATTAAAACAATATTAGAAGTATATTCAGTTAACCCAAAGAAGGTAGGAAAGGAGGAAAAGAACAACAGCAGCAGATGAAACAAATAACAAGATGGTAGATCTAAACCTAATCATATAATTACATTATAAGAAAATAGTACTCCAATTAAAGGTAAATACGGTGACACATTAAAGGAAATAAAAGGTCAGAACTCAATTTTATACAAACTGTAAGAAACCTACTTGAAACAATAAGATGCAGGTAAGCTGAAAGTAAGGGGATGGAAAGGTATAATATGTAATCTGTAAGCGTAAGAAAGATGCTGTGACTTTATTATCATCAAACAAAGTAGGCTTAAAAGCGTAATATTACCAGAGATAAAGGGGGACATTTCATCAATAAGACATAACAATCCTAAATATTTATATACATAATAGCATCTTCAAAATACAGGAAGCAAAAACTGAAGGAAGAAATATACTATTCAGTCAAAGTTGGAGATGTCAACACTGTTCTCTCTGTAATTGGTAGACGATCTAGACAAAATCATTAACATTGTAGAAGTCTTGACGTTTCATTCACTTTGACCTAACTGAGTAAAACACATGGAGAAGAAGACGCATTCTTCTCAAGTTCACGTGGAATAATAAAAAAGACTATATGCTGGACCTTAAAATATATCACAGTAAATTTGAAAAACTTGAACTCATAAGGAGTATATTTTCTGTTTACAAGGGAACTAAATGAGAAATGAACAAGAATAAGAGATCCAGAATATCCCTAAATGTTTGGAAATTAAACAGTACCCTCTTAAATAATCCAAGGGTCAATGTAAGTAGAGAAAGGGAAATTAGAAAAATATTACAAATTTCAGATTATGAGATAAAACATATCAAAATTTGTGAGATACAGCTAAAACAGTGCTTCCAGTGAAATTTATATAGTTTTAAATGTTAGGAAGAAGAAACACCAAAAATCAATGATTTAAGCTTCCCTCTTAAAGGAAAAGATGAGCAAACTAAACAAAATAGAGCAGAAGTAAAAGAAATACAAAACAAAAACAATGGAGAAAAATAAGCCAAAAGTGGGTTCTTTGTGAAGATTTATCAAATTTATAACCCCTAATGAAAATGAACAAGAAAAGAAAACACAAATTACCAATATCAAAAATTAATGAAAGGGTAAGAGTACAAAATCTTTAGTCCTTAAAAAGTAACAATAATATGGAAAACTTCCAATGCATTGGATAACTTAGATGAAATGGACAGATTTGTTGAGAAACAATTTACCAAAACTATTTAGATTTTCTATTTCTTGTGTAAGTTTTGATAAATTGTGTTTTTAAATATTTGTCCATTTCATCTAGATTGAGACAAAAAAAAATTGACAAACCAGTTTTTAAAATGTTATGGAAGTATAAATGACCTAGGATACTCAAAACAATCTTGTAAAAGAATGAAATTGGAGCACTCATACTACGTGATTTCCAGACTTACTCTAAAACTATAATAATCAATACTGTGCCTTGTGCATACACAAATCAAGAGAACAGTGTACAGAGCCCAGAAATAGATCTATTCATGTATAGGCGTTTAATTTTTTTTTTACATTTTTAGTAGCTTTATTGAGATTCATATGCTATTCACATATTGTACAATTCAGTATTTTTTAATTGTATTCACAGAGTTGTGCATTCACAAAATTTTAGATTTTTTTTTTTTTTCTGATGAAAATTGACCTTGAGCTAACATCTGTTGCCAATCTTTCTCTTTTTGCTTGAGGCAGATTGGCACAGATGTTAGCTCAGCGACAGTCTTCCTCTATTTTGTATGTGGGTCTCCACCACAGCATGGCTTGATGAGCGGCGTGTAGATCTGCACCCAGGATCCAAACCTGCGAACCCTGGGCCGCCAAAGCAGAGCGCGCAAACTCAACCACTATGCCACCAGGCCGGCCCATGTATTAATACTTTTATTGTTGAATTAATCGTTGTTAAATTGCCAAATAATAATTATATGGATATACCACATTTTGTTTGTTCATTCATCAGTTGATGGACATTTGAGTTGTTTCTACTTTGTGTTTATTATGAATAGTGCTACTGTGAACATTTGTTTACAAGTTTTTATGTGGATGTATATTTTCATTTTTCTTGGGTATATACCTGGGAGTGGAATTTCTGGGTCATGTGGTAACTCTACGTTTAACATTTTGATGAACTACTGTATTTGTCTTTCTGTGACTGGCTTATTTCACTTGGCATAATGTCCTCAATGTTGTAGATTGTGTCAGAATTTCCTTCCTTTTTGAGGCTGGATAATATTCCATTTTGTGTATATACCACCTTGTGTTTTATCTATTCATTCATCAGTGGACACTTGGGTTACCTCTACCTTTTGACTATTGTGAATAATGCTGCTGTGAACATGGATGTACAAATATATCTTGAGACCCTGCTTTCAGTTCTTTTGTCTATATACCCAGAGGTGGAATTACTGAATCATATGGTAATTCTATTTTTAGTTTTGAGAAACTACCATACTGTTAACCGTAGCATCTGCACCATTTTACATTCCCACCAACAGTGCACAAGACTTCCGGTTTCTTCACATCCTCACCAACGCTTATTTTCTGTTGTTTGTTTGTTTTATAATAGCCATCCTAATTGGTATGAGGTAGTATCTCATTGTGGCTTTGATTTGCATTTCCATAATTAGTGAGAGTGAACATCTTTTCATATGTTTATTGGCCATTTGTATTCCTTCTTTGGAGAAATGTCTATTCAAGTTCTTTGCCCATTTTTTAATTAGGTTTTTTTTTTTGTTTTTGAGTTGCAGGATTTCTTTACATATTCTAGATATTAGCCCCTTGTAGATACATAATTTACAAGTATTTTCATTCATTCCATGATATCTTTTCAGTCTGTTGATTGTGTTCACATTTTAAAATGTCATTATCAACTCTTTCTTTGGTTCTAGCTATTTCCATTGCTTTTGCTCTTGTATATGTACACTATAAGTGTTGTTGATAAACTGAGTTATACTGCCTGAATTTGACTCCTACTTCCTATTAGTTGCATGACTTTGAAGAAGTTATTTATGACTCTCTGCTTCTGCTTCCTTCTCTGTAAGATGGGATAATAATATCTAACTCATAGGGTCCACATGAAGATTTACTGATTTAGTACATGTAAAGTGCTTAGAACAGAGCCTGGCACATACTAATTTCTCACTAAGAGTTGATTGACTATCATTAGTGATATATATGTTAACCTTTATTCTGGAATAGAGACAGAAACCATAGTTTTTCAAATGAATAGCTTTTTATGAATATAGATAACTTAATAATCTTAAACAGTATTGCAAAAATATTTTGATAGCATAACATACTAAACAAATACCTGTATACATGTTACTACCTTTTTAAATAATTGTCATGTTTACTAGTCCTTTTACTTTGTGATTTTAAATGTTTATTTAAATTAATCTTTTTGGAATAATTTAATAGTTTAAAATGAATATAAATTACTGTATTTGTTGTTAAAACCCTAGTTATTTACTTTCATATGGTGTTTTTGAAATGTTTATATGTAATTAAGATATATATGTATAAACATGTAGAAACACATCATTGCCTGGCATATTGCCTAGTGGATGCACAATGAATATTTACTGAATAATTTATATATTATATATAGAGGTATATAAAACAAATATATAATATATATGGAAACCATAAATTATTTGGTAAATATGTATATATATACATACACATATATATACACACACGTATGTCAGCTGCAGCATATGTGGTTTCAGAGACTCATTCACATAATTATTGTTTTTCTTTTTTAATCTTTGGTATTTTTAAGCCTCTGAGTATTATATAAATATTCGTTTAAACCAAGTTGTTGATATTTTGCCAGGGCTTTGAAGAAACAATTTGAAAACTCTTTATTCCGAGTTATTGTAATGTGAGAAAAGCATTCTAGTTATTATTTTTAAATCTAAAATATAGTGATTTTAAGAATTCTTCTAAATGAAGAGGAGTAAAAACTTATTTATATAATCCTAAGGGCTTCCAAACATCTGTAGTTCAAAGTACATAATTCACATTGACACCAAAGTTGAGTTTCTGTTTTGACTGGAAGAGTCTGGTATTATTTTTGTCTGCAAAGGAAAGAGTTGTGTAGCATCCAAGTGGAAAGATGTTTGATGGTAATGCAGTCAGAATGATTTGTGACTGAAAGCAGATTGTACAGGAGAAACAACAGCTGTTAAAAATTTAGATGATATTAGAGAACTTTTTGTTACAAATTTAGTGCATGTTAACCTTTCAGAAAGTAAACATAAAGTAAAACAGAATCATCATAATGTATTGTCTGCTTGATATAATTCTTCAGAATTCATAATAATGAGTAAAAGGAAATTACTGGTGAAAACAGAGTAATTTTTATACAAGTAGTAAATTTATACTAGTAGTAAAATTATACAAGTAGTAATTTATACTACAAGTAGTAAATATAGGCCAAATTAATTTTATAAACATTTGCCATTGATTTTTACGTTTTGTGTGTTTAGTTCACTCATATTGTAGAATTATTTTTGGTTGTTTACAGAGGCAAATTTAGTCCTTTTCTTCTTTTCAGTGGGCTTACAGAGCGTAGGATCATGAACCCTGTGATATTTTCACCCTGCCACAACTATCCATCTTTTTTATCTATATCCCCCATTCATTTACTTCTTATATTATTTTGAAGGAAATCCCAGACATAATATCCTTTTTATCTGCAACTTTTATTGTTTATCTTTAAAAGATATGGACTCTTGTTTAAAACGTAACCGCAGTACCGTTATCACACCAAAACATTAACAATAATTCTTAAATATCATGAAACATCCAATTAGTTCTCAAATCCCAGTGATTTCATAAATATCTTAATTTCCTGTTTGTTTTGAATCTGTATCTAAATAAGAATCACACATTGCAAATGATTGAATTGACTCTTAACACTCTTTTTTTAATTTATAGATTTACCTTCTATCTCTTTTTTCTCTTGGAATTTATTTTTTAAACAAACTGAGTCAGTTTTCTTGTAGAGTTTCCCAGTTTATTCATTGCATGCCTGTAGTGTAGTGTCATTTAATATGTTCCTCTCTTCTCTTTCCTCCTATAAGCATGGCATTTGATGAGACACTTGATCAGATTTAGATTACTTTTTATTAGCAAGACTACTTTACAGCTGTTTTGTGTGTTGTGTCATTTGGAAACACGTCAGGTTGTGAAAGAACTATGTTGTTAGCAGATCTCAGTGCAAAATCATGGTATTCTAACATTCCCTTTTTCTTTATTAGCTTGACTATTTCTGTAGTCGTATTCTTATCTATTGTTTGATTACCTAGTGTTAATGTTTATACAAGAAAAGATGGATAAATTCTTGGCTTACTACTATTCACCGACAATGACAATTAGTTTTTAAAATTTTTTATTATCATTATAAACTCAATAAACATATTTTATGTGTTTCAATATATTGCAGTTACTATCCTTATTGATGCTCAAGTTATCTTATCTTTAGCTAGTGAGAAGCTTTCCAGGCTGGGTCCTGAGTCCTTTTTGAGTCCCTTTTTTAGTTCCTCAGTTTTGATATTTAATACAAAACTTCTGCCAAGAACAGATGTTCCTGGATCATATTGTGCATTTCTTGTCTCAGACCTGGAGTCAGCCATATATCCAAGGATTCTTATTTTTAGTAAGAAATGGGACTTGGAACCCACAGACTAGGTGCTAGAGATACTTATTGCTACTGGGTTTCCTATTGTTTCTAGCCTTTTTCGATGGGCAGAACTAGGAAATATACAAACGTACACACGTTTTTTAATGTATTTTTTAAAGATAAAACTCTGTATCTTCATACTGATACTTCCAAATCAAATTCTGACCTAAAGACTTTTTACTTATTTTATCTTTTGTCTATATCTTTTGTCTCTTATGGTGAGAATCCTAATTCTCAAGGACACTGTGGCAATATACAAAAAGCAGCTACTTAAGTTCAATTTGAGTATTAAAAAGTGTTTTCAGTAAAAAAGATATGAGAAAACTACTAGGTCTTAATTCATGCATTAGAATTTTTGAGAATATTCATATTTGGCAGAATATGAACAGAGAAGATATTGTTATTTTTAATTGTGTCAGTTCAAAATGAAACTGTCTAAAACCATAGAAGAAATTATATATTACTTGATTTAGGGACATACATCTTCTCTAGCATTTGTCTTGTTTGTTTTCATTCATTAAAGTAGAGAACGTCATTAAATACCTGCAAGTGTAGCCCTTTGAGACACCTGCCACTTTGAGTGGTCCCTGGACCTTATCTTCTATCCCTCTTGTACTGCATGACCATGAAAACTGAGCCCAAGTATGCAAGGTGGATAAATGCCCTCAGCACAGAAATAGCTTTATTGTTCTCAGGCTATTCTTATTTCATACGAAAATTAGCCTGGGACTACCATTCTCTCTTCATCTTTTCAGAAAGAATAAAAGAAAGAGAAATTCTATGAGGAGTAAACATTAAGAGGAAACCCAAAGAGTTACAAATGTGCTAGTTAACTAGGGATATAAGAGGAGATACAAATCCCAACTGCTAGGAAGTTGAATTGTATTACCCTTACGAGGACTGATGGTAGGACCACTTGAAGTGGGAACTGAGTGGAGACCCTTACACATATATCCAGAACCATAGAAAGACAACCTCTTTAGTGTAATGGAATGTAGAAAAAATAGACAACTCACTGGTTTGGGAAAGTGACAAAGATGTCTGTTTCTGGTCACGACTGAGCAAAAGAGGAAAAAATTATCCTGAGAAATTGAAGGACTGGATCCACTCCATATGGGAGTATGGACACCACATTACATAACCATCTTGGTGACCACCCACAAACTAAGACATTAACATAAAAGCCTGTCCTAGATGAGTAAATTTTGGGTCACCCAGCAGAAGCAAATGCAAAACCAATCTGACAATTCTTTCACACACAGTTTAATACAAAACTTCTACCAGAAAAGGATTCTCCACTTTTCTATACACCACATGATAAAACAGTCCACTATGAAGGGTAATTAAAAGAATTAGGCCATCAACAACTTGAGATTAGGAAAACATGAAAAAGTATAAAATATGTGTATTTAAACAGAGAAGTCATTAAATAGACGTGTAAAGGAGAGCACTATGAAAAAAAGATGGACAGAATTGAAAAAGAATACAAGAAAACATCTACAAATGAAAACTATAGTTATTGAAAAAAAAGGTAAGTGAACAGAGGAAGATTAGACATAGCTGAAGACAGAATCGAGAGTCACTAATGGTAGATGCTCAGATTCACACACATATAGAGAGATTTAAAATATGAAATACAGATTAAAAGACATGAAAGAAAAAGAGAATAGATCTAGTATATGACTAATATGAGTTTTAAAATAGTTGCTAGGTAACATTCCAAGAGATGCTGGCTGTGAATTTTCCAGGTTTGAGAAACACAAATAGTATCTAGAGGATTGAAATAAATCCACCCCTTGTCATTGTAGAATTGTACAACTCCAGAGTTACTACAGAAGATGTAAAAGCAACCATTGAGACAGATTAACCTACGCAGGAATGCTTATTAGACTAACAGTGACTTCACATTAGCAACAATAGATGCCAGATTGCAATGGAATAGTATCTTCAAAGTGCTGAGGAAATAACTTTTACCGTAGCAGTTATATCCAGTAAGTGTGAGGCAGGGGCCAGCCCTGTGGCACAGTGGTTAAGTTCGCATGCTCTGCTTCAGAGGCCCAGGGTTTGCAGGTTCAGATCCTGGGGGTGGACGTACACACCGCTTATCAAGCCATGCTGTGGCAGTGTCCCACACACAAAATAGAGGAAGATTGGCACAGATGTTAGCTCAGGGACAATCTTCCTCAAGCAAAAAGAGGAGGATTGGCAACAGATGTTAGCCCAGGGCCAGTCTTCCTCACCAAAAAAAAAAAAACAGTATGATGCAGAATGTCTCACTAAAAGAACTTGTAAAAGCTGTACCTCTGAGAACAGGAACATGAACCTAGAAGGAAAGCTTAGATGGTTTGAGAGGGGATATCTACCAATTCTTGTAAGAACAGGTAATTTTATATAAACTGTTTCAGAGAATAAAATGACAGAACTCTTTATGAGGCTAATCCAATCTTGCTAACAAAACTGGAAAGGATAGCCCAAGAAAGGAAAAACATAGGTCAGTCTCACTTAGGAACATCCCAGCAATCGGCTATAAAACATTTGTAAACCAAATTCAGGTATCTATTTTTTACACACACACATATACAAATGAATGTAACCAATATAATATATATAATGATCAATTAGGGCTCATCACAGTAATCAAATAATTGTTATGGATTAGAAAATTAAGATAATACAACACATTTGGGAAAAGCATTTAATAAAATTAAACACATTTGTAATTTTATAAGAGGGAAGTGGGACCTTTTAGCAAACTAGGAATAAAAAGTAATGTCCTTAATATGATTAAGGATCTCTACAAAATGCATCTTAATGATTATGTGGTAAAAGCATTCCTTGTAAGATCAGGAACAAGAGGACAAGAATGACCACCACTGAAAGGGAATTTATTTATTTATTTATTTATTTATTTATTTTTTAATTTTATTTATTTATTTTTGCCCCCAAAGCCCCAGTAGATAGTTGTATGTCATAGCTGCACATCCTTCTAGTTGCTGTATGTGGGACGCAGCCTCAGCATGGCCGGAGAAGCGGTGCATTGGTGCACGCCCGGGATCCAAACACGGGCCGCCAGCAGTGGAGGGCGCACACTTAACCACTAAGCCATGGGGCCGACCCGGGAATTTATTTTTTTATCTTCTAAAATATATCCAGAGTCTGACTACTGCTCACTAGCTCTGCTGCTACCATCCTAGCCTGAGACCCCTCGTCTCTCTCCTGTACTCTCAATAACCTCCCAGCTAGACTTCCTGCTTCTGCCCTGGTCTCCCTAGAGTCTGTTCTTAACATCGCAAGAGTGTGGACCTATATTAATGTAAGACAAGTCATGGTACTTCATTGTTCAAAACCCTCCAGCAACTTTCCACGTCACTCAGAGTAAAAGCCATAGTCTTTGTAAGGACCTCAAGGCTCTCCTCACCTCCTCTCCCAGTATCGCCCCCTTGCTTCCTTCATTCCTGTTGCACTGTTCTTCCTGTGATTACTCAGACAAGCTTCCACTTCCGGCCTTTGCACTTGTTCCTTCTGCTTGAACCACTCCTTCCAAAGATCTGAAGATTTACTGATTTGTCTTCTTAGGGTCTTTATTCAAGTATCTTTTTCTTAGTTATGTTTTTCCTATTCAAATTGCAAAAAATTTCTTTACCTACTCTTTTGGCACTCCCTATATTTCTAATCTGTTTTTCTCCATGACATTTTCACCTTCTGTCATACTGTGTATTTCATTTACGTATCTTATCTCTTTTCCTAACTAGAATGTGAGTTCCATGGGGGCAAGGATTTTTATATACTTTGTTAAATACTGTATCCCCCACCATCTGTAACTGTGCCTGGCACAGGATAAGTGCTTAATAAATACAGTCATGCTTCGCTTAACTACAGGGATATGTTCTGAGAAATGTGTCATTACGTGATTTTGTTGTTGTGTGAACGTCATAGAGTGTACTTACACAAACCTAGATGGTATAGCCTACTACACACCTAGGCTGTATGCTACTAATCTTATGGGACCACCATCGTATATGTAGTTTGTAGTTTGTTGTTGATCAGAATGTCATGTGGTGTATTACTATAGTGGTTGAATGAAAATGTACTTCAAAATAGAGATTCATCGAGAGAGGATGGCAATGATGTGTTTGGGGATGGAGAAATGTGTTATAAAGTTCTAATGTTTTATATTTTAAAAATCTGAAAGTATTATAGCAAATTTGTTTTCATTTGGTAAATATTAGTGATGGGTACAACACTTTCTGTTATATTATTTGGTCTCTTTCTGTATATTTTAAATGACAAATTTAAAATTTAAAAATAAACATGTATAAATTGGTGATAATGTCACAAAAATTTGAGATGTAAACTAAAGGGGAGGATCTTTACTTTATAAATATATAAAATCATAAAGTGACGATAATTAATATAGTGTAACACTTGGTAATGAAAAAAACAGCTAAATCTTTTTGCTTCAAAATAAATTTCAAAATGAAAGCGTTTAGTAAAAAAAAGAAAGAAACCAGAAGAAATTATACATGAATATGCAGTATGGGGAGTTAGGCTCTCCAAGTACAACATCAAATGAAGAAACAATGTAGGATTGAATAATCCAAAGAAGTCTTAAATGTAATTAAATATAAACCACAAGCATGTATTTGACAAGAGCATTTACATATGTTTTTATTCAGTTCAGAGTTGTTGGCTCACCACAGTTTGATTCCCAGGTCAATGTTAAACTTAAACCGCATGAAGAAATGAAAATAAATTCAACATTTGTTTCTTGAACAAGAGTGAGTGAATTCTTTTTTGTGCACCATGTAGATAGGAAAGAAGTCTGTATCCTTGGGTCATTTCTAATTGACTGGAGAATACAGAAAGTAGGTGGTCAGACCACTTGTGACTATGCTTTCTCACTTTCTCTAGAAGGACCCCTGGTGTTTCTACCCTCATTCCTTGTCTCCTGCATTCTTTCTCTGTCTCTTTCAGCTGATAAAATCACGGGCCCACAACAAGCCCAACTTGGATGTCATCTGCTCCATGAAACGTTTTTTTACCCCCATAGCCAAAATTATCTGCCCCACCTTTGTAACCTCATAGGTCGTATTTAGTCATTCCATTTTAATACTTAATATGTAATAATTTTGTATTAGAACTATTGAAAACATAAAGGATAATTCTAGTAGAGAATATTTCTACTAGGTTGTGATGCTTACTCCTATGTCTTATTCATCTTCATGCCTCATGGTTCATTTCTCCACTAGACAGGTTTGTATTTTGATTGCATTTGTGACCAAATATTTTAATTGTTTCAGGCTAAAAAGAGATAGGTACAGAGTTTAGTGTGTAAATCATGTGTTCCCTCCAAATAAAGGCTAGATGGTGTCACATCACAAAGGTTTCACTCATGTAATTTTAAAAAATGGGATAGGTGAGTTAAGTTGTCACACAGCACATGGTGGAATAGACATGCAGATGTGGAGGGACCTGCCACTGCATCCGTCAGGACTATATGGTATGTGCAGAACTTGGCTTCAACAAAACCTTATCTGCTAAATTAAATTAATATTAACTTTAAAGACTTGATTTTGTGATTATTTTATTTAATTTATAAATGTATTTTGGTTTTATAATTATATATGTATGAGGCATGTGTACTAATTTTGTATTTGTATATAGTATACATAATATAACGTAAAATATAATTTAAGTCAATATCAGGAGTCTGGTAAGACTTTTTCATTTTGGATTTGTGTATTACTCAAGGTTGAGAAATACTGATATAGACTGCAGAATATTATAATGGTCAGAGGCAGAATACATCAATGTTAAGTAGCAAGAAACGCCAATTTGGATTATGACTGCATCTTGATTGTATTGTAATAATGATTTTTAATTCATTATGACAACTAGCCATTTGTCAAATAATCTAGAAGTAACTTTGTCCAGATCTTGAATCAATATGTGTACTTACTTATTGGTTGTTTCTTAAAAATCTAAATTTAAAAACAGATAAATTAAGGAGTGATTTTTAACTTTTTCCTGAAAGATACATTTACTACTTTATTCCTTTGCAAATCCCCCATGTATTTACATGTGGTCCTGATTTGTAGCATATCAGCTTATATCCTGTACAGTTATTGTGTAAATTTATATATATATTTATATTAAGATCTTGTATTCAAATGACATGAAATTTCAATGATTCTTTGAATATAGATGCTTCTTTTAGCCCATTTATGTTTTTATTAAGTTCTTTTTTAATTATATTCTCATATATTGCCAGTAGGTCAAAATGTCATTTCACGTTTGTTATCACTTGTTTTACTTAAAAAGTAAGGTTTAATCAAAATAGAAATTTAAAACACTTGTTTCCTTAATTGTTTCCAAGTCCGATAGCCCTCTATGGCTGTTACTTTTTTCCCTACACAACTGTTTCTTTAGATATTTCTAAAAGTCTCTTAATATATATATTTTATGATGATTTGTTAAAAACTAATAAGCATTTATCACAGAAAATCATATTGTAGTTTATTTAGAACTGATTGTGATGTTTAGAAGCCTGCTTTTATTCAGCCAGCAGATATATAATGGGTAATGAAGAAAACAATTCTAAACCTATTTTGATCTTAATTTTATAAAAAATAAGGATTTTTCTAATTTATATGGTAATAAATAAAATTCACACTGAAAGTTGCAATTGAATTGCCAGAGTACTAGATTATTTTGTTCATATTCAACATTACTTTTAACTTACTATTCTTGTTGCAAAAGATACCTTGTCTTTTAGAGAATACGATGGTATTGTTTACATTAATTTATGTGGCTTGGTGAAAAAAATGCTATAACTCCTTTACTTAATGGGATTCTTCCCCTGTGGCAGTGCAAACGGCTGGAGCAGGAGCTTCATCATCTGAAAGAGCAGAACCAGACTTCAGCAAACAACACGAGACATCTGACTGCTGAAAACAATCAGGAACGTGCTCTGAAGGTAAATCTCCGTTCCTTCTCGCAGGCAAATTAAGGTTGTAAGCCCTTGGTGCCAGCTTTCTGTGCTGCATATATCAGTTGTGTACATTTCAGCAGAAGTGAGCTGTGGTGTTTGCCAACAACCCCTTCTTTAAACACAGATACAGCACCCTTCTGTTATGGTATTAGTTTATTTCGTGTATGTGTACATGAAAACAACATATTTTCTGAATTTTGAGTGGTGGTCTATTAATAACTTTTGGTTCATGTTCATTCTTTTTCTGAATTTTATGATATATTGTTACCTTTTGTAGTTAATAAAAAGTGGCCACACTTAAAGAAAGAAATTTAAATCATGAGCCTTTTCTTCACATCAATATTTATTACAACAATGTTTTCAATAAGTTGTAATATTAGTAACCTACAGAACTGACCCTCCTTGAAGAGTATGTGAATATGTTTGGGAATTGAAAGATTACTTAAATGTTACTTATGACAAAAAGAAAAAGAAAATATATTCTGCTAGAACTTGAAACAAGTGAAGTGTATACTTCATGACAAGAAGTTCTGTTTTGTTGTAATATAAATCCAGTAATCATGAAAAAGGACATTATTTCAATTCTACTAATTATATTTTTTTCTAAAGATACTTTCCGTTCTCCTTTATTGTCTTTGCCCCGGTTCCTAGCACAGTGTCTGTGGCATAATAGTGGTCCCTGCCCTCAAGGTGCTTCCATTCTCATTAATGGGTTAAAAATAAAACATATCCGTGGGAAACAGAAAAGATACGTCATTGTTGTTATTGTGCAGTAAAAAAAAAAAAAAAAAGATGTGCTCTCAGGAGGATTGTATTGTACTTTGTTGTCTGAAATTCATTTCTTGCTGCAGATTACAAAAGAGTATCACGTCATTAGCATTGTGACTCACTAAGCCAGAATCATCTACCAGTATTGAGAAAAATGGTGACATTTTAATGTGGAAAATATTTTTAATCTGTTCATAAAGTGTGAGGTTTGGTTGAAGTCAGATTTTTCTAAAAAATGGTGTTTCATTTTGAAATTCTCTGTGAGTGGTGGGTGTACTTTGTTATTATTGTTTAATGCACTTTCTCTTCTTTTCTCTTGAATTTATGGATAGACCAGAACAATAAATGGAAAAGAAAGGAATTATTGATTGCTGTGATTATTTTTTAATTACCCCAAGGAATTTACTATTGAAAGAATAAAATTAAGTATAATAATTTTTTTAAATATATACTTGCAAATCAAAAGTAACATTTTATAGCTCAGGGCTGGTCATCCTCACAAAAAAAAAAAAAAGTAACATTTTGAAGGCAGCTTCTTTTATGGGTGTTAATTTATTAGCATTAGGGGACAGATTTCATGTGCTCTGTGTGATATGGCTGTTTCCAATTAAAATAGAACCTAAAATAAAAAATTCTACTTTGTCAGTACTAGTACTTAGTAAGTACATAATAATTGTATAGTTTTGATTCTGGCATTTTGGGTTGTGTATTTATGTTAAATTGAATTAAATGGCAGCTGGTATTTATGTAGAGAAATAGATGCCCATTTCTAAGAGGTTATTAAAATTAGAAGACAAATTGTAGACCAAAAGAAACCTGGAAGTCTAAAACAAAACAAAACAAAAACCAAACCCTCATAAAATAGAAATTTCTGTGAACTGCAGACTATATAATTTAAAGTAATATACAAACAAAGCTGCATTTTTACTTCTGACAAATATACTACGTTAAAATCATTTCTAGTTGCTCATCTTTTTGTGCAGAAGTCTCAGATTTTCCTCTTGTCTTTTAATCCTTCAAAACTTCATCCATTAACTCAGGCAACTTAGACTTTTTGTAGAGTAAGGACGGAAGAATTAATTTTTAAAAATGCTCCTAACAATTCAGTCTTTTTAAAGACCCAGTGTTCATTTTAGCTCTGTTTAAAATGTCTGCCCTGCATAACACTGACTTTGAATCATTTTTTAGTTATTTTATGCCAGAATTCCTCATGAGAAAACTTAAATTTATTATGAAAATTAGATCATTTTTAATATACGTGCTGTATTCTGAATTATTTTCTGAAAATTCTTCTTACCTTCCAGGGTCTTTGTTCTTTATTTGGTGCTTTGATTATTGTACTCTGTATCGTCAAGTTGCCATATAAGTTGTGAATAATTATAAGTTTATTACCAAGCTATCTGGTGAATTAACTGCTCCCTTTCTAAGCAATATGCTTATCTTTTACAATCCATTTACAAATATCATTTTTTTGTTAACTGATTTAATATTTAGTTAGTGTCTAAATGAGCTTTAGGAAGAATTTTTAAGAGTCGCTGTAGGAGCTTTCAGAGTGCCAATAATATTTCTAGTATTTTTTCATAAATAGTACTGTTATTAATATCACTACTTAAGGTAAACTTAAATAGACTGAGAGCTAAAAACTGATGCTTTATTTCATAGTATTACGCTGAAATTCCTAAAGGAAACGGTCCTGGAGATATGTTTGGAAAAAATCTAAGTTAATGGTCATACGTTACATAGAACTTTTCAAAGTGATGATTATGGCAAATACACAATTATCATACAAGGAGATACTTTTTAATAATCTAGTGCTATTCGAATAATAATGCCTTTGTTTATTCTAATAACCAGAAAATTTTCTAAATTATTTTTGTGGTAGAGCATAAAATTAGACTTTTGTAAGAAAAATCAGATCATTTATTATTTTCGAAGTAGCATGGAGTTATAGTAACTAAATTTGCTAGCATGACACTATTTCTCTAATTTTATAACATTTGCAGTTTTCTCTAATAATGGGTAAAACATGGGTACATATAGGGTGAGAGGCTGAATTTATGCTGATACTAATCTATACCATGAGAGTTACTTAAAAAAAGACAGCTTATTTTCTCACTTAAAATTAATTTTATCCACTTATGTTAAGAAATTGGTTTCTTGAAGAACATAATTTTGGACATTTAATGATTTTAAAATAAATTTAGATTAGCCATAAATATGCAGACATCAGACTTCCTAAGAAATTTCATATATACTGTCTTTCTTCCCTCTTTCGTTTTATTTACCTTCTTGATCACACATCTTAACCTCCTCCAGTTGGAGTACTCCACTGTTACTCCATTGAAAGACATTCTTTCTTAGATTATAAGCAACCTCTGATGATTAAGCCTGTGAAACTTATCATCTTTTATCCTACTCAATATTCCAATCAACCTAACTAGAACACATTTCAATCTTGTTGGTCCCTCCTCTCTTGAAATACTTTCCGTAGTTCTCTGTTGCTATATCCTCATCATTTTTCTTTTCTTTGGTTGCTCTTCTTTGGTTGGTGCCTCTTTTTCTACCTATTCCAAAAGCATAAATGTTCTCTTGGGTTATGTGATTAGTTTCTTATTCTTCTTTCTACAGAGAACCCAAATTTTACTTTTTTAGAGCAGTTGTAGGTTCACAGCAAAATTGAGCAGAAAGTAGAGTTCCCACATACCCTCTGCCCCTACACATGTTCAAGCCCCCAGCATCCAGCACAAGAGTGGTACATTTGTTACAGTCCATGAACCTACATTGGTATAACTCAAAGTCCATAGTTTACATTAGGGTTCACTCTTAGTGTTGTACATTCTCTGGGTTTTGATAAATGTAAATGACGTGTATCTACCATTGTAGTATCTTATAGAAGAGCTTCACTCTAAAATTCCTCTGTGTTCCACCTATTTATCCCTCCCTCCCCCAACACTTGCCAACCATTAACCTTTTTACTGTGTCCATAGTTTTGCCTTTTCCAGACGGTCTTGTAGTTGGGATCATACAGTAGGTAGCCTTTTCAGATTGGTTTCTTTCACTTAGTAATATGCATTTAAATTTCCTCCATATCTTTTGATGGCTTTATAGCTCATTTCTTTTTAGTGTTGAAGAATATTCCATTGTCCAAATGTACCACGGTTTATTTATTCACTCATCTACTGAAGGACATCTTCGTAGCTTCCAAATTTTGGAAGTTATGAGTAAAGCTGCTATAAACATCCATATGCAGGTTTTTTTGTGGATATAAGTTTTTCAACTTATTTGGGTAAATACCAAGGACTGTTATTGTGGGATCATATCGTAACAGTATGTTTAGTTTTATAAGAAACGGTTAAACTGTCCTCCAAAGTGGCTGTACCATTTTGCATTCCCTCTAATAATGAATGAGAGTTTCTGTTGCTCCACATCCTTGCCAGTGTTTGGTGTTTCATTTATTGTAGGCTTGTCTCTTCTCATTTCATCCATTCCTGTGACATCACCTATCATTTATGTCCTAATGAGTGCCTTCTCTGCCCTTCCACTTCGATGGCTAATGTCTCCTTAACCTCAGCAAGCCTGAAGCCTGATCCCTAATTTGACTCCCTCAGCCCTCACTTCTCCTTGGGAAGAGGTCAGGACCTGAGTCAAACACCATTGACAGTATAACTTAACATTTATTCTCAGTCCTGTTCTCCTTTGTTTGCCTTTACTATAGAAGCTGGAAAAGTTACACTTTCTCAGCCTTTCTTTTTGCCAATGAGACATAAGAGGAAGTAGTAGGAGTGGGAGAAGAAGCCGGAGTGTCTCTGAAAAGATTTTGTTTCTCTGACAAAGGACAGATGCAGCAGGCAGCATTCCTTCCCTTCTTATTACCTTGAAGACTTACTTGCTGCCTGGAACTGCTGCAGCCATTTTATAGCCGTGAAGAAAACGCCAGGAGAAGCTGGCCTGTAGCATCATTGAGCCCCTTAGCCAGTGAGCCACTTTGAGAACATTAGGCATCTAAACCCTGACTTCTTTTTCTGGTGACAGAAATAATGCCCTATATTTTAAATCACTCTTAATAGTTTTCTGTTATTCACTTCCAAATTGATCAGTTAACATCTGTTAATTAATGGTACTACCATACTCCTAGACATGTAGGCTAACATAATTGACATTATCCTCATATCCTTTCAAGTTCTCACCCACCACAGAGCAATTCAGCATCCAGTCTTGTCAATTTTGCAACAGTGATTCCTTTCCTATTTTTCTCTCATTTTTATTACCCTATGTCAAGTTCGTGATCTAGGCAATAATAGTATCCTCCTAACTAGCTTTTCTGTCCTGTTTCTCACCTCTCTAATCAGTTGTCACACTTCCATTAGCAATCATTCTAAAAAATGGTGACGCTTTACTCAAAAGCCTTCACTAAGTCTTGCATTTTCAGCAGTGTAAGGAAATGGAGATATCCCAAATAACACTCCTGGTATAAATAATGAGAAAAGATGGCTAAAATTTATACTGTAAGAATATTGTACAACAGCATCACTGACAAAGAGGAAAGATAAGGAATCTGCAAAGGCCTAAAACAAAGTGGAAATGGAAAAAAAAAAAAAGCCATGGGAAATAAGTGATTGCCTGAAGCTGTCTTTTTCACCGTGGTGCATTTGTCAAACCGTGGTGAATTTAAGCTTCCATTTTAATGGCTACAAGGGCAAGACAGATAGGCGATAGAGCCCGGAGCCTGTTTAAACCAGACAGTGTGACGGGAGATCCTCTCCTGAAGCTGGTGTTCAGGATGGCCACACCAGTCATGTTTAGGTGAACAAGAATCAAGCTCTTCGTACAAAATATGAAGCAAGGGAACTTCAACTTCTTGACTATGAAGGGGGATAAAATCTCTCGGAATTCATCATCCACAGCCAGCGTTCAGGCAGGTTTAGAACCACGCAGGTTGCCTGAATTCTTGCTGTCTGTGTGGTTCTAGAAGCTGAGCATCTAATTTGAGGTAAGAGGGGCCCATAGACAACAGACCAAAGCAACTCCCCTTCGTATTAGGCCTCTGATGATTCCTACAGATAAAGGCTCAAAGGCCCTGAGCTGTCAAAAAACATATAAGAGAGAAAAGCTCTTCTCATGAAAGTCAGTAAAAACATAAGCAGCAGAATCATAACAAATAGATCAGATATTCCAATTATCAGTTCCAGAATATCAGATGAGTGTTTAAGAAATATCTTAAACAGATACGGAAAATAAGAGCAAGGAAAACGACTAAAAATGATCAAGTAGATTTGGAAAAAAACTAGATTGAATTTACAGAAATGAAAAAAAAAGAATTAAAATTAAACAGGAAATAGGTTGAATAGCAGATTGCACACAGTTTAGGAAACTTAGTGAACTGGAAGATAGATCTGAAGCAAGTATAGAAATGGAAGCCAGAGAGAAAAAGAAATGAAAAATATAAAAGAGAGGTTAAAAGACACAAAAGAATGAAAAGATCTAGACTAAATCTATTTGGAGTTCCAAAGGAGATAATATAGGAAACAGGGAAAAGGCAAGATAAAAAGAAATGATGACTGAGAATCTTCCAGAATTTTCAAAAGACACAAACCTCAGATCTAGGAATACCAAATGAATTCCAAGTATGGATAAATTAGAAGAAACTGCAGAACACCAAAGTTAAAGAAAAGCTCTTAGGGGCTGGCCCGGTGGCGCAAGCAGTTGGGTGCGTGCGCTCCGCTGCAGTGGCCCGGGGTTCGCCGGTTCGGATCCCGGGCACGCACTGACGCACCACTTGTCGAGCCATGCTGTGGCAGCATCCCATATAAGGTAGAGGAAGATGGGCAGAGATGTTCGCCCACGGCCAGTCTTCCTCAGCAAAAAAAGAGGATTGGCAGATGTTAGCTCAGGGCCGATCTTCCTCACAAAAAAAAAAAAAGAAAGAAAAGCTCTTAAAAACAACCATTAGAAAAGACATATTTACAAATGAGTGGCAGTTAGACTCACAGACTTCTCAACGGTAATAATGGAATAATATCTTAAATACCCTGAGAGCAACAAGGGGAAGAATTCCTTAGGTATACAGAAAGAAAATAACTTAAGAACAAGAGTAAAATAATGGCTAGATAAATGAAAAACTTCAGTTCCTTTCTATTGTCTATGGGATGTAATCCACACCTCCTAAGTGTGGAATTTAGGTCTCCACACTGTAGTTTTGGCCTGCTTTTTTTTTCTTTCTTTCTTTTTTTAAAAATTTTTGGAGCCATTTCTCTCCCTATAGTCTTGGTAAACCCTAACCATCCCCCACTACTTAAGTTTTCCTAAATATGTCATGTTCTGTAATTTCCTCTGCTCTTCTGTTATGGTTTTGTTTTAATTCTATGTCTAATGTTAGTTGATTGCTTACATGTAATCCTCCCTAAATCAAGAACTTCTTGAGCGTAAGAGATCATAGCTTTTTCATGTTGCTGTTCTCTTAAAATTTAACACATTGTTGAACTCATATTACACAATCAGTAATTTTTTAAATCAAAAATCAGTTTCACTCTATCCTAGGTGAAGTCAACGCATTTATTGATTATCTGTTAAGTTCAAGACGTGGAGAACATGGAACCGTTCTGGTGTGATATTGTCTTCATAGTCACTAACTGTGCCCAACTGAAACTCTAGAAGGATTTCTATTTTGTGCTATAGTTTCTTCATTCATGAATTGAACAATGCAGTAGCAGAAATTCTAGTTTTATTACTATTGGCTTAAAAATATGGATAGAAGAGATTTTTGTTGGTTCATTTTGCCATTTGCTGTTTAGAGTTCACTGCTGAGTAAGCTCTTTAAAGAGATTGAGTAGTAGCAAGTACTATTCATCGCACTTCATAGTAAATAATAGTATAATTTTTGGTGCAATCATATATTGAGATGAGTTGTTAGTTGTTTTCCTATATCAGCCATATTAATGTACTGTCTTTGATATGCCCAGATGATACCACCCTTCTACTGTCAGTGGGGTATGGCTTTGGATGATTTTCTAGTAGATAACTTGAGTAATAGATTTAGAATTTAAAAATCCTGAATTTCTCATTTACTAGCTGTATAGCTTTGGGAAAGTTATTTAACTTCTCTTGAGTTTTGGCTCCCACACTTGTAAGATAATGAGAGAAGACACACTGTTACAATTGGTACAATGTACAGGCAATCTATTTATAAAGTATGACACATTGTGCCTATGTTCCATATGGTGTGGCAGGAGAAAGAACATTAGTGTAGGTGTCAGACACCTATTTTATTGTCCTTGCTCTGCCATGAACAAACTATATGATCTTTGTCAAATCATTTTATATCTTCAAAATGAGGAGATTGAATAACATTCAAAGTCATTTAAACTAGAAAATGTGATTTTTATGAATTAGTAGTGTTATATCAGAGTTTTACTCATTTATTAAACAATATTATGAGATGTTCTGAATTCAGGCCCTATAGATTCTGAAATAAGGGAAGAGCAGTCAGTTTCAAGTTAGTATGGTCGTAGCTAGGATGACCATATAATTTATCTTTAAGACATTTTTAGAGCAAAAGGTATATGATTAATAATTACACCAGAATAACAGGGTCGTAGCTATAAAGGGCTGGCACAGGGACCCTTGTGATGGAACAGTTCTGTATCTTGATCGTAGTGGTGGTTACATCAATTACATGTGATAACATTGCACAGAACCACACACACACGCACACACTAGTATGTAAGGCTAGTGAAGTCTGAAAGAGCTCTGTGGATTGTGTCACAGTGTTGGTTTCCTGGTTTAGATATTGTACTGTGCTTATTCAAGATGTTAACCACTGGGGGAGGTAGATGGAAGATGCATGGAACCTCCCTGTATATCTTTTTTTTTAACTTCTTGTGAATTTATAATTATTTCAAAATAAACAGTTATTTTTAAAAAGTGAGTCACTAAGTCCAGCCCACACTCAAAGAGAGGGATTACACAAGGGCATGAATACCAGGTGGCAAAGATCCTTGGGGGCCATACTGAAGGCTGCCTATCACAACTTGGGTGTGTATAAACACCTCAACTTACTATGCCAAAAGCCAAACTCATGATCTTACCCCCCAAACCTGTTCATTCCGCAAACTCTATCTGAAAATAACATCTCTGTCCTACCAACGGTTTAGGTCAGATCCTTGGAGTTAGCCTTGTCTCCTGTCTTTCTCTCACACTCCACTTCTTATCTGTAAATAAATTCTCTTGGCTCTACTTTTAGTGCACATCAAGAATTCAGCCACTTGCTACCATTTCTACTGCTACTACTGTCGTTCACACCTCCATCATCTGTTGCCTGGATTATTGCAAAATAATAATCTCTTGTTTCTGTCCTTGCCCTCCTGCATTCTCAACACAGCCTCTGGAATGATCCTATTAAAATATAAGTTAGATGACATTCCTCCCTGCTAAGAACCTTCGAGGGCCTGCCACTTCACTCAGAGCGTAAGCCTACAAGGCCTCCTGATCTGGCCCTCACTTTCCTCCTTGGCATCACGCTTCACTTTAGTCACACTCCTTTCTTGCTGTTCCTCAGCCCAACAGGCATACTTGCATCTCGAGGCCTTTGTACTTCCTGTTCCTACTTCAAGGAGCACTGCCCCCGAATGTTCACACAGCTCTCTTTCTTATCTCCTTCAAGTCTATTCAGATGCCACCTTCTCGGTGAGGCCTTCTGACCAACCTTTTATAAATCTCAACCCACACCCTTACAAGCATTTTCTCCATCGCCTTCCCTGCTTTTTCTCCAAAGTACTTGTTGTCATCTAAGAAAGTATATATTTTACTTATTTATTATATTTATTGTCTCTTTTCCTGATAGGAATGAATGCTCTATGAGGTCAGGGATTTTTGTTTACTTTGTATACTTCTGTAGCTACTGATGATATTAAAAATATTTGACAGTAAGGCAGAGACACTGACCAATCATAACAGATGCCAGCTGTTAACAATGGCTGTACTTGTGCAGACCAGCTGAAGACCAGTTCCGGCTTTATCTCCTACACAAAAAAGCCATTAAAAAAATATCTGCTATTGGGGCTGGCCCGGTGGCGTAGCGGTTAAGTGCGCATGCTCCACTTCGGTGGCCGGGGGTTCGACAGTTCGGAACCCGGGCAGGCACCGACGCACCACTTGTCAAGCCGTGCTGTAGCAGCATCCTATATAAAGTAGAGGAATATGGGCACGGATGTTAGCTCAGGACTGATCTTCCTCACACACAAAAAAATATATCTGTTGAGGAAGTTAGTACCACACGTGCGATTTAGTACCCTGCTTTCCCTGCTTGGCACTTAAAAAGCATTCTCCAGTAGTACACTTACTCTATAAATATCACCTTAGTATACCACATAATTGGCAATGCACAGATACACCGTCATTTTCTTTTTTGTGTGTGTGAGGAAGATCAGCCCTGAGCTAACATCTGATGCCAATCCTCCTTTTTTTTTTTTTTTTTTTTTGCTGAGGAAAGTTGGCCCTGGGCTAACATCCGTGCCCGTCTTCCTCCACTTTATATGGGACGCCACCACAGCATGGCTTTGACAAGTGGTGCATTGGTGTGCGCCTGGGATCCGAACCTGCGAACCCCAGGCCACCGAAGCGGAGTGCACGCACTTAACCGCTGTGCCACCGGGCCGGCCCCTACACCATCATTTTCTTAACTCTTCCCTTAATGTTGAATATTTAGGTTGCTTGTGGTTTTGTACTCTTATGAAGACTGCTGTGAAAAAATATTTTTCTATAAATATTTAACCATATTTAGCAAACAAATTTGATTATTTTCAAATTTTTATTTTTAGTAAAGCATAGAGTTTTGAAAACCAAATGATGCTTTAAGGGTTGTAATAAAAAATAGCAGTCAGCTTCCTCATCTCACCTCTCCTGATTTCTGCTCCACAGAAGAAATCACCTTCAAGTCTTTTAGCAATTTGTTCTGTATCTGTACTATATTTCTAAAGGAAAAGCTTATACTTTTTTTTATTTTGTGAGGAATATTGGCCCTGAGCTCACATCTGTGCCAATATTCCTGTACCTTGTATATGGGACGCTGCCACAGCATGGCTTGATGAGCAGTATGTAGGTCCGTGCCTGAGATCCCAACCCACAAACCCCAGGCCGCTAAAGCAGAGTGTGCAAACTTAGCCACTAAGCCACCGGTCCAGCCCCTGAACTATGTTTTAAAAGATATTTTTTTAGTGAACAGCCTTGGAAGTTAGAGATAGTATCTCCCTCTAAAGCAGAGGGCAGATTTGTTTACTGTCCAGTATAATAAAAACAATGTCTCCCTCTGAGGCAAAGGTCAGGCAGGTTTGCTTGCAGTGTTTTATAAAAGATTTGGCTTCCCTAGGCTTGGAGTTCTTCAGCCGTGATACAGCCCCACTGTGTGTGCCCCCTGGTCCCCTGTGTTTGCCCCCATGGGAATTAGGGGGCAAAGGCAACCAATGCAAACATGAAGCTTGTGTTGTTTGTGCTGTGTTTATTTATTTGTGAGTAAATAAAGTTCTTTGTCTGTGACCCAGAATGCTTGTGTCTTCTGCCATCATGCATGAAACCAGCAGGCTAATTTGTTAGTTTGCAAGTAGGATGAAAATCTCAGACCCTTCACAGTTCTTGAAAATACACATTTCCTGTCTTTTTTGTCTTCCTCAGAATTATTGTCTGGATTTTTAGTTTGTTTGTATACTCTGTATCTATCGCTCATACATACATATACTGTCTGCCAGACATATAAATCTCTTGTTAATACGTTCAAGTATATCAGGTGACCTAAAAATATTACCCTGTTTTATGGAGGATCTGAACTGATTGCTCTGTAGGGCATTACCCGTCCTGGAACCTTCGAAGCCTCACTGTCATTCTCTGGTTCCTTTAGCTGCTCCTTTGTTGTGTCGCCTGTTTCCTGGATCCCATTTTGTCCTACTTGAGTTACTCTTTCATTTTGGTGGAGCACATTCTCTAATAGTTTGCTGAGAGAGGATACATGATAGTTAAATTTTTTGAGACTATATGTTATTTCTTCAGGATAGATTTCCAGAAGCAGAGTACTTGAATAACAGTATGAACATTTAAATTCAGATTCCTAGACTCAGTTCCAGGATTACTGAACCAAAATATTTGACCAAAGGACCCAGAAATCTTCCACTTTAATTTTATTATTTTAAAAACTTTTTAAAATTAAATTTCTTTTTTAAAATTTACATGTTCATTAAAACCACGTTGAAATACCACGTCACACCTCATAGAATGGCTAAATAAAAAAACACTCACAATACCAAACATTAACAGGATGTGGAGAAACTGAATCTCTCAGACACTGCTGGTAGAAATGTCAAATAATAGAGCCACTCTGGGAAATAGTTTGCCAGTTTCTTATAAAGTTAAACATATACTTACCATACAGCCCAGCTATTGCACTCCTGGATCTTATCCCAGAAAAATGAAAATTCGTGTCCACAAAAATCATGTACACAAATGTTCAGAGCAGCTTTAATTGTAGTTGCCCAAAACTAGAAAGAAGCCAGATGTCCTTCAGTGAGTCAGTGGGTAGACATCTGCACAGTAGACTGTTACTTAGCAATAAAAAGGAATAACTTATTGATACATGCAACAACTTGGTTAGGTCCCAAGGGCAGTATGTTGAATAAGAAAAGCCAATCTCAAAGGGTTATATCCATATTATTCCATATATATAACAGTCCCAAAGTGACAAAATCATTGTGATGGAAGACAAATCAGTGGTTTCTTGGCGTTGGGTTGAGAAGCAGAGTATAACTATTAAAGGGTAACAGGGAATTTCTTTGAGGTGATGTAACAGTTCTGTATTCCGATTTTATAGTATTAAAATGTCATAGAATTATATACCAGAAAGGGAGGGAGGGAGGGAGGGAGGATGTAAAAACAGATGAAATCCAAATAAGGTCTATATCTGAGTTAATAGCATTACAATGTCAGTTTCCTGGTTTTGACAATGCACTGTGATATCTGATATTGTCATTGGGAGAAGCTAGTTGAAGGCTACACAGAAACTCTTTGTACTCTTTGCAAGTTGTTGTGGATCTTGAATTATTTCAAAATAAGTTATTAAAAAATTATACATGGGGGCCGACCCGGTGGCGTAGTGGTTAAGTTCATGAGCTCTGCTTCAGCAGCCTGGGGTTCACGGGTTCGGATCCCAGGCGTGGACCCACATACCATTCATCAAGCCATGCTGTGGCAACGCTGCATATACAAAATAGAGGAAGACTGGCACAGATGTTAGCTCAGGGACAATCTTCCTCAAGCAGAAAGAGGAAGATTTGCAATGGATGTTAGCTCAGGGCCAATCTTCCTCACCAAAAAAAAAAAAAAAAAAATTATACATGTTAAGCACAGCCAGTGAAGAAAAATGCTAAGATATATTAAAAAAAACTTCTATAATATCCCCTTTCCACTCTCACAATTTCTAGACCTGCCAAATTAATCTTGACTTGAAATTACAGTAGTGGCTATCTCTGTCTTTTACCTAATTTTAGTGGGAATGGATTCTACTTTGCACCAATTAGTTTGACATTTACCATGGAATTTTATATTTTCCTTTGTAATTTAAAGTCTCAGTTACGTAGTTCCAACACATGGGTCATCTCTGAGTCTGGTTTTGTGATTGCTTTGTCTCTTGACATTTTCATTTTGTTTTGCTTTTCCTTTTTGTATGTCTCATAATTTTTTATTGAATGCTGGACATTGTGAATAGAACAGTGTTTCTTCTGTCAGGCCATTAGTGTGAGCATTGAGTTGATCCACTCAGGAGTTGAGCTGGATTTGGTTTTGTCTTTGCTGTGGTTACTGTCTGTGCATCACAGGTGTGTCAAATAGCTCTAGTAACGGGTTGCTGTTCCTTATTCTCAGGATGGAAGCTCCGTGCTGGAGGATTTCTCTCAGTGTTCATGCTCCGCCCTTGGGTTTCAGTTGACCCAGTAGGCTTGCACCTCAGAGAGTATCTCACTGTACACTCTTCCCTTCTCCCAGCAGTAAAATGCTGTTTTATAGTCTGGTGTTGGGGGACTGAGAGTTCTCTCCTATCTTAGTCCCTTTGTGCTTGGGCTTTGGGGTGGGGCTTTCTCAGAATTCCTTTCCTTGAAAGCTAAATGCTGACTTACATCTGTGGCAGGTGTTGTATAGGAGAGACTTTCCTGCCTCTCTCCCAGGGGTAGAAGCTATGTAATGGTATTAGTAGAGAATCTTGGACCCAGGTCTATTTCCTGTCACTCACCCAGGGATAAGAGGGAGTTTTATCTTCTACCATTCTCAAGCAGTGGGTCTTTCCTGTGCCCTGAGGGTTTTGCTACCCCTCTCTCAGCTATATAAGGCTTTTGCTCTATTCACGGAAGGGTCTAAGTGGGGGCTAGGGAGTGGAGTTGGGACATTTTGCTCCTTTCCACAACAGCAGCAAATCCCCTCCCCCATTCCCCCTGCATGCGTGCATCTCCGAGGGAAGCAATCTCTGGTCTCCTGCTCTGCCCGGTAGTTCTCATGAGCACCTAGTAAAGATCTGTGGAAAAGAGCTTACCACTAAGTACAAACTCCCTTTTGTCAGGGATTTCCAAGGGTTCTGCTGGCCCTTCTTCCCGTGGTCTGCCCTAGATGGACTAGTCCATGCTTCCCATTTCTCCTTGGAGGCTTGTCCCTCCTTGAAATTAAGACCATTTGGTTGCCCTGTGAGCTTAGCTCTCTGATGAGCTCGGGAAAAGTTATGACTTTGTGCTTTATTTAATAGCTTTTCTTGCTGTTAATGTAGAGTGACACTTGTTCCAGCTTTCTGCTTCCTAGGCATGAGCATTACATCTGCTATTGGATTTTGATAAATATTGTTTTGTCATATTTAAGTAGTTTCTTTCTAGAATTTTTTAAAAGTTTTTATTAGTGTATATAACAAATTTGAGTTCTTGGTGTTGAACAATTCCTAGAATAAACTGTTGGGTTTGATTTGTCATTGTTTTCCTGAGAAGTTTAAAATTATATTTATAATAGTCTGCCCTCATATAGCTCATATATACTGAGTGCCAGGCACTGTTCCTAGTGCTTTACATATATTAGAGTATTTAAACCTGAAAGTGACCCTATGGGATAAGTGGTACAACTATTCCTAATTTTGTAGGTGAAGAAACTGAGGCACATGAGTTGACTTACTTGATCAATGTTACGGGTAGTAATTGGTAGACCCCAGGCACTCTGTCTCCACAGTTCTCATTCTTGAATAGAGTTTTATTTCTTTTCTAATGTGTTAGGATTTGTTTTGATTTTGGTATTTCTGTTATTAAGAGTAAGTTTGAATTTTTTTTCATATGTTCAAAGGATGTGTATGTGTGTAAATATAAATGAATGGATGTATTTGTTCACGTTTTTTCCTCATTTTTTTCTGTTGGTTTTTGTTTGCTTTCTCTTGGTCTTTTGTCCCTCAGTATTTTTTTTTTTTTGCATTTTACAGCTTTATTGATATATATTTCATATACCATTAAATTCGCTTAAAGTATACATTGCAGTGTTTTTTATTACATTCGCAGAGTTGTTCAACCATCACCACAATCTAATTTTAGCGCATTTTCAACACCCGCCTGAAACATCCCATACAGTTTGACTGTCTTTCCTCATTCACCCCAACATCCTACCCCTAGTCCCAAGCAACCACTAATCTACTTTCTCTCTCTTTTGATTTGCCTATTCTGGATATTTCATATGAAGGAAATCATACAATATGTGGTCTTTAGTGACTGGCGTCTCTCACTTAGCATAATATTTTCAAGTTTCGTTCATGTTATAGCATAAATCAGTGAGTGCAGTCATCCCTCGGTGTCCATGGAGGAGTGGTTCCAGGACCCCTGCAGATGCCACAATCCATGGATGCTCAAGTCCCTTAGTCAGCCCTCCATATCCACGGGTTCTGCAGATGTGGAGGGCCGATTGTACTTCATTCCTTTTTATTGATACATAATGTTCATTATACAGATATACTGTATTCTGTTTATCAGTTCATGAGCTGATGGACATTTAGATTGTTTCTCCTTTTTGCCTGTTATGAGTAAGGCTGCTGTGAATATTCATGTATAATTTTTTGTTTGGATGTATGTGTTCATTTCTCTTAGTTATATACCTAAGAGTGGAATTGCTGGGTCATATGATAACTTTATGTTTAGCATTTTGAAGAATTGCCAAACTGTTTTCCAGAGTGGCTGCACCATTTACATTCTCACTAGCCATGTGTAAGGGTTCCAAATTTTACACATCCTCACCAACACTTTCTGTCTTTTTTATTATAGCCATCCTAGTGGGTGTGAGGTGGTATCCATTGTGGTTTTGATTTGCATTTCCCTGATGGCTAATCATGTTGACCATCTTTTCATGTGCTTATTGGCCATTTGTACATTTTCTTTGAAGAAATATCTATTCAGATATTTTGCCCGTTTTTGAGTTGGGTTATTTGTCTTTTCATTCTTGAGTTAGAAGATTCCTTTTTATATTCTGGATACAATTCCCTTGTCAGATATATGATTTGCAAGTAATGTTCCCATTCTGTGGGTAGTCTTTTCACTTTTTTGATGGTGTCCTGTAGCAAACAAAAGTTTTTAATTTTAAGACCAATTTATCTGTTTTCTTCTTTTGTTACTTATGCTTTTCATTCTGATCTAAGAAGGCTTTGCCTAACTCGGTCACAAAGATGTACATCTTTGCTTTTTTCTAGAAGTTTTATAGTTTTGGCTCTAACATTTAAATAGATGAAAAATTTTGAGTTAATTTTTGGGTATTGTGTAAGGTAAGGGTCCAAATGCTTTCTTTTACAGTTGTGTCTGCACCACTGTTGAAAAAACTATTTCCTCATTGAATTGCCTTGACACCCTTCTCAAAAGTCAGTTGACCAGAAATATGACAGTTTAATTCTGGATTCTTAATTCTGTTTCATTGATCTAATATGTCTATCCTTATGCTGGTACCTCACTATATTGATTACTGTGGCTTTGTAGTAGGCGTGATATCCAGACCTATGAGTCTCCAGCTTGGTTCTTTTTCAAGATTATTTTGGCTGTATCAGTTTTAATGTTCATGTTACTAGCTTAATGAATGACATAAATTTCTACCTTTAACTGTGGTCTTGAAAAGTTTAAATTGCATTGGAATGATCTTACCTTAAGTAATAAATAGAATGAACAATTACATTGAAGCGTGCTCTGTGGATTACATCACCAGGTATAGCAAAACCATCAAAGCCAGTGTAAGTTCATCCAGTCCGTCAAGACACAATAAAAATTGATAAGGTTCAGATGAAACTGCTGTGAACTATCACCTCTTACATGGAAGGAATACTGAATTACTGTGGCAAAATTCTGTGGAGATTATCAATGACAAACCACAAATGTAGTACTTGTGAATACTTGCATTTAATTGCTCCCAACATTGGTTACTAATGTTTTCCTAATTTTGAGTTTCATAATATTTTAGGAATTTGAGATTTTATTTTGATAAATATGATGAAATATAAAATTACATTGCATGCTTCCCTGTCTTATACGTTTTGTACTGTACCAAAAAATTAATCAAAATGAATACTTGAGTGAAGACCAACTTTCAGTAGGAGACTGAATTTTAGGCACCCCAGGCCAATTCATCATTATGTTGAGTTGGCTTTAGCTAGATGCTAGAAGCTTTCTCCAGTCTTCGTAACACCTCGTCTTTGGACCTGGTATTCCTCTAACTGAAATGCCCTACCTCAGCTGTCGCCCTACTTCCTCTGCCCAGATAACTACTTATCCTATCTTCAGATTGACCACAGTCCTCTTCTCTGTGAGCAAACTGGAGAGGGATTCGGGTGGTAGAATGAAATCATTTTAATAACAAATTGAGCACTGATCTGAAAGAAATGAGGTATGTGAGAAACTCTTAATGCTCCCAGGACTTCCTCCTGGCCTTTCCCCTCTGCCCACATCAACAGTGCCTCAGTCCTACCTTCCCCCTTCCTTCTGCTCTCCCCTCATCTCCTCCCTTTTCTTCCTGACATCTTGATCTTGGTCTTACAGTGGCCAAGAAGAGGTAGAGGAGCAGATGTTCATGATATATTGTTGGAAACAATGCCCTAGATACCTTTAAAAGCAATGAAGGTTGGCTTGATTGGTTGTTAGGTAATGAGTATAAGTCAATGTTTCTTAACAGAGGCATGTATTAGAATCGTCAAAAGAATGTTTTCAAAATAATAAATCTGGGCCTGACCCAAAGCATACTGAATGGGAATATCCTACACTGAATTTGAAAACTTGCCGACATAGACTGTGTTTGGAAGTAAAATAAGGAGAAAATATTTCTCCAACCTTCTTTTAGGCCTATGGATTTTTTTTCTGAAAATAATACATTTGTTTTCTACCAGTTGTTCTTTCTAATTTTAGTTCTGTTTAATTTTCTACTCGATTTCAACATTGGGCTGATGTCAGTATTTTGGTGGCGTTATCAATTTTATGTCTTTTTTAGGTGCTTTCTTGGTATTTTTGGGGGTAAGCTGGATGAGGCTACATAGAGAATGCTGGTCAAATGAAATTTTTCTCTTCATTTTTAGCATTTCCAATAACCGACTTCTACACAAGGTTGTACCTTAGAGTGATTTGGAATCAGTGACATTCTCTTGTGAATTGCAGATAGTGACACTGAAAAGTGTGGTCCAAAAATATAGATGGTTATTTAAAATACTATGAAATGTGATTTGATGGATTTTTAAACATTACATGTTCTTTCTAAACTAAAAATATATATTTAAAAAAACAAACTTTAGATTATCAAATACAGTTAATTTGTTTTGGCTACTAAGTAAAAATATTTCTGATATGAGACATGATGATGGAAAGCAGTTAAGTCCTTCATTAGAGATTACATAAAATTCTCAATAAAAGCGACTACGTTTAGCAATGTAGTTTTCTGTACCAAGCAAACCCTTATTCTAATAGCATTTTTGATGAATGTTTTTTCAGACACACAGTTTTTAGTAATTCATCTACAGAACTTGAGCAGGTACACTTATTATCAAAAAAACTAACATTCACAAATTGACATAGCTATAGTATGCCCACTATACCAAAATGACTTTATTGTGTTGGTTAGTTTTTCTGTTATGTTGATGCATTAAAACAGATATTAAATTTTATCATTAATTCTGCGCCTGGTCTCTCATCAAATCCCCTTAATTACAAATTGACTCCAAGGATTAGACAGCATGGATTTTAATTTTAACTGAAACAAAAAAGGCATCTTGAAAAATCACTCTTGCCTAGTGACTCATAGACACATTTTTAAAGATCCTATAATTTATTGCTTAGTATTTAAAATTCAATACAAAAAGCATGTTACCAACATTTTTATTCTCTTATATTAATAATATGTATTTTAGAATATATTTCATAGTCTTGAAAAAACTCCGAGTATTTTCAGATGAATAGCAGCCTCAGGAGTTTTGATAACTTGTAACCCTCTCTTTAGAAAATGTTAACTTTGAATCTTGCGCAACCATAATTGTATCTGAATGACATTCATATTATCTTATATTTCTGCTTCCTTAATAATTTCACAAAATCTTACAGTGTAGTTTTATATATTCCGTGGAAGTGTTTCAAATGTAATCTAGTATCTTATTTCCAGTATTATACGTAGTTTAAGATTATTAGGTTAAGTCTTCATTCCTTTTGATACTTGGTGTTTCAAGTCCAGAATCCTTTTTGTGCATTTTACCCCAAAAATATATGAGCATTTCTGTCCTTCTTTCTAAAAGTGCCAATTTTTAAATTGAATTTTATTATATAAATTATTCATTTTAAATACTAGAATGACTATTTGTTTTTACTAGAATAAGAAGATAATGAAATTAAGTCATGATCAGAGTGATCAAAAAGTACATTTGTCTGCCATATTTTTGCTCCATTATATAATGATCAACTTTTGACTCTGAGGTACCTCTTCAAAAATTTTCTTATTTTTCTGAAGTTTCTGGAATCTAACTTGTGTTAGTCATCTATGTTGATTTTTATCTAGATCCCTAAGTTTTCAGCTAATCGCTTTACTTTTAGAAAGAATTGCTAATAAGCCCTGAGTATTCTAAGGTAAACCATTGTTTTTAATAAATTATGTCAGTTACCTTCACCTTTTGAGAGGTTGTAAAATATAAGTAAAAATGTTCTTTCCAGTTAAGTGAATGTTGCATATCTTATATGTTTGTAAATTTGAATTTTAAATGGCATTCCTTTACAGCTTTTATTGCTGTTCTGTTAAACTGGATTATTATATGCTGAAAGATATTTACCGTCCAAATGAGCTCAGCTCATGATGGCAGAGGAAAAAATAAATTGCCTGGAAACGGATTGTTTACGTAATATTAGATGGTACTATAAACCAACAAAGGCAAGGAAATTAACTTCTAAGGCTGACACACTGCCCTTGCCTTGCTCCTTTGTGCCTGTAGGTATCATGTATGTGTTGTAATACCAAAGCACAGGACTCAGTTAAGAACTGTCAAACTTAATTCTAAATTTCTTTACTTTGTTGGTTTATGTCACAACTCAACATTATTATTTTGTCTCCATGCTATATAATGTCCTTCACATGTGAGATGAAGCAATGCATGGGTAGATCTGAAAAAGATGGTAAAAGTTTATTTGCTTTTCTCTCATTTACAGTTGATTGCCTCTGATTATCATGCAACTCTCATATTAGTTCTCTACATTTTGAAAAATGATGTAATACAAGAGAAAATTATAAAATATCTGAGGAAATTTTTGGAAAAATGTAGATACCAATATAAAAATGTTATTCAGTCTTAAATTTTAATCCTGTTGATTAATTTTTGTTTTATAATTTTGAAAGGCAGATATTGCTCTTAATAAAAAACTTAGAACAATGAGAAACTACTGGTGTTTTACTGTGAATGATCAAATACACAAGTAGGATTCCACAGACAAGTTCTTCTATGAAATACACAAAGGAATGATATGTAGAATTCTGAGGGCAGGACTAACCCTCCCAAAATAACCTCCAGGGTTAACTTGGGAACTGATGGATACTTGGCCATTCTCTGTAACAACACCTATTTCTTGATGATTATGGTAAAATGTAAATAATTCATTCATTCTGGTTTTTATAGTCACTAGTTATAATAGTGACTGGTTTTATAGTCACTAGTTTTATAGTCACTACCATAACTCATAAATTGTTGATGAATTTTATCCTTACTTTTGGGGGCTGTTTTATACAATTATAGGGACTAAATGATATTTCAGTATTAGAAAATTAGTTCCATTTATGAATATGAGTTCCATGTCTGTAGCTGGTTGGAAATTATTTAGCTTTCTGTTTTTCTGTGTAAACGATGTTTTCTAACCCTATGTAGGTATCCATTAGGACATAGTTAAAAGAGAATTACATATTTTCAAGCTTTGAATTTTTCTAAGTCTAAATCTCCCCTTGCGTGGTAAACAAAGGTACTTTACTACTTTTTTTGTAAAGATTCTTATTTCTGATATGTGTGTGAAGCCTTACAGGAATAGATCAGATACTTTCTTTGAAAGTTATATGACAGAATAAACTATCTAAATGTGGTCAAACAAAAGATTTTGCTCTTAGTAACTGCTATAAAATATGGTGGAAGAGTGGGTGTAAGGTTGGAGGGGGTGGTGGTAATTCTTTAAGTCAGTCTACTTTTTGTTTTATACAATTAATATATATAATTGGCTTTATTTAAAAGTAGTGAAAAAGTGATCTATTTGCTGGAGATTTGTGGAACAATGCTTTAAGCTCTTACTTATTTTGAGGTGTTGAAAGGTGAAACATTTGACATTTTCTTTTCGGGCATTACTTTAAAAAACAGAGGGCGGGAAGGAGGCGTTGCCACATCAGAGTTAAGGGTTTTTGTGGTTGTCCGTGACAGCAGCTCTAGTTTTCAAACACCTGTGTTTACTTTCCAGCTTTTCAGAATCTGCCTGAAAGTGGCCTAAGAATGGCACAGGCCTTGATGATGGCTGTTTTTTTAGAATACATGAGAAGAACTAAACTTTATACTTCAGTTTTCTGTTGCAAGCATTTACTTCTCTTTTTTTATACATTTTAGCTCTTCATATACTACGTGTGTGAATAAGATAATGCATGATTTATATAATCTACAGATTATAATATAGCAAAGCCATTCATTTTTATAGCTGTCTTTTGCTTTTTGTTCACTAACTATAAAAAACAGTTAAGTTTTATTGTACAGATGTACTTTCATTCATAATTTAAAGAAGTTTGTGAAAAAGTAAAATGAAAATTCAAATACTTTCATGAAGAAAAATAAATATGGCTTAACATATTATGTTATTTTGTTAATTTATTGTCTTCTAGTAGGAATTTCTCAGTCCTTTTTATATTTTTTGCTTTATGTGGATTTTTTTTTAAACATTTTTGTAAATCTACAAATGTAATTTTCCCTTTAGGCTAATTTATGTCTTCTTTAGTGGTTAGGATACAGGTTGATGTTTCAACTTATCTATCATTGCTTAGCTCGTCAGTGTTTTCAATTTATAGACTTGCTTTTTAAATAATTATTTTGTACATTTCTTATTATGTTATAGTATTCATATGACACCTACGTATTATATAAACTTTATTATTCTCCAAATTGAGATATTCCTACCTATGACAGTTTAGTTTAATAAAATTTAGTTTATGCTGATTTGTTTTGGTATTTTTTTGTGTTCAGACCTCCTAATTCTTTATTATAGTAAACAGAAGCCAGATGTCATATATTCTGTGATGCATTCCTTTTACATTCAAATTCTTGATAATAGTAGCAAGACATTTCCATGAGATTACAGTTAGTATCAAGCCTGGTTGATGTGTAAAAGGAATAATTCTATCTTTTGATGTTGACCTTAAACAAATAGACAGTCAGTTATTTCTCCAGCAAAAATGAGTTTATTCGGGATCAGCAAAGAATTGCAATTTGGAGTCTGCAACCATGGCAAGCCTTGTGCAAGTCCCCCAACAACAAGAGAGGAGAAACTTTTGTAGAGGAGTAGAGGAAGTTGGGAGGTCTATTGTAAACAGAGTTCCAGGTGTAGTGGCCTTTCATTGGCTGAGTTGTGACAGTCTCTCATTGGCTGAGCTTATTGCCAGTCAAGAAGAGGAAGTCTTCCTGTTAGGCTCTGCTATAACTAGAGGGTGAGAGCTCCTCCTTGGGGCCTCCCAACTGCAATTTAATGAGGTTTCTGTTTATTAATTTCTACAGATAATAGATTGGTGTTCTTTATTTCTCCATATAGCTGGTATTTAACATTTTGTGTATTGAAACCATTTTGAGAAGCCAGTGCAAATTTTGAATATTCTCCCTAGAAAAACACACATACACAGAAATTTGCATACAGTTTCAAGGAGTTTATTCCCCTGCCAATCCCAGCCATGTGCCCCAGGTTAAGAACCCCTTTTCTAGGTCTTATTTTCTTTAGATAATTGTTCATTTTTTAGGTAGTTGTTTAGACAGTTGTTAACCTAGTATGTCCTAGAGAATCGCTGAGCCAAATAAAGTATTAAATGCTTAGTTAGTACAAATCACCATGTTAGGTATTGAACAACATAAAGCAATAATTTATTTTACCAACTTTAAATGTAAATAGTATTTTAACAGCATACTTCATATCCCATGATGGCTGTACATATGTCAGTGTTCTAATCCTAGCACCTCAATGGATTTGAAGCACAAATTATAGTTATCGCATTTTTCTAGACAGAAGCAATGGACAATATACTTATAATATTATTAAAAAATAAATTCAACTAATATTACTATATAAAAGCTGCAAAAAATGATATTCTACTTCAAAAACTGAATTATTTTGGTACAGGCATTCATCTAGATGGATAATGTTCAGCTGCAGACAATACTCTAAAGGAATTATATATAATAATAGTGTGTATCGCCTAGAAGATAATGAAAACTTGAGGAAAATAACTTTAATAATTAAGTTTTTAAAATATAAAAGCATTCAGGGGCGGGCCTGGTGGCATAGTGGTTAAGTTTGCACGCTCTACTTAGCGGCCTGGGGTTTGCAGGTTCAGATCCTGGGCGCAGACCTATGCACTGCTCATCAAACCATGTTGTGGTGGTGTCCCATATAAAGTAGAGGAAGATGGGCATGGATGTTAGCCCAGGGCCAATCTTCCTCAGCAAAAAAAAGAGTAGGGTTGGCAACAGATGTTAGCTCACTGCTAATCTTCCTCATACACAAAAATATATATATAAAAGCATTCAAAAAAAGACAATAAAAAGTGTTTTAAACAGAAGAAAAGCAGTAAAATTATTTTAAGTGGCATAAGTTATATGACAAATAATTAAAATATTTTAACAAGGATTTATAATGATACTATATTGTATATAGTTTAACATGGATCAGAAGAAGAACTGCTTTGGTCAGATGAAACTACTGAGAAAAAAATTTTATTTAAAGTCTTCCATTTTCATTCTTTTCTGTGACTACTGATGAGGAAGTAAAAGGGAGAAAAGATTCTTTTAGTGCTATTAGTACATTTGTTTCCAGAAACTATCAAATTGCTTAGCTTAAATCATGAAACCTGATAGAGGATTTCCATTGGGGGTGTCAGTTTTGTCCTGGTGTCAGTTCTCATTAGATAGAGTAGATTTTTATCTGTGACCTAAGTTTCAGCGTCAAGAATATATAGTCACTTTATTTATTGTGTTACATAAGGTTTATAATTCCTTAACAAAAATTCAATGCGTGTATCTGTCTCAAGCACACTTTCAACTTCCCTGGTTGTAAGACCATAGTTCTCCATTCATGTGCGACAGATTTTCTGAATCTTGAACTATCAGTCTTTTATTTGGAATACATTTGTTATAAAGTATTGGATGTTTTAAAATTCATATTTCGCTAAAACTAATATTTCCCTATGTAACTTATAGTTACAAAGGAAACGGGAAAACTTTAAGATCAAAAAGATATGCTAAAAATTAAATAAGACATATGATAGAAATTAAGATAATTGAACCAAGAAGAGAGAAAGCCAAAGATGTGGCTTGTAACTATACAAATGTATGATAATATTACTTGGAGAATTATTTATTATTGCATATCCAATTCAAAGTAAATGTGAACAGAAAAATACTAAATCAGTAAGCAGGAAAATCATTAGGTAACAATCCTTAAACCACATAACAGCTTAAAAAACGTTGTTGGACGCTCCTCTTAGAAAGGATTAAAAATAAAACTTGAGTTAATCAGCATTATTGGAGAATCGTGTTTTTGTTTGAAAGCAAGCTGAGTTATTAAGCACCTGTAAGCCTTTTGTTCAACCGTTATTGACTATCTTTCAAAAATGTGTTAATACATTTGCTTACCATTGTAAATTTTGTAAACCTAATGTAATTGTATCAGATAGGGTTTGCTTGTTTCAAGGGTCAGAAAACCACACCCAAAACTGCTTAAACAAAAATAAACTTATTGTTCACATAACTGAAAGACCAAGGATAGGGCTGACTTCCAGAGATTACTTTTTGTTCATTTGTTAAATTTTATTTCAGTCAACTTTATTGAGGTATCATTTATATACAGTAAATTGCATCCATCATAGATGTATAGTTCAATGCATTTTGACTGATAAATGTCCCACCATAATAAAGATTCAGAGCATTTCAGTCAACCCACTAAAATATTGTCCTGCTTTCCAATCTATCCATCTCTCCACCCCCGGCCCCAGGTAATCCCTGATCTGCTCTTTGTCATTCTAAATTTATTTGCATTTTCTAGAATGTTATATTAAAGGAATCAATATGTACTCTTTTGTGTCTGGCTTCTTTCAGTATGATGATTTTGAGATTCACCCCTGTTTTGTGTATCAGTAACTTATTCCTTTTTTGACTTCAGGAGAGTCTTGCTTAGGACCCAGAAGGTTTTGTTCTATCTCTAGATTTTGTTTTATTCTGTGTATTGGTTTAATTTTCAGGTTATATGGAGGTGGAAACTTCAGACTATATGCTTCCCAGTTGAAGTCTAGAAGGAAAAAACAAATTATCAAAAACAGAAATCCTGGAATTGGGTTCTTGTTAACTTGGATTGGACTACTAGGGGTCATGTGCTTATTCACTTATCTCTGAAATAATTTCTGTGGCCAAAGAAATGAAATATATTGACTTCCTTAGGACAATTTAGATCTGTCCCTAAAGTTAGATTGTGAGTGGGGAAGGATGGTGTGATGGTTAACTTTATGTGTCAGTTTGACTGAGTCACAGGGTGCCCAGATATTTGGCTAAATGTTATTTCTGGATGTGTCTGTGAGAGTGTTTCCAGATGAGATTAACATGAAGCAGTGAACTCAGTAGAGCGGATTGCCCTTCCCAGTGTGGTAAGCATCATCCATCCACTGAGGACCTGAATAGAACAAAAGGCAGAGGAGGGAATTTATATCCCCTGCCTTAGTCTCGTCTCTGAGAACTCCAAACTTGTGTACCTAACTGCTACCATAGGTTCACTTAGGTGTCTAATGTTAAAACTAACATAGCCCAATGAAAAGTTTCAGTTCTACCCTGTTTCTTCTCATCTTTCCAATCTCAATATCACGCCACCATTTGCCCAGCCTAAAGCCAAAACATTCATTCTTGATTCTTCTCTTTCCCTTAAATTACTTCCTCAACCCCCTCAATAAACACTATCACCATCACTGCGATATCCAAACACACAATGCAATCATACAACAAAAACTTTCAGCTGTGGATGAGAGATCTTGAACCCATCTACTTCTCTCTCTACTTAGAGCACCCTAACCTAAGCCTTCATCGTCTCTTATCTAAGCTAATATGTAGTCTCCTAATGGTTCTCCCGGCTTCTATCTATATCCCTTTACAAACTCTATTCTATATAGTAGCCAGAGTGATCTTCTTAAGCTTTAAATTATGTCTCTCATTTGATATTAACCATCACTGACTTACACATATCATAGAATCCAGACTCTTTATCAGTGCAAAGGGCACTCTGAAACCATAATAAAACTCCAGCTTATCTTTTTCTTTTTCCCATTTTTTCAAATGATGATAAGATACACATAACATAAAATTTATCATCCTATTTTTTTTTTTTTTTGGTGAGGAAGATTAGCCCTGAACTAACACCTGTTGCCAATCCCCCTCTTTTGCTGAAGAAGATTGGCCCTGAGCTAACATCTGTGCCCATCTTCCTCTATTTTATGTGGGACACCTGCCACAGCATGGTTGTTAAGCTGTGTGTAGGTCTGCGCCTGGCAAGTGAACCTGCGAATCCCGGGCCGCTGAAGCAGAGCATGCGAACTTAACCACTCACCAAAAAAAAATCTACATAAAAGTATGTTTAGTTAATTATAGATGTTTTTACACCTAGTGACTCACTTGTGAATATTTGGGAACATTTGGAATCTTGGAACTTTTTACTTCAATATCTTGCATCATATAGACCAAAGATGATGTGATAAATAGATACTTTGTTTGCAGTTTCCAAAACTGGGAATACCATAGTGAGAGAATGCTAATCAGTGTGTTGAAAAAGTCTTTCCCTGAAAATAAGTTTGCACACTTATTAAACAAACAAGTTTCTTTGTGGGATTTCTCAAAGTCTTTAATATTCTAATGTTATTTGTGCACGTCTAAAAGAGATTCAAAGTACAGCAGGGACACTTATATGACCAAGGGACCCTTCATTCCCTTAGCACAAGTTAACGTCTCCTGTTACTAGTTTCCTATTACTCAGTTTGGGAAATTGAGGCATAGGGGAGGTTCAAATGGGGTCTGAATGATAGATCCATCACAAATTATCACCATTATGTTGCTGGGGTGACATCAATGTATATACAGTACAATTTCTTCTCTATTCTTAATCCTAAACTGCTATAAAAAATAATTACCAATTGAGCCAATTGCTGAGACTGTGGCTGTATCTTCAACCTCAGTTTTGTCCTCAGTGTCCCTTAGTGATTCTTTGAGCACCGTCTCTACACTAGCCATTTCTAACCTCCACTGTTCTTTTTGGAGCTCTTATTCCAGTGTTCTCCCCCCCCCTCTCTGAGAAGATAAACTTGCATCTGACTTACTAGACCCATTTTCCCTGTGAAGTATGAACCCTCAACCTCATCCTCGTTTGCTTTCCCACTGTCTCAGGGGAGATGCTGTCCCTCCTCCTGTTCAGGGTCATTCCATCTGCCTGTGCTCTCAATCCTATATCCTCCTGTCATGACAGTCATTTCCACATGGTAGTCTGTGGATCAAAATTACCTGTAGAGTTTTTTAAAAATGTGGATTCTGAAGCCCTCCCTCAGAGGATCTGATTCAGTGGGTCTGTGATGGGGTCTGAGAATCTATATTTTTTAAAAGTTCTCATAGGTAGCCAGTTATGGGAACCACTGATCTATGGGATTTCGATCTATTATATGTAATTTTACTCGGTTTTATAGAACAACCAAGGAAATAATATAATAATGTATGTTCCATGTGGTACGCCTGGGCTCATTCAACAGTTGCTATTATTAGTATAATTTTGGGAGACAAAAAGTTTTCATTGATTTAGAAATATTTGCCTATCTCATCCCAGACTTGGGAGATTCAGTTTCCATATGTGCTTTACATCTCCTTCTCCAGGATGCCCAATCCAAGTTCTTCTCTGTATATTTTGCAGCATTTTCTGTTTTGGTTACTTATCTCCCTAATCCAGTTGTGTGTATCCTTCCATTTAGCACTTCATTTTCGGTTATGTCTGGGGTCATGCTGGCATTGGTATTGTCATTGTTCTCATTTTCATCATCTGACTCTTAGAAAGCATGGTAATAATATTCATAATGTTAAAAATTAAACTAGCACTGTCTTGGTACAAAGCACAACAGTTAACACACAGAGAAAGTCAGAGATGAGCTGTTAACTCTCACATTGACAGAGCACTTATGTTGAACTTAAGTCGCATCACCAGGAGTGATGCAACAATGAATGATCTGTGGTTGTGAACCAGAAATCATGATTGCTAACATTAGTGGCCGGGGGAAAAACAGCAACTGCAGGACAATTATGCTGTATCCATCAGACACTAAAACTAGTGTTGCTTATAGCCCTATTTTTTGGACAACTCTATGGTTTGTACTTTCCCCACAGCCTTCTGTACCCATTGCCAAAGACCAGGACTTTTCCCATCCCATGGAGGGGTTTCGGAGAACAGTCGGTCACCCTATGGACAACTCTGATGTTGTAGAGTGGGCTCCTGAAACTGAAACAAAAGAGGTTATACTTAGTAAAGTAGAAATTAGGCAAGCTCTGAAGACTGTTTTCCTGGAGGAGTGATAAAATATGACTTGATAATATCAGAGTTGGAAGAAAATAATCTCACAGATTTTAATGGGATTAATTAGGGCAGACATAGGAAGGTAAGAGAGACTGACTTCGAGGCTATGAGAGTATTTCATCAATGAAGTACATAAGGTAGTTGAAAATACCGGGACTGGAGCTCATTGGTAAGGATAGGACCGAGTTTAGCGAACACTCTGCAGAACCAGTACTAACTCTGTATGGAGTCAATTTTATGATCCAAAAGGAGGACTATTTGCCATTTGTACAAAAGGAAAACAAATACAACTTTAAAAAGTTTGAATGAATAATAGGGAAAGAAGTGATGGAATAAAGGTTGTTTTTGCCCTGACTGCCTGAGCTCCCGTAGGTCCTCCTGTCTTGGAAAGAAGCCATCTCTGTCCAGTTAATGATTGTGCCCTGAGAGAAACTTGCCAATCTGCCTAATGGAGAAACACTTACTGCTCACTCTTGCTCATCACCGCTTTCCAAATATGCCAGTTTTCACATGTGTTAGGGAACCCATACCAGCTAATGTGAACAGGCTTGAGAGTCCATGTGTAATTCAGGGAATTTGATTGCTTCATGGAGAAAGACCATGTTCTGCCACGAAGTTGGCTCCAATTAAGACTATTTTATTGCAAGAAGAAAATTTTAAAAATTGAAATAAGGCTTCCTATAGAGAGTCAAAGAGATATTTTGAAGGAGTGATCAAAATAGATCAACATTTAAAAGAAGATATAACAGGTGACTTGAATATGAAAATGATCAAGGACAAAAGTCTAATTAGTGATCTGGAAGAACAAAGGGAGGAACGCTAAGTAAAAATACAGAGAAACGGAGTGAAATGATAAAGACAAAGAAAACCTAATATGTGAAAAGCAGGAGGATAACTGTAGAACTGGAAGAAGTATGTTAAGAGAAACCATATTAAAAGAAACATTAGAAGAAAACTCTCTTGAAGTGAAGAAAAACTCAAGTCGTCAAATTAGAAGTGCATAACTGGGTAGAATAACTTTTTTTAATTACATACTTACATACGTAAATTTACATACATATGTTAAATGGATAGACATATCTGGGTAGAATATCTGTACTCTAATGGTGAAGAGAAAATGTTCCACCTTTCCAGTATAAAATTATTTCCAAAGTAAAGAACATCATACTGGCATTAAACTTTTTACCTGCAAAACTGGAAAGTAGTACAGTGCAACTATGTTTATAAATCTTACAGGAAAAGACTACAATTTAAGAATCCTATATCTAGCCAAAATATCATTTATACAATAGGGCAAAACATAGGCTTTTGTTTTTCAGCAAGTGAGGCTAAGAAAGTACCTATTTATCCTTTCTGGGGGAATTACTTGAAGAAGTATTATAGCCAAAGAAAAGTAAAACAGATCTCAGAAGAGGGAAGGACAATGACTAAGAATCAGTGGAAGCCAGTATGTCTTAAAATTTATAAACTTAAAGCAGTGATAAGATGATTTTATTTGGAATATGTGTTAAGAAAGAATTCTCAAAATACGTTACTTCAACAAGAGAAATCTAAAATATGGCCTGGAACTACAGTTTTAAACCATTCCAGGTAAACTGTAGGTATGATAGGTGTAGAGGAGGTTTTTAAAAACCTTATTTTTGCTTTGAAAGTTTTTCGTTTATTTATTAGGTATATCAATTATGAGATGATGTAAAACTGGAATTAGTCTCTTAAATATGAGATTCAGTAAAGCCAAGTTGATTATTTAGATTAAGAGGATAGATTTTCCTATTCATGGGGATATGCATGGTGGGTCAACCAAAAACTGCAGCTATAATTAGGTCAATGCTATAACAAATATATACACAAGGTGAAGTGAAGCATAGGAAAAAGAACAGTCTTTGGGGAGAGACATGAAAGACTTAACAGGGAGGAAGTTGATGAGTCTGCCGTGAGCGAGGTGGGAAGGCATGCCAACCAGTGAGAGCAGATGTCATGGATGAGTAGATGCAGGTGTTTATCCCAGGTAACTAAATCATACAGTAAAATTCTTAAATTGAAATGCCTCGAAATTGGTGTGAAAATGAGATCTCTCAAGTGCCCCCTGTTGAAAGCAGCTCTGAATTCTTGAATACTGTTCTGGGTTATGCCTAGGTATTTTTACATTTCAAAAAAGGCAGCATTTAGAGGCATTGCTTACAACAATCTGATGTTCACTACATATTGCCTTTAGGTTTTTTAGCAGAGGAGAGAGGGCATAAATTTCCTGGCTTATTTTTAAACAGAAATGAGCTTAGGAACTGTGGCTTCAGAATAGGTTTCACTTCCGCCTTCCCTGTTTAGGTCGCCTAAGATATAACGAGAGGAGAGCCCTCTTGCTTCAGTAGTAGCCATGGCTGCCCTGCATGGTTAATAAAACGTGATGGGCTTGTTAGATGGTAATCACAACCTGTTCATTTCCACAGAGAAGAGAAAAGCATGATCAGCTGCTGTATCTCTTGTGTACTTTTCCAGTATTCCTGGGTAGCCAAAGGGAAAGGAGGGCTGCTCCGATGTCAGGGCAGAAGATATTTGCTCTTACTGCTGCAGTGCTGAGAAATTGTCTTTTCTTAGAATTGAGAAATCACAGTATAAATTCTATGGCCTAATAAAGATTTTCAAATGTAAAAGCTAACAGTTTCTTCCTCTGTTTACACATTTTGTTAGTTTTTGTGTATCAAGAGATTTCCTATAAATTGTAGAATTTTAAATATTACAGATTCTCATGGGAAGTTAGTTTCATAGAAATGGATAATCTTTTTTTTTTTTTTTTGTAATGTGCTTAATTCTCCTGTTTGTAATGATATGAATGTTGAAATTCCTATTTTAGGAACTATAATTGCATAGAATGTGGTACAAGTTTTTTCTAGCTAATATTTTTCATATCGGAAAGCCACAGTGCCCAAGTGGCAACCTAAATAATATTGCTTTACAGAGTTTGTTTTTGTTCATGTTTTTATTAGAATCTCTTTTGGTGAAATGATTTATTTACATGTTATTTCAAGTTTCTGTCCCTGTTAATTGTCCTGATGCCTAACGGAGGCGTTCAGAACTGATCATCGGTAGACTTTTCTATTTAGTGCTGGAAGAACAAGCTGCTTATGATGACCCAACAGAGACAGGAGGAAGGTTTGTGAAAGGGGTGTATTCATCCAGCTCTAATCCTTGTTTTCAGAAAGGCAGTGTCTTTAAGTGTTCTCTAATTAGTGAATAGATATGGTTGTACATTCTTGTAGACACCTCTTTTGTAGGGCAGAGATGGATGCCTGGCTTGTTTAAATCTTTGTTTTACATTTCTTTTAAGTGAAATTTTAATATGAACATTTAACAATAGAAAATAGTGAAAGTAATTTTTAAACATGGAATTATTGCTATTTTATTAGTATGCTCCATTGTGTTATTTCTTTTTTAACATCATCATAAATAGAAACTTGAATATTATATATCAGAAGATGGTGTCTAAAAAAGGAAATACAGTTTTATTTTTTATCTTCTTGCTTGCTTGTTTGTTCTGCTGATGTCCTTGTATACATGAAATAATGTTTACTGCTATGAGATAAATTCTTTTCGGGTTTGGTAAAATTGCTTTTACCCATCACCTAGGAAATGTAAGCTAGGGAACAAGACACTGGTCTTTAGGCAGTGAACTGCATATAAAACATGATCAGCGAAAACACCTGGAAATCAAAAAGAACAGATTTTAGTTATGCTTCTCTTTTTCAAAGAACTTAAGTGCTTAGCTATTATTGTTAGTATTAGAGAAGTAAGTTGGCAGTGACATTTGAAATATGATAAATAAAAGCCTACAGAATGTCTGCTTCTACTTTTAGCACTTGTCTGATTCCTTCTCCAGGAATTGCATAATGGAAACTACCATGGAGTTAATGCGACTCTAATACACAACCTTACTTGCGGTAATAAATGTCCTCTATCACTGTGTAATGATAAAGCCGTCGTTATTGAGACTGCCGAAGTTATTGAAACAGGGACAGGAGCGCTCTGCCTTTATCACCTGTGTTATTAATTGGAGATAATTACTGCCGAGCAGCTGGCTGTTGATTTTAGGGAGCATCAATTGTTCTTCTCACTCAGCTGTTGACTAATAAGGATAGTCAACACATCTGTTTCAACAGCTGGTAATTAACAAAAGCCTAATTGCTGCAACTCTTTTTAACATCCAATCTGTGAAAAAGAAGGGATGTAGAAGAATATTATTTACTTTGTGCTTTGTGCTTTCTGAGACCAGTTTCTCTTTTCTCTCTCCCTCCACTTTTTTCCCTTACTTTGAACACCACTGCCTTTGTGTGAAGCATTGAATGGCAGGAGAACACAATATGGTAATCCAGAGCTTAACTTTTTCAGATCTTTGTTGGTGTTTCTTATTGCAACATTTCTTTGCTAACTTGCAAGATAAAATGGATCAAAAGCATTTTGAGTAGTTCCATACAACAGTTGCAATCCGCAGCAGTGTGCCCTAGGCTGTGTTGCTGTTGTCTGCAGCATCCAAAAGGAAACGGGGAATTCTCTTTTCTTGTGCTTTTCACATGCTTAGACACTGCTCTCAAATAATGTCCACATTCAGAGACAGAATTGTGGTTTAAATTACTATATATATTGATTAGCAGAAATGAAGTCAGGTTTAGCAATCCCTCTGCCTTGGGTTGAAAACTAAACTCATCCCTTAAAAACTTTAGTTGCTCTTTTAAATGCCTGTATGTCAACTTAAAGTATTGAAGAAAACTTTTAATTTATTTATGAGATCTTACTTGGTCTGTTTTTCTTTAAAATGTGTTTTGGTCTTTTAAAAAATTTGCCTTTAACTCAGATAACTGCAATTATGTCTTGTTGATTTTTAAAATAAATGAATGTGAAATTAACTGGCTTAGTCTTAGAAACCTGAGTAAAACGGTTTCACAAATGAGACTTATACCTTAACATTTCTCTTATTTGAATTCTTTCAGTACTCGTATTTAATTATGAACTATTTCAGTAAAATATCTTTAATATAGCCTCAGTTATAAAGCCTTACATTTATGTTTTTTATAATTATAAATTTTTGCTAGTTATATGTTAATGTTTACATGTTTAAAAATCTGCTCATTTGTCTCCTATTTAAAAAATTTCCATGTAAAATATAACTTATTAAGATGTTGATTTCCTTTCTTTAAGAATATATTTTTCCAGTTATCATGGCTGATGTTTCAATAGCCCTTTTGGTAGTCTTTTTACATTGTCTTTATAGCCTGTATATAAAATAACTTTTGATGAATGAAAAATTTATTTTTATTAATTGAGATCACATAATCATGCTGCTTTTCCTTTTAATACATTCAAAAAATTTTATATTGATGTTAAGGTTAATTTGATAGAAAATGATTATGGTACTTATTTACTATGAGTATCTGAAATGTTTTTAGCTAAAATCTTAGTCAAGTTCACCTGATTGAACTCGCTTCACTAACTTTTCAGTTGGCAATATTTCTATGCAGGCTGTTCTTTAATTGTTGTTAGGTATGTTGAAAGGTATAGAAGAAATTCTACCCAAGTGCTTGCCATGGACTAAATTGCAGATTGCATAATTTCAAAATTTTTTGCTGGCAAGACAAGTTTGGCTCAGCAGGTGTTCAGGTGATGAGGTGTATTATAGATGCAGTGAAAAAACATACACGATCCTGAACAAACAAACAAAATACTGCTGACTAAAACTCTTAACTAAATAGAAGGGCATTGGCATGTAGAGAAATGTTTACGACTCAGGTGGAAAGGAGGGGAATATTGTCATTTTGAGAAATGTTTGCTTCTTGAGTTTAAATAAGAATCTAATTTTCTCTGTGTGCTCATGTTCTTAGGTAGGTCCAGAGAAAGCAAGCTTAGTGAAAAGAATGTATCATGCCATGAGAAAGCAGAATGGACTATTTTGGGGAACTCACATTCCAGCTGATGATTTCAGTGTTTTCTTGCATATAATTTTTTTTCCTGAGGAAATGACCTCGAGAACAAGTGGTGTGGTAGACAGAAATTCAATAATTTAATTGATATTCTCTAAAGACTATAAATACTACATGATTAACTTTTCTAGATGTTAGAAGAGGCAAATCTCATTAAATGGTGGATAAGTTATTAGTGAATCCAGTGAGGTGGTCCGTGCTTTTGTACATACGAGTAGGAATGACTTTCAGAGATATAATCAACAGGTCTCAGGGGCCAGACATCTAACTGGATCTAACTAGCAACAAACATAGGGTCATGGTAGTATCTTCTGAGATAGTGTTCATTCAACGGAAAAGATAAAGCCTCCACAGTCTGAATTAATGGACAAGGAAATGGTTCAAAACAAATATGTTAAATTACTTGTGGCTTAAAAAATAAATATTATCGTACAGATATTTTATGATACCGTAAAACTAAAAAATAAAAAGCCAAGATTCAAAGTAAATGACAGTGAATGGAAAAAGAGCTAGAAATTGGAGTAAACAGTGTCACCTCTGGAGTCATCACAATAGGATATAATGACATGTTTAAAGTTGGGGAAGAGGTTGGCAAAGTAGTTAATGTGCAGACTCAGGGTTACTTACCACACTGGTAGTCAAGAGTACTGGATTCAGATTCTGGTCCTGATGCTAACTTTTACTTATAACTTTGAAATTTAAATCATTTCCTAACAAGTGTTTCTCCCACCTCACAGAATTTTTTCCTAAACGTTGTTCATATTGTTAAAGGCAGTTATGGGAAATGTTTTCAGTTTCTACTTTTCAACATTGTATCAATTAGATAATTACTTATATATACCTCCCCCTTTGAAAAAAAAGTGAGACTGTGGAAACTTCTAACTATGTGATAAATTAGACTATGTGGCAGTTATTGGATTTCAGACACATGGCAAGCTATGACACAGTTTATCTTCATCTGAACCATGCTAGCTGCTGTAGTGATTCTGACCATTAATGTTTTAAATAGTTTTAATTCTTAATTTATATTGTGTTTATTGTAGAACAAGAGAGATTGTTGTTTAAAGACAGGAAGCAAAAGAAACGCTAATGTTGTCACACAAGTTAATACAGAGCTTAAAAGTGATGATATTGGAAATTTATCTCATTGTGCTGTTAACCATCTGATCCCACAAATTCGTATGTAGCCAATCTTTATATCTCCAGAAGTTCCACAAAACAATGTTAAAAGAGAAACATATTATCAGGGTGACTATATCCAAAATTTTACTTTGCTTTTCATGTATTTGTATTTTAGACTAGATAGCCCCACAGTGGGTTGTTTTCTGAGAAGAGCTTGCAAATGGCAATCTGAAACCTTCTCTTGTATCTTTTCTATTTAAAAGCAGTCCAGGAAAACTATTAAAATAAATAAATAAACCCAATTAATGTAACAAATGTAAGAATTCTAAACATTAAACTATAAAAAATTTGGTCTATTTTTGATAGTGTAATATGTGTTAAATTTCAATATAGACTTCTCCTTCCTGCATTGTGGCAAAAAGATACTGTGGGGACCCTTCTGCTCCTAACCTGCCAGGTCCCAGACAGAATGTAATTTTCATGCATTGCTAGACTCATAGAAAATAGAGGAGATCTTCCAAAGATTCTGCTTCACCAAAAAATTGGGAGGGAGTTGAACCAGACACAACCTCCTCTCCAATAGTAAGCAAACAGATGGTCCACAGCTGCACCAAGGGCAAACATCTATAGAAATACATTGATCTTCACTGGGGATCCTAATCCTTGAACCAACAACAAGACTAGGGAGCTGAGCCAGAAACTCCAACATTAATCCAGGCTTCTTGAACTTTATCTAGGAATTGTCTCCCCTGGCTCCTTGATGAAACAGACACAAATCCTCCTCAGAGGAAAGCATCCCAAATTTAGTCCAACAGGATTTCCGTAGATGATTTCAGGAAAATATGAATTCACAACCAGAGATCAATCAAGCACATGAGGAAGAAAACCATCATGAATGACAGTCAACAGACACAACAGACCCTAAAAAAAGAACACACACACAACAAGCAATAAAGTCATCTATCTAAAGAATATAGAATAGCTAAGTATGAAATGCTTTAATGAATATTTACATAACTAGAGTTTCAATCACATCCATGAATAAACCACAAGCATTTTCTAGGAAACACTAGGCAAATCTGAAAAAGAATCACATGCAAGTTCAAAAAACAAGAAAAAGACAAAATTCTGAAGTAAAACACTCTAGGAGAATTTAAACATCAGATTATATACAACTGAAGAAAGAATTAGTGAGCTGGAAGACATATGAATTGGAGTATATCTGAAAAATTACCCATGATACAACACCAATAGAAGAAACAAAAATTAGGTAGAGTAAGATAGCCCAACAAACCTTTAATTGGGCTCCCAAAAGGAGAGAATACAGACAATCCAGAGAAAGCATTATTCGAATAGAAAATGACTGAGATTTTTCTAAAACTGATGAAAGATATCCATCCACAGCAAGATAAGAAAGAAATACAAACCTAATCACATCATAATGGAATAGAAGAATTCTAACATCAAAGAGACAATTATAAAAGTAGCCAGCCAAAGGAAAAAGACAGATTACTTTCAAATGAGCAACAATTAGACTTATAAATGTCTTCTCAACAGAGCAATGGATGTCGGGAGACATTTGAATAATGCTTTCAATGTGCTGAAAGAAAATAACTACCAATTTAGAATTAGATACCCAGCATGAATATCCTCTGAGAATGAATATGAAATAAAAACATTTTCAGACAACTAAAAATAGAGTTAGTCATTTTCGGCTTTGTATTAAAGAAACTTTCAAGAGCTGTTGCTTAAACAAGAGGAGCATGATTCCATAAGGAACCTCCCAACCAGGAAGGAATGAAGCACAAAAGAAAAGTGACAAATATACATGCACATTGATTCAACAAAATAATGTTAATAATGTTGTTTAGGGTTTAAACCTAAATGAAATGAGTGAGAATACATTTTTAAAAAACAGCAACAAATAAATCGGGAGAGGAGGAAATAGAGTTAAAGGGTTTTAAGGTCCTTTCATTGTCCAGGAGTATTAATATTAGATTTTTGATAAGTGAATCTTACATCTTGTAATTTCTGGGGTAACTATTAAAATAATGTAAAGGAATGTATTACATTCAAAATTAAAGAGGGGGAATGATGATAAGAAAAGAATAAATCTAAAATACAGCAAGAAAAGGTGATTTAAAAAGAAAAAAGTAATGGCACTAATGGGACAAATAGAAAACACATAAAGTGTATATTTAAGCTGAAATTTATTGGCAAGTACATTAAGTGTAAGAGGATCAAATGTTCCAGTTAGAAGACAAAGATTGTTAGACTGGAAAAAATAATATGTGCTATTTATTATAATCACATCTAAGCCTAGGCATATAAAAAAGATTGAAATTAAAAGGATATGCAAAAGATATGCCATGCAAAGACTAATAGAGGGCTGTTGAAACTATATTAAAATCAAATTAACTAAAACTAAGTTTACAATTTAAAACTGCAAGATTTTTTATTTGTTTTGTTTGCTTTGTATATAATAGGTGAAATCATGCCTCCCCAGCAAGATGATTTCCTGTCACAGTGCAGTGTTACCATGTAAGCATGGGGTTACCATACAACCAACCATTGCCTGCTTGTTTCCCTTTTGTTATTATGTGCCCTGAAGAACCTGTTCTAGAACAGTGTGAATTTCAGGTATTTTGTTTCTTTGCCCCAAGAAACATGTTCATTCTAGACAAAACAAGTGTATTGAAAATGTGGTTAGTGTTTCCACTTTTCACTTTTTCTGGTACCTCACAACTAAACAAAAACTTTCCAAGACCAGCAGATGTTCTGGGCTCTGTGCAAACCTGTAGCCTCTAACGCTGTAGATCCATAGCCTGCAAACCATAGCCTCTGGACCCGCTGCTTGTTTTTGTAAATAGAGTCTGTTGGCACAGCTGTGCTGGTTCATTTGCGTACTGTCTACGGCTGCTTTCACGCCACGGCAGCAGTTGAGGAGTTGCAGCAGAGACTGTATGGCCCACAAGTCTAGAATATTTGCTATCTGGACCTTCATGACCCTGCTCTAGACCACCACATGGCTTGAACTTGCACTTTAAGACCAGTCCCTTCTACCTTGTTCACCCATTGCTTGATACAATGCTCTTCCTTACTGACATCAGTTATTTCCACAATAAATTCACATCAAAGGTTCAGTTGTATCTGGTGAACAGCTTACATATTTGTTCATTTTGATGTGGCTATATCATATATCTCATTTTAGCATTGCATTATAATCACGTGAGATGGATGTTATCACCCCCATTTACCAATGAGAAAATTGAAGTTGAGAAAATTGAGGTTATAGAGCTAATTGCTGGTAGCCAAACCCGAGTTTGCTCTTAATCACTGTACTCTGCTCTTTCTGGCGAACTTCTCTCTTCTCTCGCTTTCTCTGCTTCATGGATTCTGCTCCCTGCCCATGGATCATTTTCTAGAAGCCTCTGAATGTTTTGATTTCTATTTCCACTACGAAGTGTTTTCTTCCCTCCTTCATTCATGTCAGACTGTAGGTCACTAGACAGTGCATATATGACTGCTTTTGAGTTAGGAATCTGATCATCCGTGGTCTGAGAGGTGTGACATGAGGACAAAACAGAACCTCTAAGGAATCACCTGTAAAGAACAATGCACTGTGGTAACGTGCTGTGGTGAGCAGTCCAAATCTTCCTGTGAAGGGGAGGTGTGATTGAAATCTGGTCATTTTTATCCTCCTGTTATGAGCTTTTAATTTTTTTAAATACACCTTTGCAAGATGTTTAGTTATGTTTCTTTACTAGATTCTTAACCTGCTTCTGAGGTTCAAAAGTTAAATACTAGTCATACTGTTTAAGCAATTATCTAATTAGACCTATTGTCTGAAAATATCTAATTAGATATCTTACAGATGTTTTCAATAGTGTAGTACAGTCTATATATTTTTGTTTACTCTGTAAAACAATTATATTAAGACTTAACATACATACTAAATTATACCATATTGAAATGTGATCTTGTATAGTAGAATAGGCAGTGTTTTCTGGATACTTGTATTCTAGTTCCAACTTTACTTCTAACCAGCTGTGACACTTTGGACAGTTTCCAAATGGTTCCCTAAACATGTTGTATTAGCAGTAATTTCCTCACCTATAAAAATAAGGGACTATATTACCTCTAAGTTAGTTTTCACATCTAAAATTATTTGGTTCTGTGATTTAATTTGTACTGCATGTTTCTTTATTTAGCAGATATCACACATAAGATCAAATGCCTCTGTTCTCTGATAAAAACAGATTTCCATTAGTGGTCTTGGAGTTACCAAAGGAAGGCTTAACTATATCAGACTATTACTATTAAAAACACATTCAAACCAAACATAACAAGATTTTAAAGTAAGATAAAAGTGATTTCTCCACAATATCCATAACAAATAGTGCTCAGTGATGTGAATAGTATAGTCTTTTCTTTATCTGTCATTCTAAATTACTAGATAAAGCTCTAAGGAAACAATGTGGTTCATTTCTAATACAGTAGCAGTACAAATGTCCCGTTTAGATGGCATTACTCAAGATAGATATAGTTTAAGAATGCAAACGATGCGCATAATTATCAGATGTACAGCGACACTTTTCTTGCATTTGTACCTTGGGCTGGCTTTGGGTGGAGTATGGAGGAAGGCTGAGGTGAAGTTTTGGAGGAGTTAGACTAAAGAACAAAAAGTACAATTATATGCGCGAAGGCTTGAGTCCTACATAAAAGGCGGCGTGCTCAGAAGTATCTGATACATCTCTGCTTGTCCTTTCTCCTGCGAGTGTGGCCGTGACATTTATAAAGTAACCACGTGCTTATGAACTCACACATTTGTATAGTTTTTCAAATTCCTGAATAAATATTTTTTGTCGTCTGTCATATGTTCTTGACAATAGAGTATAGATTGATTTAACATATATATATATATGTATGTTTTTATTTATATCCCAGAATGATGTGTAGTGTGGTGTAAGGGGGAAGTATGTATTTCTGACCAAACAGGCCTGAATTTGTATTTGAGTTCTATAATTCACTAGCTCTGTTGGATTTACAAGTTGCTTAGAGTCCTTGCTAGTGAGTTTTATCACCTGTAAAACAGGGATAATAGAAATTGTCTCATAGGGTGGTTGTGAGAGTAGACTATAGTAATGTATTTCAAGCACTTGGTACAATGTCCAGCTCATAGTAGAAATTCAACAAGTGGCATTGCTATTGTAGTTAAGCACAGATTCTTTAAAGTTATATCAATTCAGGCAGCAAGTTTGGCAGTTTCTTTGTAATGTATATAACTTTAAAATATATATATAACTATATATTACTGTATATATATAAACATACACACGCTTATGATAAGACCCAGAAATACCTCTCCTTGATATTTACATAGGAGAAATGAAGGCATATTTCCAAAAAATGACCTATATGCAGATTTACAACAGCTTTATTAATAATTGCCAAAAACTAGAAACAACTGAAATTTTCATCAGCTGGTGAATGAATATGCATTGTGGTACATCCATACAATGGAATACTACTCAGTGATATAAAGGAATGAACTGCTGATACATGTAATAACATGAATGAATCCCAAAAGCATTTTAAATTAAGTGAAAGAAGCCAAATTCAAAAGCCTGCCTAGTATATGATCCCATTTCTGTGACATTCTAGAAAAGGCAAAACTATAGGGATAAAAATCACGAGTGGTTGCCAGGTGCATGGTGTAAAGGGAGGGCATTGACTGCAGTGGTGCACAAGGGAACATTTTGGGGTAATGGAAATATTCTATATCTTGATTGTGATGGTTGTTACACAACTGTATAAATTTGTCAAAATTTACACAAATGTACATTGAAAATGGGTGAATTTTTACTTTGTGTAAATTATAAGTCAATAAGCCTGACCTTAAAAAAATTTTCTATGTGTATACTTATGTGGTATGTCATGCATGTTTTACTTGAATAAAAATTTTACCAAAAAGTATAACTATAAGTAGAAAAAGTGTTATACTTGTGTAAAATATTAACTTAAAACTGTGTAGGCTTTGCTCAAAAATATATTTTTAAGCATTTTTATCAAAATTTCAAGGTAAAATATATAGATTCTAAACAATACAGTAAAATGGGGAATATAGACAATCTACTATAAGTAGAGAAAAAAAGAGAAGCAAAGAAAAAAGGATGCTAAACATGAAAAATATGTAAAAATAAATCCAAATACATCTGTAATCACAGTATAATGCACATCTTCACAATGTATCATGTAAGTATTATCAGAATGGATACATATGTCAATATGAATGAGTCAAAAGCAAACCACTGACCAAAAAAGCAGTTGTCTGTGAAAGATGTAGAATATCATTTATATAAAGTTTAAAAACCTGTAAATATTAAGGTATATTATCTATAAGTACATAACTATATAGTAAAAGTATACAATATTCTTGAAAATGATGAACCCAAATTCATGGAAGTGTCTTCCTTTGGAGGTGGGAGTGAAGGGAGGGAATGTGATGAGGGAGTTTGATACATGGATTGGCGTCGAGGATTTTTTTTTAATAGGGAGCAAAATGGCAAAATATTTTTTTAATTTAAAACAAGATTTCTAGCAGTTTGTAGCCAATGCCATCAATTTTGTAAATAGGTGTATTTATTTGCAAATACACACGTATTCCCAGGTAACTGGGAATCTCAGGAGATGGGGTTTATGGTACTGAGGGTTGAAGGTGGGAGAGAGATTTGCTTTACATTGTATGTTTTCTTACACTGTTTGAATTTTGTTAGTTGTTTTTTAGTGCTTGTATTTTTTTATGTTAATATACACATAAAAGAATGCGTGCAGTTTTTATAAAAGTTGTTGCCAGAAATATGGGGACTACGATGCCAGAAAAACAGGAAAAATAACTTGTTTGCTAATTTCCTTAATGTATGTGATATGAAATTTATTTTTGACTTGCAATGTGGTAGAACTATATGATATTAATAATGAAACTAGGATATACAATAGAAGCAAACGGCAGATTTAAGTTAATTTTCTTACATTACGTGTAACATAAATCCAACTCAAACTAGCCTAAGCCAAGGAAAAAGAAAAACAATTTATGTACCCAGGAAGTCCAAGAATGGATCTGAATCTGTCTGGCATATGGGAATCCAGGAGTACAAATGGTGTCATCAGGATTCAGTTTTCTTCTGGGTCTAGTGGGATGGAGTACTGTGTTTGGACAACCTGGATCATGTATACCTGAAGTGGTAGGGAATGAAGTTCATCCTAAGCACCAGGACTGAACAGGATCACTGTGACACAGGGTAAGGGTATTTCCCCCCAAAAGAAATGTTGGCCAGATAAGAATATATCTGATAAAGTAGAGGAAGTAAGTTGTAGAGCCAGAAAATTTATAATAGCTTTGGACCTAGTCACCAGGGCCTAGGCGGAAGTTAAGGCATTTGGATTTAGTAAGCGGATTACTAGGAAGCAACACCAAATCTTCAACCATAAACAAAAGTTTGACTAAGGTATATTAATTAGAGTTGGTAAATTTCGTGCCAACCACCTAACTGTGGAAAGAGAAGTGAAATATTCAATATTACCTAAAGCACAGGAATTTAAAGTTCTCATGACCTCATTTTCACTGCAGAAATTTCTTCGGCAGAATCTTCATTATGGCATTTTCCTGCTAGAAGATTGTTGGTTTTGGTTTTTGTTTTGGGGATTTTTTTTTTTCTTTTTGCAGAAAAAAACTTCAAAATAATCATCTAAGGTATTTAGCAGTCACATATTTATTTAGCAAATTCTCTATTATCTGCCCAATATTTGATATTCTTTAAATACGTGCACTAGGACGTCTGACGTTTTATAAGTTGAATGTGGTATGTCCTTTTTTGTGTGATTTTGACTTGCCATTCACCACAGTGGGTGTCTGTGTCTTTCAAGTTACCATTTCAATCACATTTTATAGTGTACTGAAAACTGGCAAAGCTGTTAATTATTGACATCAAGAGCCAGCCACCTGCTTTTATTTTAAATGCTTTTAATAATTTTTGAAAATGTTTCAACTGTATTTCTAGAATATAGCATGTTAAAGCAAGCACTCAAACATCTTAAATTTAATTAAAAAGTAACTCTTTGTTAGAATTTGCTAGCCCAGATAGAGAACAAATTAATAAATTTAGTGCCTAAATTTATATACAAAGATCCAAACTGCTGCATGTTTTTATAATTTACCGTTATTAAAATAGAAAAGTGGCCTTGTCTAATGTTCGCTTATATTACACTAATTCATTTTCCAATGATCAGAATTTCACAGTTTTTCTGTGACTTCATTCTTATGCAAGAAGATAATTCCAGTGAAATCATAGGTTCAGCAAAATTGTAAACTTCTGCCTTCAAACTTTCAATTACTTTTTGATAATTGCCATTAGTGTAGTTTGTGAGATGTGTGGTAACAATTTACTCTGTATTATCGATCAAACACCATTTAAAGTGAAAGACAACCTGTTCGTGCAAATTAAACTTTGAATAAACGAAACTGAAACCTGACTTACCAGTAGCATATTTTAAAAGTTATGTCAAAAACCCTTTTGGGGTATGCCTGAAATCCAGTGGGAATGATGGTTGGATGGTGGCAATTCTTTTTAAAGATTTTATTTATTCATTTTTTCCCCCCAAAGCCCCAGCAGATAGTTGTATGTCATAGGTTCACATCCTTCTAGTTGCTGTACGTGGGACTCGGCCTCGCGCTGGACGGAGAAGTGGTGCCTCGGGGCGCGCCCGGGATCCAAACCCGGGCCGCCAGCATCAGAGCGCGCGCACTTAACCGCTAAGCCACGGAGCCGGCCCTGGCAATTCTTTTTAAATTACTAGTTTGAACCTATCAAAAAACCAATTGGATACCCTTTAAATTTGAATATTATAGGCAGAGAGGAACAATAACATCATTGAATAAAATATCTCTAACATTCAGGATAGCTGCCATTCTCCCTTTAGAGATTTTTTTTTTCCTGCAGAAGAGGAATTGGAAGGTTAAATCATATCTGTAAGAATCGAGTGTTAGTCCTGTGTATTTTTTTTTCCATGTGAAATATCAAAGATGGCTTAACAACATATTTAGAATTTTCCGAGTTTTACTGTTAATAAAGTTAAAAGAAAAGCTAGTGTGATTAGCAGTGGAGCCACATTAAATTTGTATGTGAAATACCCATTGTGCTTATCTCTACTCTAGATATTGCTCTGAACCCATGTTCCACGTTCTGAATTCTGTGTATAAAGTTAAACATTGCAGAAGGGCATATATCTGATGATACAGATGAATAAGGTTGAAGTTCAGTAATGAGCAAAGTTGGTAAATTTAATATGTTCATATCTTTAGAATTTCTATTATTAATATAATTGGATTATTTTGTGGGAAATTATGAAACACTACTAAAAATACTGATAGGTTTTAAACTACCAGAAATTTAAAACTCCTATTCATACTGTAGTACTGTATTTTAACATACCAAACTAATACTAAATTTCTTAAAATATTAATTACTTGTAGGCAAAGTTGTTAGCTATGCAACAAGCCAGAGAAACTGCAGTTCAACAGTACAAGCAGCTGGAAGAGGAAATCCAGACACTTCGAGTTTACTACAGGTAAGAATCTTTTCAGTCTGGGCATCAAGAAATGTCGTTAGTTTGGGAAATGTTTCTACCTGATTTTGCGGTAGTGAAAGAGGAAACACCTCTATAAAATTAAATATTATGCACAGAAAACATTTTTGTAATTTTAAAATGATTTCAGGCATAAAATATTCATCATTCTACCTCTTTTCTTTCCTGCATTTGGTGAAGTTTAAGTTTAGACTCTCGTCAAAATTATAAAATTTACATAACTCATCACCAGTTGTCTAAATGGAGCCTGATTAGCTGTTGAACTGTTTGCTCATCTACATGCCACCTGTGAAGTGATGATATGTGTTTTTAAAAGGTGAATAGCAGTAATAACAGCCTTTCACCTATTATGATATAATATGAGATGTTTCTAAAGGAATGCCACTAAAGATTTTTAAGATTTATTTAATTTATGCTTCAAGAGTACTTGGGAAATTAATTCAGTAGGTCACACTGGCTTTTTTTTTGTTTTTGTGAAGAAGATCAGCCCTGAGCTAACATCCATGCCAATCCTCCTCTGTTTGCTGAGGAAGACTGGCCCTGGGCTAACATCTGTGCCCATCTTCCTCCACTTTATATGGGACACCACCACAGCATGGCCTGACAAGCAGTGTGTCAGGGTGCGCCCAGGATCCGAACCTGGGCCGCCAGCAGCGGAGTGCGCGCATTTAACCGCTAAGCCACGGGGCCGGGTTTTTGATAGAGAGAAATAGAATAGAAAATGGCACTGGCATTTCCTGTAGTAAGGGTAAATATTGTCTTGTGATACTTTTGTTTCAGTTTTGTGTTATGTGAGAGAGAGAGAAGATGGTGTATTGCAGTATGTGTAAAATATATATTCTTACAGTGGATCATGGTAAAAAAAAAAAAAAAGGTTTGAAAAATGATGTACAATGCCCTGTATATTCTTTGATATTTACTAAGATTAAAAAAATCTCAAGTCTGAAGTATAAGAATTCACTAACTGGGGGCTGTAGGTTACTGAAAGATTTTTTTTTTAATTTGATCCCCTTCTCAGAATAATGTTGTTAAGTGCATAAAATGCAATTATATCAAAATTGGTTTTATTGAAATGCAATTATGAAAGTATCATGTCATGGTATATTACTGGATACATCATTATTAATTCATTAAATAACTAGATCTAACAGCAAGTCTGTTAACAGCTGTAACTTCAAAGGAGTGATGATTATAAATGGTATTTTGGGGATAACTGCAAACACTGAAATGTGACATGAAAATACCAGTGGTTTCTCTGGGCACAAACTCTCAAGAGCCACTAATACTACCACTGTCATTTGTTCCTGTGTTCATAATTGAAGGAAATGCTGTATTTACATGAGAGTTAGTGAATCATAAAGATGAATTTTTTCTCCCATCAGCAAGTTAAGAACCCCTGTTTTGGAGCAGTGTTACTGACGTATACAGTAGTTGGTTATTGTTATAGGTGGAGTTGTGTCCCTCAGAAAAGACATGTTGACGTCCTAACCACTAGTACTTCAGAATGTGACCTATTTGGAAATAGGGTCTTTACGGAGGTAATCAAGTTAAAATGAGGTCGTTAGCATGGGCTGTAAGCCAATATGACTAATGTTCTTTTGAAAAGTAGAAATTTGGACACAGAGACACATGCAGAGAGGGAAGACTTTAGGAAGACACGGGGAGAAGACAACTTTGTGCCTGGAGCGATGTATATACAAGGCAAGGAATGCCAAGGATCAGAGCAGACCAAAAGCTAGAAGAGGCGTGGGAGGATTCTCACTTATAGCCATCAAAGAGACACCTTGATTTTGGACTTGTAGCCTCCAGAACTGTGTGACAATAAATTTCTGTTGTTTTAAGCCCCCAGTTTGTGGACTTTGTTACAGCAGCCTTAGGAAACTAGCACAGTTATCAAATGCCAAGTATGTCTGGTTGATGACTGACTGTGGGGAATCATTTGCTTGCAGTTAGAATCAGTGTCTGTATCTGGGCACGTAGGTAAGCAGAACCCTGATGGTGGATGAAGACATCCAGCCACCCACCTTTTTTTTTTCTTTCACTATAGAGTGAATATGACAGTCTTTCCTCCGTATTTTACGCTAGTGCTTCTCAAGTGTAGCTATGTGTTAGAATTACCTGAGGAGCCTCTCAAAATCCTGATCCCCGTTCCATCCCATCCCAGCCTGGTTACATCAGAATCTCTTGGGGTAGGACCTGGCTATTAGTGTGTTTTAAAGCTCCCAGAAATTCCCAGGTGCAGCAAGTTTGAGAGCCACTGCTTTACATGCACACTTCAGTTAGCTACGTTAAAGTAGGGTCTCTTCTGGTTGAGTATAGAAGCATATATGAAACCCTTTACTAAGACTTAACGAATACTGTGTGATTTGTGCCCAAACCTTGTATGTTGCAGTGTGGTACACAGTGACTTCACCCCACTGATAGGGAGAGTTGTTATGGAACCTTCTCCTGCCATCATGGTGACGTAGGACAGCAGGTACTCTCTTGATAAGGTGACAGTGTCCTAGAATTCTGAGAGCATATGATAATCTTGCATGAATTGACATTACCTCCTGAAAAAAAAAAACCGCGATGCCTGTTCTTGACGCTCATTCTCTTTGCTGAGTTGTGGAAGATTATTGAAAGGTTTTTGAAAATTATAAAGCTAAAATATTTGTTTTTCAAAGACTTTATTTTAATCTATATGAATCTAACAGAGTTAAATAATCTCTTCTAAATAAAGAGTTAATTGTTGCCTCAAGGATATGCTTCACAAGTACCCCTCTCACTGCTACTTTAAAAAAAAACAATTTGCTGGTAGTGTAGTAAAGCTACTGGGATTAGATAGCCTTGCCTTGTGTGAGCTTATAGAAATGAACCTCTCCCAGACCACTTCCTTTTTGTAAAATGAGAATTATAGTACCTACCTCATAGAGTTGTTTTAAGTATATTCAGCTCTTAGCAGAGTATTTGGCTTATTGTTAGTGCTCAACCAATATTAAGGTAAATTTCTTTTTACAGGAAGAAGTCCATGAGATAGGAGTAGGATCAAAAACTGTAATATCACTGAGGATATACTGGGAAGGAGATTTCTAAAAAAAAAGGTCAAATGTTGCTAAATGGTTCAGTAAGATAAGGACAAAAAGTATTCTTTTTGTTTGAAATTAGGTAGTCATTCGTGACCTCCAAAAGAGTAGTTTTAACGGAGTATTAGATATAGAAGCCAGTTTTCTGTGAATTACAGAGTGATTAAGAAGCATAGCGGGCCGGCCCCGTGGCTTGGTGGTTAAGTGAGCGCGCTCCGCTGCTGGCAACCCGAGTTCGGATCCCGGGCTCCCACCAGCACGCTGCTTCTCCGGCCATGCTGAGGCCGCGTCCCACATACAGCAACTAGAAGGATGTGCAGCTATGACACACAACTATCTACTGGGGCTTTGGGGGAAAAAATAAATAAATAAAATCTTTAAAAAAAAAAAAAAAGAAGCATAGCAATTTGGACAGTAGAGTGGTCCTTGAAGAAACTTGAATAAGAAAGATGTTACTGATAATTGGGAAGAAAGGAAGGTAGGTTAAGGATTTTGTTTTTTGTTTTCGAAAGATGGCAGATACCTGAGCGTGTTTATGATTAATTGGAAGGAGCCAATAGCAAGAATTGTTATGGAACAGGATTCCTCAAGAAGTGGGAAGAGATGGAATTTGGAATCTGCAGAAGAGTTTGCCTTCAACAGGAAAATGGTCACCTAGTACTAATAGACGGGAGGGAAGGGGATAAGAATAGCTGTGAATGTAAATAAATTTCAGTTCACAATTAGTGGTTTCATGTTTTTTTCTGTAAAGTACGGGTCAATGTAAGCTTCTGAAGTGAGAGGGCAAGAGGCTTTGAAAAGAACAGTGGAGAGTAGCTACTGAAGGGGATGGGAGAGAGAGCTGAATAAGGGCGAGAAGAACAAGGTCTAGCAATCCTGAAGACTCAGCTGGGAGTGGATGCCATAAATTTGTATGAGTTCTAGTTTGTGCAGTTGTGTAATTTAAGACATTTAACTGTCCTTGTACAGTAGCACAGAAGGCAAAGGATTGAAATGCTTCAGGATTACAAATTTGCAGGACTAAAATGATGGAGAGGAGAGCGATTCAGGGTACACTAGCAAAAGAGCTGTTGAAGTGATGAATGATAGTCTGAGCTAAATAGGGCAGGAAATAAAACTGAAGGGACGTGTATATTGAGAGAAACAGAAGGAATCAAGAAGCCATAAATCTTGAGATCATAGGATAAATGTAGTGAGAATATGAAAATTCAAGAGCTGAAAGAATCAGAGGTTGTAGTCAGAAAGTGGAACGTTGCTATTTAAGATCTCAGAGGTGAAGCGGTCAATTCTGAGCAATGACAATGTTTAAGGCAGATTAAAACATGTTAAGCAGATTAAAATATGCTGAGGACTTTCATTCTACCTTGCCTTTAATTCTACCAGTTAGTGATATTGACCTTAACCTTTTCAAATTTTTTTCCAAAAATCATTTTCTTTTGCTGGGTTATGCTAAAAGCTATTGTTATATATAAGCATTCCATTTCCCTGTATGGAAATATATTTTTTTAGTTTCTCTATTCTATCTGTTGCCTTTGAGTTTTAGAAGACTTTGGGTACTAAGACAGGAACTCTTGGCCCTTTGTTTCCTTTGGCAGAGTTAGAGATGGGGCAAGTGAGGTGGATGGATAGGGATACAAAACTTAACCGTGTAGCTGACAGCTCTTTCACCTTAAAGCAGAAGGGATAGTAGGAAAGGAATAACAATATGATGATTTAAAATTAATTTCATTTGTTACAAAAGTGCTATTAGCGAAGTATTAGTACCTGTTTACTGCTGTGCTGAATGCTGAATTCATTTGCAGCAGCTTCGTTAGTCTAAATCTAAACAGTTTCATCAGGGAAGAATCTTGAACTTGTGAGGGTTAGATTTGTATTAGTAATGATTTTTTCCTGTTGTTGTAAACCTGTAGTGCTGCATTCCTGGGTTCAGGAGGCATAATAATAACAAACTCTTTTCTGTTTGAGAGAATGCTTAAGATTCAATGTTTGCTAATTTTATAGTGCTTCCTTATATTTCCTTTTGCTTAAAGAAAGTATAAATTAAAGTGTGTAGATAAGAATTAGATCCTGTTGCTTAGTGCTAGTAGACTGGGATTTAATGTACTTATAATAACAGCAGTTTATGTTTTAAATTTTTATTATATTTTTTGTAAGTCCACATAGGAAGTTGTGATGCCTTTCAGGACATGGTAAATTTCACACTTTAGACCAAAAATATTGAATAGAATGCTCCATATTTTAAGGTTGTATGTTTCCTATGATTGTACTAGTATTTTTTAAATAATTAAATAGGATGCCTACGTGTTTGACGTAGTGAAAACTGGATAAACATGAACCCTACTTACTGGGTTCATAATATACATTTCAAAGTCATAGAAGCCATAAAGATAGAGGCCGTGTAAAATATACTCAAAAAGAGAGTGAAATTCTTAATTTTTTTTACATACTTTTTATAAATTTTATTGACTGTGAGTCTTTTACTTCTTATATACATTTTTTGTCTGTATATATGCTATGCCTATCAGAAATGTTACTGACTGTCACTAGGATCTGGTTGTTATGTGTTTTTTTTTTATGGTGGTGATAGTTTTTCATTGAACCCAGTCAGAACTACGCATTGATAAGACAGTCGAGCAGCAATTATAGCATGCCAACTCTAGCCAGAAAGGACCATTTTTCTCGATGCAGATCTCTCATCAAGAGGGGTTGGACACTCCGTCCTGACCTCATTAGTTCTATCTTCTAATCAGTTGTGCTAGTTGGATACCCAATGGCATAAAAATTTTGTCACATCTATATTTTCTACAGGAATGAACTATCTGTGGAGTATGGTACCATACTGCTAAAGCAGTAATAAAAAGTACGAAAGAAGACCTGACTTTGTATGGCCATCTTTGCCATTAATCAGGTTTTCTTTTTTTTAACATAGGCAAGCTCCAAGCTTTCTAGGTTTCAGTTTCTTTAACTTGGACACTAAGGGCTTTTTCTAGTCTAACATTTTGTGAAATTTGTCACCCTTTCATATGAGGGAGATTAAATTTTTGTTTATTGATATTTAGAATCAAGAACCATCTTCTTATACCACTAAGTTGCACCTATTTTCAAGACTTTTTTTTTTTTTTTTGAGAAAGATTGGCCCTGCACTAATATCTGTTGCCAGTCTTCCTCTTTTTTCTTTTTTTCTCCTTGAAGCCCCAGTACATAGTTGTGTACCATAGTTGTAGAGTTTTAGCTCTTCTCTGTAGGACGCTGCCTCAGCATGGCTTGATGAGCAGTGAGTAAGTCCGCGCCCAGGATGCGAACCGGCGAACCCTGGGCTGCTGAAGCAGGATGCACGAACTTAACGGCTATGCCAGCAGGCTGGCCCCCAAGACCTTTTTAATGTACAGCTGACTTCACCTTGACTATTCAAGGCATCGTATGTATTTATTGGTGGCTGTGGAATGCAAGACAAAAAGAAAATTAAAATGAAGTTTAAGAAACAAAAGAAAAAACCTTAAAGTTTGCATTTTCTGTATGTCCAATGATTTGCAATATGGTTATTAAAGATTCTTTCCTTCCTCCTCTCAACTTATAGAATGTTACATGTAATAAATAACTTGTAAATGTCAGTTACTTTACCTGTAAAGAGATAATATCTGGCCTACTTATTATGAAAATCAATGAGATGATATATTTGGGTGTTTTTTGAAAACTGTAAAGCACTGTGCAAAGGAAATATATTAATAGTATTATTGATGAAATCACTCTAAAAGTTTTGCTTTATTGAGATATAACAACAATTAAGTTAGTAAAGTGTCTATTTCTACCGAAATATTTTATATCTTCTATGACTTTGTATCCAGAAGGACATTTTTTGCATTATCAGATTTCACTGTTTTCTATGCCTTATTCTGAAGTTATAAGAATTAAACTAAAGTAAGTTATAAGAATAAGACTACAGTGGCTGGCCCGGTGGCATAGCGGTTCAGTGCTCGCACTCTGCTGTGGCAGCCCGGGGTTTGGAGGTTCGGATCCTGGGCGCACACCAACGCACCGCTTGTCAACCCATGCTCTGGCGGCGTCCCATATAAAGTAGAGGAAGATGGGCACGCATCTTAGCCCAGGGCCAGTCTTCCTCAGCAAAAAGAGGAGGATTGGCAACAGATGTTAACTCAGGACTAATCTTCCTCACAAAAAAAAAAAAAAGAATAACACAATGATTAAGTTATAAGACTAAAATTCAACATGTCTATCTCTCAATGGCTCTTTGTTATTCTATAAAATGACTCAGCCTCCTCTTTTAAGAGCAGTTAACAAAATCTTTTGCAGTTTAATCATTGTGGTTAGCAAAAAGCCCAGAGTTAGAATGGGCTTGCCAATTATACGTCCTGGGGCTTGCCATCTATTAATGATATTTCTATTGGCTTGAGAATAATTTAATTTTATATTTGGTTAGACAAAAAAGTAAAGTGTTCCCCTTGGTCGTGGCTCTCAGAACGTTATTATAGTTCCACAGGTGCCTGCTGGCTGCACAGAGGTAATCCTTGATTTGTCCCTTTTGACAAATTTAATTAGTAACCAAATTTTGGTAGATTTTTCCTTGCAGTGACTTTTGCCTTCTTATTTTGCACGGTTCCTACCTTAGAGCAAGCGCGTGTGATTTCGTGCCCAGGCTTTTCTTGCTGCTTCATCTTCTTGTCTCCATTCCTTACTCCTCTTGAGATTCCTGAAACGTTATTTTCCACCGCTCACTCAGCCGTCAACAGTATTGAATGATATCACCTTACCTGAACAGTAAACTCCAACCTCGTTAACCTAACGTTCGTGAACCCTTGATATTGCTGCCACCTCTATTTCTGACTTAATGTTTCACCAGTCATCTTTTCAAAAGCCTTCTGGTTTCCTTCACATTAGTGTCACTGGTACCAGTACAGTGCCTCACACATAGTAGACACTCAGCAAATATTTCTTACACTGAATTGACTATTATCTGCACTCCCAAAATGAATTCTTCGCTATTTCCTGGACACACCCTGCAATTTCCCACTTCAGTATTCCTCCTGGAACACTCCATCTCTGCCTATCAGATTGTTATTGAGCCTTCAGAACACAAGTTAAATACTAACCCAGTAATCTTTTTCTGATTTTCTCGATTGGAAATGATCTCATTCTACCTAAAATTAACTACTGTGGTTATTCACAGTGGCTCTCTCACAATACCTACCTCATGCTTCTCTATGTAGTAGTTGTATAAATATTTGTCTTAATTCCCCTACTAGGGCTTCTATTCTTTGTATATGGCAGACCTTCAGTAAATAATTGCCAAACAAATGAATAAACAAAATTTAACACTAGATTGAAAGTTTCTTCAGATTAAAAGTTTCTTCTGCAGAGTGGTCGTCTGTGCAGTGCGTATAAGAAGAGCTCCATGGTGAATGAAATGCCTGGAGATAACATGGACCTCGTCCAGCCTCGTGGTCAGTCATTTGCAGGGGTGTGGGGCAAAGTGAGGTCTCCATATAATAAAGCAAGTCTCACTTGCCAACAAAGTTTGTTTTTTTCCCGTGCCAACAGTGTTCAAATTTGAAAACCGTTGTCAGAAACATTTGTTTGGATTTTACCTTTCTTGAAATTTAGAATTAAAAAAAATAATAACTTAGGAAGCAATATCATTATCCCGTATTCATTGCAGTATTGTTTCTTATAGTGAAAAAATAAATTAGAATCTTGCCTATGGATGTTTTGTTTAGTCAACACATTGTTTAAAAATATTAATTGTCAAAAACTGGAAGATCTGCCAACATTCCTTAGGATTTTGGGACCTTTAGGATTATGGGACCCTAAGGATTATGGCATCAGGGTTCTCCAGAGAAACAGAACCAATGGCTGTATATATACAAGGAGAGAGATTTATTTTAAGGAATTGACTCATGCTGTTGTGGGGGCTGGCAAGTCTAAAATCTGCAGGGCAAGCCAGCTGGCTGGAGAACCAAGGAAGAGTGGATGTTGCAGTCATGAGTTCCAAGATGCAGAATTCCTTCTCCCTGGGGAGATCTCAGTCTTTCTTTTAAAGCCTTCAACTGATTGGATGAGGCCCACCCATGTTAAGGAGTGTGATCTGCTTTCTTCAGAGTATACTGATCTAAATATTAATCATATCCAAAAATTACTTTTACAGCAAACTGGTGTTTAACCAAAGGTCTGGGTATCATAGCCTAGCCAAGTTGATACATAAAATTAACCATCACACATGTGCATTTCAACAATTAGCTGGGGCTAAGTAGAAGCCAGATTCTCTAAAAGGGGCATGCTGTCTGCATTTTACCACATTTCCCATCCTGCCTACCTCATGTATTTAAAATCATCTGCCTCAATCATATAGGCATTTAACTTTGTGACCCCAGGTGTGTGTTGTGATCTTAATTGTAAAAGGAGTATTTGTACACATATACATATGCACTAGTCTCTGGCTGCCTCTCTAACCTCGTTTAACATATTTCTACTCTTCTTCCCTCCAGCCACACTAGCTCCCTTATTATCTCAGACATCCTAATGCTCCCATCTCAGGGCTTTGACTTTATTTCTCTGCCTGGAGTGATCTGCCCCCAAATGTCACAAGTCTGCTCCTTCACTTTGTTCAACTTTCTGCTTAGATGTCCCCGACCACACTTTCTAAAGCAGCCTGCCCCCCAGCACATCATTCTTGTTACTCTCCTTTATTTTTCTTCATAATAGACATGCCTACATGACACTGTACTATATTTGTGGATCGTCCTCCAGAAATTAAATTCAGCAAGGACACAGATTTTGTTTGTTTACCACTCTTACTCCTGAATCAGTGCTTGGCACATCTTTAATCATCAGTAAAAGTTTTCTGAAGGTATGAATATATGCTTAAACATTGTGATACCTCAGAAATTTAACAGCAGGTTATCTGGGAAGTGGGACTGAGTGTAGTAGTTAGATTTATTATAAGTTTGGTGCGTAAGAGGAGAGGAAATTTTTAACTTGCATTTCATACCTTAATAAAGTGTGTGAATTTTTTATGCGTATGCATGACTTTTATTTAAAATGAGTTTGTAATTTTTAAAAATATCCTTATCCATAATTATCTGCACAAAATAAATTTGATGCCTAGAAATAAATAAGCATCTATGAAAACTAGATCTGTAATACCTACTTATGTGTATGTGTATAGATAGATATAGATGACAATGAAATTCATTTTCTTTAATAGAGTTTGTTAGTGTTGCGCTTTACAGAAAGATGAGATATATAAGGGAATGACAATCCAAAGTAAATTCACCTACGTTATGTAATAGATACCTGTAAATGATAACCTTGCTTATGTTTTTTTGTGTGTGTGTGTGAGGAAGATCAGCCCTGAGCTAACATCCATGCTAATCCTCCTCTTTTTGCTGAGGAAGACCGGCTCTGAGCTAACATCTATTGCCAATCCTCCTTTTTTCCCCAAAGCCCCAGTGGATAGTTGTATGTCACAGTTGCACATCCTTCTAGTTGCTGTATGTGGGACGCAGCCTCAGTATGGCTGGAGAAACGGTGCGTCGGTGAGCACCGGGGCCGCCAATAGCGGAGTGCGCACACTTAACCGCTAAGCCACGGGGCCAGCCCCTCGCTTATGTTTTAAGTTTGCCAAATATTTTAAACTATTTTTAAAGTACCTTACATTGCAGAAATTCAAGCACTTTTAAAAAGTAAAATGTTAAGAAAAATATCACTAACTTTAAAAGAAGTATTAACATTAACATTCTTCTATCACTTGGTAGAAGCGGGGGTCCCTGGCAGGTTAGTGAGGAAAGGCTACCTTTTTAAAAATTCAATCCTGTGAATTCTAGCTATGGCCAGAAACGACAATGAAAGGAGAGAATTCCTTCATATTTTAAGAGACTTCACTCAGTGCAATTAGATGTATTTGGCATATTTGAATTATAAATGTTTTCTCTTTCCTTTCTATATATCACATATATTATTAAATGCATTCAAGTTTTATTGCATCTAAACTAGTTTAAAATGTTTGACAAATAGAAATAATAGCTAATAATTGAAGACTTTTGTTCAGAAACATTCTGATTCATTAATTGCAAAAATAAGTAACATTAACATACAGCACAAAATATACTAAACTGAGATCTCTGAGCTACTCTTGATTTGTATAAACTTTCTAATGCCACTGCTGTCATAAAGAGCTTAGTAAATATTGACTAGGGAGGATGATGATCCAGCAATATTTTTAAGACTGGGTGGCACTGGCAGTGCAGTCAGATATCCGGGACATAACATTGTCACTTTGCCATGGGGCTCTTCCACCTGGGCCTCTCCCAAAAGGACAAATGTTTACCTGCAGTTAGGCATTTAAATGTGTAAATATTCCAGTCTCAGTTATCTATGAGGTAGCTAGAGTTTTCCCTCTTTAAATCATGAAGTAGTTGTTCCCTGAAGTTTAAGTTGACATTCCAAAAGTTTGCAAAGGTCGAAATAGGCTTAATTGAATGTTTTTCTCATAATTCCAAACAAAAATTTGTTTTATAAACTCAGGTCAATATAAAAATATATTGTTCCTCTTACTATTCCAAACCCAAGATATTTATAAAACTTCTGAGTTTATTAGGGTTTAATTTCTGTCTAGTTGGGTTTATTCTGTCTAGTTGTTAAGTTTTAAATGGTGCTGTATAGTATATGTTGTTCCCTTTGGGCTTATAAGGGTTTTAGGACTATCAGTATTCTATTAATATAGTTCCAATTATTTCCCCAAATAACTGGTTCTGATTAGATCAGAAATAAGCAATATTCAGTTACTACATGAAACAACGAAGAAATTCAAAAGCCTAAGGATTTTTTTTGTTTAGTTTCATTATATATTATTGATCTGATAAATACTTTAATTTACTTTAACCCATGGAAAGTTTAGTTGTCCTATCAAGCTTGGTTAGCTGTTCTGAACTGTAAAAAATGAAAAGTTTTTAAAACTTCAATTATATGAAAAAATGTAAGAATTGCGATTTTGTTCTAGAAAGTTGGACACACTTTTGGCTCATAATTGAACTGTTTACCTTTTGTGATTCTCTTTGATTTGGTTCCATTTGGTTTTGTTTGTTCATTTTGTTGTATATGATTCAGAATTGAAATAACCACTTAGCCACTTATTCTACTCTGTTACCAGAAACCTAAGGTGAAACCAAGGAGTCAAGTAGTAGTTTTTTGTGTCCTGACTTGATTTTTAATAGGTATTTCTTTTTGGTTTATAATTAGTAACATGATTAAAAGGTGAAATAAATAGACTTAAATTATAATTCATATAAGGAAAACTTCATTTATTTCTAAATCTTATTTAATTGGATCTTTGTTTACCATTTTATTTGTAAAATTTTTTATTTTGCATTCATTTTTTTGGTACGATGTGCTGTTTTAATTCAGAGCTAACACTGCAGAAAGACAGATGGTGTAGATTCTGATTTCCTAGCCGAGGTGACCTTTGACAGAGAATTAACCGCTCTAAGCCTCAATTTCCTGACCTGTAAAATTGGAATTGTAATAATACCTGCCTCATATTATTTTTGAGAAAAATCAAACGAAATAATGTATGTCAAATGGTTTGTACCCTAGCTGTGCATAGACTTAGGTATTTAATAATGTGAACCATTTTTATTATAGTCCCTATGCTGAGTTTATATTGAGTTGTCATTTGCTTTTCTTTGAGATTCTGTTAATACATTTCAAAATTTTTTTTAGTATTTTTGGCTCAAAATACAATATTGTGACTGCAATGTGGAATCGTTTGATTTTTCTTTGGGAACAAGTTTTCACTGGAGTTAGAGGGTTTATTTTTCTCTTGTTGTAGGAGACTTTAAAAAAATATTTAGTCAAAATGATGTGCTTGAACTGAGATTTGGCCTTTCTTGATTAACTGTTTGTTTTCAGGAGTTCATTCACACAGGAACATTTTAATGTTCAGAAATCTACTGCGAGTTAGAAATTTAACAACTTTTTCATTTTTCTTCTACCCTATTAAAAATATATTTCTCATAGATGACACATTCAAGATATGCACTCTCTCCCGATGTTTTAATTAAAAAGTTACCCCAGAAAGTAATAAGGATGTGATTTTAAAGCTGTGTTTCTGGTTTTTTCTATCTTGTATCTTGGAGTTGGGTAGACACGTTATGTTCTTTAATCCCTTCAACATCCTGGGGAGGTCTGATCCCTTTGTACAGATGAGGAAACTGAGAGGCAGAGCTGTGAACGAACTTGCCCCAGGTCACAGCGGGGCCAGTACCAGAAGTAGAAACACGACCTGACCCGTCTGATGCGTGGGCCTTCCCCCCGCCCCCTGCCCCGCCTCACAGAAATGCTGCTGAGGCAGAACTGGTCCTTTAGCATTGTTTCCCTGATTTGGATATGCTCGATATATTTATCACATAAAACACACCTCTGAGACCATGGTAAAGACATGTTCAAACAGTAAAAGAATCTGACCTGCTTTGGAGTTGAACAGTCTTTGTCTGTGTTCAACCAAACTATACAAATTACAACCGCAGTCAGTGTCTGGATTTATAAATAGACTAGCTCTGAATTATTTCTTTTACACCTTTAAGCTCTAGCATTATATCGTATGTCAGACTACAAAAGGTAAATACTGTGCCTGAAAGTAATTTTATCCACACAAGCATTTATTTGTATTTGTGTGTTGCAGTATCCATAGTGTTGTTTTATAGTGCTCTAGCACAATCACTACCATAGCATTAACTGTATTTAGAAGGAATCATTAACTAAATAGCCTTATTCAGTTCTATATGAATTTATTAAAAGGCTACTGTATACTAAGAACTATGCAGTCGCCTATGGAAACTAGAGTAACAAAGGGTAAGACACAATTGCTACCCTCAAATAAATTATAATTAAGTAGAAAGAAAAAATATACTCAAAATGAGCATGTAAGACTGTAAGCTGTTAAATAAAATAATTTGACACTGCCATAGAAAGTCTCAGGAGGGAGAAATTATTGTAAACTGAAATAGAGAAAGTTTTATGGAATGGTTGGGAATTGAGGTAGGAACAATAGGATTCTGAGCGAGGAGGAGGGAGAAGAGCATTCCGGAAGAACAGTAGAAGCCAAAGTGAAGAAGTTTTAATGAGCCTATTGTGTTACATCATGGAATTGAGAGAAAGTTGCGGGAATTTGAATGCTGACATGCATTTAATTTTGATTCTGTATTCTCTAGGGATACAGGGCCTTGGGAAGCCAGAAGTTTTTCTTAAAAACATTAAAAATAAAATTTATACTCAAAGAAATATACTTTCTGTGATTTACATAAAATTTAAAGCCTTTAAAGGCTTACGTGAATTTTTAAATTTTGAATATATACAAAAGTAGACAGAGTGAACTCCACGTGTCCCCATCACTTGTCCCCAAAGCCATTAACCCCTGGTCAGTCCAGTTCCATCCACACCCTCATGCACATACCTACACTCTCTGGTATTATTTTAAAGTGAATCCCATATACCATGTAATTTCATCTATGTATGTATATTTTGGTATGTATCTCTAAAATATAAGAACTCCTATTTTAGCATAACCATAATACCATTAACACACTTAAAAAGAATTTAACAGTAATTTCTTAATATCGTTAAATATCCAGTCAGAGTTCAAACTTTCAATTATCTCATTAATGTCATAATATATTATTAATTTGTTTTAATCAGGATTTAAATAAGGTCCACACATTGCAATTGGTTGATACATATTTTTTAATCTATACATTTTCACTCCACCTTTATTTTTTTGTTACAATTTATTTGTTGAAAAACTGCTTTTTTTGTTTTGTAGAGTTTTCACAGTGAGAATTTTGCTGGTTTCATTCTCATGAGGTAGTTAACATTGACTGAACTTTTCAAGTTACCTTTTTTTATATTTCTAATATATTTATATCTCATCTAAATCAAGTATAAGTAAGACTTGAGATATGATTCATCCTGAGGCAAAATTCCTCTCAAGCTGTGAAACTTTGAAACCAGACAAGTTATCTGCTTCCAAAATACAATGGTGGGACAGGCAGAGGATAGTGGGACAGGCAGAGGATAGACATTCCCACTCCAAAAAGGAGAAATCGAAAAGAAGAAAGGGATCACAGGCCCCAGTCAAGTCCAAAACCTATCAGGGCAGAATCCATTAGATTTTAAGGCTGTAGAATAATTCTCCTTGGCTTGATGCTCTGTCCTCTGGGTCCACTGAGGTGGCAGGCCCGCTAGGTGGGCAGTGTCACCCCTTGGCCCTGGGTGGCAGCATTGCCTCCACATCGCTGGGCAGCAGCCCTACCCCCAAGGCTGGAATGGCAGCCTGGCCCCCTGAAACCAGGGAGGAGACATGCTTGCCCTCTGGGCCTGTAGTGGGAGTGATGGCCCTGCTGTGCTCTGAACCACCTTCAGGGTCATTCTTCTCTTTCTTAGAGGAGGACACATGTGCAGCAGGGTAGATGTCCGTGCTGTCTCGTCCTGTGGAATCCCAGAAGTCCAGCAGCCTGCCTGCATTTTGTCTTGTCTCAGTCCCTGTTAGTCCAAGCTGGCAGTGCTTCTCCTGTAACCCATGTCTATTCCTGGCTTCTGAGATGACTGATTAGACCCATGGGTCACATCCGTAATCTCCTTGTGGAGTGGCTGTCCATCGTCATGTTCTCTCTGGAACACGCTTTTCTCGGTTTTTGCAACATGGATAGGCTGAGAATCTTCCAAGTCTTCAAGTTCTGGTTCCTTTTTGCTTAACAATTCCTTCTATTTATCTTTCTCTTCTCACATTTTACTATAAACAGCAAGGAGAAACCAGGCCACACCTTCAATACTTTGCTTATTTGAAATCTCTTCAATGACATATCCAAGTTCATTACTTAGAATTTCTACTTTCCACCAAACACTAGAATACAATTCAGCTAAGTTGTTCACCACTTTAAAACAAGAATCACTTTCCTCCAATTTCCAAAAAACATGTTCCAGGTTTCCATCTGAGACCTCACTAGAATCATCTTTAATGTCTGTATTTCTACCAACAGTCTCTTTAAGGTAGTGTAGGCTTTTTCTAACATGCACCTCAAAACTCTTCCAGTCTCTGTCCTTTACCCAGTTCCAAAGCCACTTCTACATTTTTAGATATTTGTTACGGCAGCACTCCACTCCTGGTACCCAAATCTGTATTAGTTAGAGTTCTCCAGAGAAACAGAACCAATAAGGTGTGTGTATATACAGAGGGAGATGTAATTTAAGGAATCAGCTCATGTGATTATGGAGGCTGGCAAGTCCAAAATCGTCAGTGTGGGCCAGCAGTCTGGAGACCCAGGGAAGAGCTGATGTTGCAGTTCAAGTCTGAAGACCATCAGCCTGGAGACCCAGGGAAGAGGCAGTCTTGCAGTTTGGTTCCACAGGCAATCTGCTGCCAGAATTCCTTCTTGCTTGGGAGAAGTCCATCTTTGTTCTTTTAAGGCCTTCAACTGATTGAATGAGGCCCACTCACATTATGGAGGGCAATCTGCTTTACACAAATGCCACCAATTTAAATATTAATCTCATCCAAAAACCACCCTCACAGAAACATCTAGAATAATGTTTGACCAAATATCTGAGCACTGTGGCCCAGCCAAGTTGACATGTAAAGTGAACCATCTCATAAACATTAATATAAAACTAAATATAAATGAAATAATATAAAATGAATAAAAACCAAAACCCATGTGATCATCTCAATAGATGCAGAAAAAGCATTTAACAATATCCAACAACATTTCATGATTGAAAAAAAAAAAACCTTAATGGACTAGGAATAGAAGGGAATATTCTCAACCTGAAAAAGGGCATGTATAAAAAACCCACATGTAACATCATACTTAATAATGAAAGGCTGGATAGTTTGCCCAATAAGATCACAAACAAGACAAGATGTCCCCTGTCACAATTTCTATTTAGCATTGTACTAGAAGTTGTAGCAAGGACAGTTAGGCAAGAAAATGAAATAAAAGGCTTCTGGATTGAAAAAGAAGATGTAAAACTATCTCTATTCACAGATGACATGATCTTATACAGTCATGCACCACATAACGATGTTTTGGTCAACAGTGGACCAGCATACATGACAGTGGTTCCATAAGGTTAGTACCGTATATCCTGGGTGTGTAGTAGGTCACACCATCCAGGTTTGTGTAAGTACACTCTGTGATGTTCATACAATGACGAAATCGCCTCACGATGCATTTCTCAGAACATATCCCCGTCATTAAGCAATGAGTGACTGTTTATGGGAAATCCTATGGAATTCACTAAAAACCTGTTAGAACTACTAAGTTTGGTAAGGTTGCAGAATACAAAATCAAGATGCAAAAATCAGTTGTATTTCTATACATTTGCAATGAGCAATCCAAAAATGAAATCAAATAAACAACGTTTACAATAACATCAAAAAGAGTAAAATACTTAGGAATAAATTTTTAAAAATAAGTGCAAAACTTAGATTTTGAAAACTATGAAACACTGTTAAAAGAAATTAAAGTAGATCTAATAAAGGAAAAACATCCCATGTACATGGGTCATAAGACTATATGGTTAAGGAGGCAAGACTCCCCAAATTGATTTACATAGTCAACATAATTCCTATCAGAATTCCAGCTGGTGTCTTTGTAGTCTTTCCAAATTGTACATGGAATTGCAAGGGACCCAGAATAGCAAAACAGTCTTAGAAAAAGAGCGAAGTAGGCAGACTCACGCTTCCTGTCAAAACTTCCTGCAAAGCTACACTAGTCCAAACAATGTGGTACTAGCAGAAGGGTAGACATCTAGATAAATGGAATAGAATTCAGAGTAGAAATAAACTGATACCTGACATAAGAAAAAATGGAAACTCGGAACAGCCCTATGTCTATAAGAAATTGAATTCATAATTTACAACATTCCACAAAGAAACTCCAGGCCCAAGTGTCTTCCTGGTGAATTTTGTCAACCATTTAAGGAAGACAATAACAATTCTAACACAAATTCTTTCGGAAAATAGAGGGAATACTTCCCAACTTAGTTGATGACATCAATTTTACGTTAGTACGAGAGCCAGGTGATGTCATCACAAGAAACAAAGCTGCAGCCCAGTGTCCCTCATGAACATAGACTCAAAAAATCTTCACCAAAAACTAGGGAATCAAATCCAACAATGTACAAAAAGGAAACTGCATTATGACCAGGTTGCAATTTAAAAATCAGTGTAATTCACCATGTTAACAACATAAAGGAGAAAAAACAATCATCTCAATGGATACCAAAAAAGCATTTCAAAACCCATTCAGTTGCTCAATCTGACTGATAGAGAACATCTAGGGGAAACTTATATCTGGCATATTTAGTGGTAAAGGCTCAGTGCTTGCTATGAAAGATCAGGAATGAGGCAAGGATGTCCACTCATCACTTCAATTCAGCTTCTTAGGGAGTTATAGTCACTGGAAATTGTAAAGCAATAAAGCTGCTTTTATTCACAGACAATTTGCTTGTATACATAGAAAATAAGGAATCTTCAAAAAAGCTACTAGAATAAGTGAATTCAGGTCAGTATACAAAAATCAATTGTATGTTTATCTATTAGCAATGGACGATTGGAAAATGAAATAAAAAATTCAGTTTCTTTTATGGGCACATCCAAAATTTTGAAAAATTTAAGGATGAATTTAATAATGTACCCTGAAAACTACAAAAGATTGCTGGAAGTAATTATGAAAGACCTAAGTAAATGGAGAAATACACAGTGTTCATTAATGGGAAGACTTTCCTAAGTCTTAAATATCGCTCTCATTCTCTCCAAATTGATCTGTGGATTTAACACTATCCTAATAAAATAATATCACTCCTTATTATGGATATTGACAAGCTAATTTTAGAATTTATATAAAAACATATACAATTTAAAATTTATATGAATTTGCAATTGATTTAGAATTGCCGAAGCAACTTTATTAAAGAAACAGTTGGAGGAGTTATACTACCTGATTTCAAGATATATTCTATAAGGTCACGGGTATCAAGACACCAGTACTGGTACAAGGATAGAAGGACTATGTAGATCATTGGAATAGAATAGAAAGTCCCACACATATATGGTCTGTATATTTTCAACTATGAAGGCCAGGCAATTTATAGGGAAAAGGAAAATCTATTCAACAAATAGTGATAGAACAGCTGGATAACTATATGTAAAAAATTAACCCTTCACATCATTCACAAAAATTACCTTAATAGGACTTTGTCTTATTTGAATTTTTATCCCAGCACCTGAGATACTGTCTGGCTGATAATAGGTGCTAAATAATTATTTGTATAATAAGAAATGATTAGACTTTCGTTCTCCCGGTTTCTGGCTCTAATCTCAGTGAGAGATGCTCATCACACTTTTAGAGGCTGTATGAACTTTATGTTTAAGTGTGAATGAGTTATAACCTAATTAGACAGATTCTAGTTCCATCGTTTCGCTGTGTCAATCTGGGTAGCTTTCCAATCATAGCTTCCAGATCCACTCACCTGGCACTGAAACGCTTAATAGTTTTGCAGATATTTCTTTGTGTCACTAATTTGTATATATTAGAATATAAGAATAAGAACGTGTTCAACTTAAATAGAGTAACAAGAGGCAAACGCTAATGTGTGCCCGTCGATAATTCCAGACTATTTGTTGATGCTGCTGATTTGCATTTGACTCCCACTGGCAGCTAGAGTCAACATGATATATTCATTTATCCTAATGTTTAGTTCCAGTGAGCTCTCTTTTTTTAATAATATAAATTTAGTGTGATTTCATTTTGCTCAAAGAAGTTAAAGGTTATTCGTACCTATCTTTTCAATGTATGGGTGGATAGACAGTGATTAATGTTGGTAGATGACCTGAAGAGGTAAGACGACTTGACCACTGACACAGAAGAGCAAAATTGGAGGCAAAGTTCAGGACTCCTGATGGCTGATTTTATAAAACAATCCTTAAAGAAGTAGAGCGTATCATAGCATACCTCCCTCATCGCATGGCCACAAACTGGGTATGCTCCTAAATTAAAAACAAAAGAAAAAAGTCTGACCTACAGAAAACAAAATGCTTCTCTTCAAAGCTGTGTTTCATGATATTACTTCAGTCACTACACCGGAGAGAAAACCCCAATTAGGTTCTAATAGTCCTTTATAACTCTTCAATACTTGCTTATCTTCCTTTTAAGGGGGACAGTCTCTGTACTACAGCAATAGCAGCAATAGCCAGTGTGGGTTGATATAGGACTAGAGAAGTGTCATTGCAGAAGGCAGCACGTATTCTGAAACGAGAATGTGAATCAAGGTGTGCTGTATATGCTACTTCGTTTGAAACTGGTCTTTCTAAGTTCTCGTATTGTAGTGGTTTATTTATAAAGGACCCACAGTGTCACTGGCAGGAAATCATTTTTGTTTTAATTTATGTTATTATAAATAAGTTCTAATATATAGCAGAATTCTTTTTATTTGACTAAACTATATTAACTTTTTTTCTAAAAGGATTGTTTGATTTGCCAATAAATACTTGTTAATGACAACTAGCAAAATCATTAGCAGCTTGCAAAGTCTCAATCATTCATTTTATTCCTTACGTATTAAATAGTCTTAAAATCTTTACAAGGAAGTGAATATTGCTCGCTGTGCTGTTGTCTTTTAAAATCTGTGGGGTTGGGTTAAGCAAGAGAGTGCAAGGGGAGAAAAACTTCCTAAAGGGATCTTAGAGAACTAAAAGTCTCCCTTTACACTGTTAGTTATACTAGAAGAACAATAGGATCTCAAATTTCAAAATCAGTATTCTGCTGATCTTTCATGTGTGTGATCACTCGCAGTTTTTGCGTTCATCAGTGTTTGTTAATGAATATATACTGCAAATTCCATGACAGACATGTTTCTTTATATCTTCAGGTTTAAGTTCTTTAGATATTTATTTTTACACAACTCTTCAAAATTTTTTAACTCGTCTATGACTCCACAGACATTCTCAAAGCCCACCTTAAAGTAATTTCTGGTTTATGCCAACAAAGAAGGGAATGGCAGCAAGATCACATTCTTCCTTCTGTCACCTGAGGACTATTTTCACATTCCATACATGGTACTTGATCAGACAGACTGCTGAAATTTTTACCATGTCAAAGTCATTTCTAAGAATCAATAGCTCTATTCCACTTTCTTTTAATTTCCCTGTTCATGGGTTCTGCAATTGATGTTATCAATTTAAAAAGTGGAAGAAATCTTTAGCAAAGATAATCCACAAACATTTGTTAAAATACTCAAGGCATACATACACAGGTTATATTTTAAATAATTATGTTTATCAGTATAAACACTGACAAAATGTAGACTTCTAGAAAACATTGAAATAGCAAATATATGGATCTGTAAAGAACTCTGATTGTCCCAATTGTCCTAAAAGTATTCAAGTTGAATGAAGGTGAAGAATTTGTATTTTATTTTCTCTTCTTTTCTCCAACTGTCGTAATCCCAGTGGAATTAATAATCAAATTCTTCATTGCTTTATATACAGGTTGATGTTCAGATTTTAAATTTTTCTTATTTGAAAAATAGGAAGCAACATTATTGACTATGCTGGCCATGTGGTAGTCGAGAATTATACTTCCTTTCCTTTGGATTGCATTTTTGTCAGCCCCTGTGCCAAAGGAGAATGTTCTTTGGATCAAGACAAAAGGATTTTTTGTACTCCATCAAGTACTTAAAATCATACCATATTTTGTGTTTCTTTCTTACTTGAACCATGACTTTCTTGTACAGTTGTTTCATCCTGTCTGAAATTTCTAATTACCTTTCTTTTTCTTGGACCTTGTGCTTTATTATTTCAGCTTTTTCCATCTTGTCACTCTTACTTTCTGTTTTATGTGGTTCCCTTATTCACCAGAGCCCTCCATCCTCCTGCTGTAATCTGGACCCATTGGATGCTCTCTAGGCTGCTGCACAGTTGTCATCCTAGGATTTTTTGCCGCTGCCCTACTGGGTTGGTTTCACTGTTTCTAGGAGTCCATGTCTTATTTCTTGCTTTATTCCCTCTTCAAGTAACTTCCAAACAAGAGGTAGATGGTAGGAAATAGAATTCAAATTTGTAAATTACATCCCCTTCAGAACCTTCAAGATATACTCTTCTCTTTTGTTGCTTCCAGTAACTGATTCCAGAATGATTCAAATCAGTTTTCCTTAGTAGACTTTTTCTCTTGAAAGATACTAACAAGATTTTTCACCCTGGTGTTCTGAAATCGCATAAGGAGGTGTCTGAGAATGGATCTCCTTTCATTTATTATGCTTTGTACTTATGGATGCTTTCAATTTCAGGATTCTTATCTTTCATCTCTGAAAAATGCTCCTTAAGATTATTTAATGGTTTTCTCCCCTCTTTTTTTCTTTATTTCTGATGTCTCTTTCTGGTTTCCTAGTTGCCAGATGTACCTTCTAGACTGATTCTTTCATATTTTTCTTTATATTTTCTAAATCTTTAACTTTCTGATATTAGAAATTTTCTCAACGTTATCTCAAGTGGTTTTCTTTTCTAAATCTTTAACTTTCTGATATTAGAAATTTTCTCAACGTTATCTCAAGTGGTTTTCTTTTGGTTAATGGATTTGAAATATTTATTCATATGAATATAAATGGAGTCTACTTCCTCATTGTTGCTTTCAAGTACCTTTCTATTTCCAAGAATAAAAATAGTCTATAGCTAAAAAATTTCCACCACTGCTATTGACTAAGAGGAGCTTTTCTGGGAAATACTTTCCCATTTTGCAAGTTATATAGAAGTTCACACATTCATTTTTTAAAATTCTGGTAAAATGTATATAACAAAATTTACCATTTTAGCCATTTTTAATTGTGGCGTTCAGTGGCATTAAGTACATTCACATTGTTGTGCAATCAAGTCCTTCTATTAACTTTTAATTTAGTCAATGGTATTTTTCTCTAAAAATGCTTTCTTATTTTTTATTCTTTTTTCATGGCATCCTGATCTTGTATAATCAACATGATGTCTTCTCATATCTCTCTGTCTATATTATAATTTTTTTCTTATTTTTGCTATGTAAACTGTTTCTTTGCGGGATCAGGTTTTCTGTTTATTTACCTTATTCTTTCTCTTTCTTCCTATGTCTCATCGTATTTCTTTTCAGGGTTAAAAAAGAAGGCCGAGTGTCTGGGATGGACTTCATTAGTTATTGTGTAAGTAGGCCTGTTTCTCCCTGTGGGGGAATTCTGCTGGAGAGTACTGTATGGGGTAGAATAATGAACATAAACTGGTGGGATTCATTTTAATTTTAATCTGGTGAGTAAGTAATTCTACAAGTACCAAAATGAGGAATATTTGACTTAGGGGTGCATATCCAGATTAGCTTCCTGCAGGGAATTCGTTTTCTTAAGTAGTTCAGTGAATTTCTTTAGAGAAAAGAAGGCAGACTCTTTGCTTGTTGGTAAACATCAAGGTGCCATCCCTCTGTGCTCAGGGTAGAGGTCTCCTATAGAGACTTTCCATTAACCCTCCTGTTCTAAGGCCCCATTGCTCACCCCTGTCCTCCTTCATACCAGTTCCCTCTTAGCCCAGAGCCATAGCACCTCCTCCTCTAGAGATCTCGTGTAGATGTTCTAGGATGCTTCCTTCTCTGCCTATTTCATCTGTTGACACACTTATCAACTTTCTGTTTTCCAGAATATATTAAAATTTCTCATTAGGGGTAATCACCACCTCCATTCCCATCTCTCTTCTCTTTCCTTTTATCTGTTTATTTCTTTTTCAACTGTGATGCTTTTATTTCAATGTGATCTCAGGAGTTATGGGAGGTAAATGTTCTAATGTGATCTCAGGAGTTATGGGAGGTAAATGTACTAATATACATATGTTTTAGTTCCCAGGAATAAGCTAATGACTCGAAGAGGTAATTCATATTCTCCACACTACTAAATTAGCCAGATATTTCTACAGGTACACATGGACTCTGTTGCTTTTGAAATTTTTTTCTTATTTTTAAAACTAATGGAAATAGGCAAAAAACAAAGTAAATATCATCCATAATCCAACTGCTTTAAAAATCAAAACATATACATGTATTTTTCCACTCTATAGACATTTGATACATTTTACGTATATTTGATTTGAATGTAAATGTTTTTCAATATCTGAGTTTATTAAGAATCTTTCTACCCTAATATGTAAAAAGATTTGTACCCATTTAAAAATTAAACAAAATGGATTTACACCTGTATCTATAAAGTTAATTCAGTCATAAGATTACAGGGGTTTTTTTGAGGTAAAATTGGTATATAACATTATGTAAGTTTCAACTATACGGCATTGTAGTTTGACTGTATACACCGTATACAGTCTGTATACACTACAAAGTGATTACTACCGAAAGTCTAGTTTCCATCCATCACCGGACAATTGACTCCCTTCACCCATTTTCCCCATCCCAGGACCCCCTTCCCCTCTGGTAACCGCCAATCTGTTCTCTGTATCTATGAGTTTATTTTTGGTTTTGTTATTCGTTTGGTTGTTTTGCTTTTTTATATTCCACATATAAGTGAAATCATACAGTATTTGTCTTTCTCCATCTGACTTATTTCACTCAACATAATACCCTCAAGCTTCATCCATGTTGTCACAAATAGTAAGACTTCATTCTTTTTTATGGCTGAGTAGTTTTCTATTGTGTGTGTGTATATATATATATCTTACATCTTTTTTATCCATTCATCCATCAATGGACAGGTTGCTTCCATATCTTGGCTACATTGTAGATAATGCTGCAATGAACACTGAGGTGCATATATCTTTTCAAATTAGTGTTTTTGTATTCTTTGGGTAAATACCCAGAAGTGGGATAGCTGGATCATGTGGTAGTTCTATTTTTAATTTCCTGAGGAATCTCCATACTGTTCTTCATAGTTGCTGTACCAACCTACATTCCACCAATAGTGTACGAGGATTTTCTTTTCTCCACGTCTTCTCCAGATTACAATTTTTAACTGAAATACTGATTTGTTTCCTCTACTCAAACTGCTCTAAAAAATTTTATTTTTAAAGTCTACATCACATTTATTAATCATCAAGATGGATATTTTCTATGGAGTTCTTCCTGACACTGCTTCCCTGGGGTGATATTAGCTACTTTGTACACAGCGCGATTGTACCCTGCACTCTTATCACAACACCTGTAACAGTTCTTCTCCTTACTTGTTGACATTGTGTCACCTCCTACCAAACTGAAGCTCCTTGACGGTATCTTATTTGTCTCTGTACTTTGTGTCTAGTGTCTTCCACATGGTGTAGGTGCTCAGCTAACATTTGTGAATTGTTATTGAGATAGCCTGATAAGTGTCTTAGAAGCCAATGTTTCTTCTGCTTGTGTATATTTGACATTTCTTAAAAATGATTTTTAATTCCTAAATTAAAGATAGATTTAAATATGGTGAGACTTCTTTGGTTTAGAAAAGATTGTATATCCTAAGTTTTCCGTATCCTCATCATGGGTAACACATTCACCTGCCCCTGTGCAGGTCTGTTGTTCTTGAACAACAGGCTGTACTGTGTAGACTCTGATTTCTGTATATGGAGATGGAATTAATTATCTCCCTTGATAGAATTGTTTAATGAAAGAAATATATATATATTTATTTATGGTGGAAAAAGAATTGACATTTAATTGATTTTAAAAATTAAAGCATGACTTAAAGCAAAGGATTATTTTTAAGGGGGGACCTGTATAAAATAACTGCTCTGCTGAGTTGTATTTGTCAAAGCATATCAAACAGATCATTATGAACCTTAAAGTTCTTTTGTCTATTCTCTTTGCCTAGCACTTGACCAGTAGGGACTTGAGATGAAAAGAAAAAGATATGGCCTCTCAACAGTCTCTCTTTTCAATGCAGTTGGAATAACAAAGTATAAAATCTGGAACTCAGCCAAGTGTTAGTTATTAATATCTTAAAATGATTTTTAATGTAGATTTGCATTTATTAAAATTTAATATATTAGAAAAGCATGAATTACAGAAATAGTCTTCTGAATATGAACAGCAAATGAAAACTTGAATAAAGGTGACCATATCAGGCATTCTTCACTTGAGGTATCTTGCCAGCTTGAGTAATGCTTTGATTTGGTTTGAACCTTTTGTATGTAACAATTTTTAGAGCAAGTTACTACAGTTCTTTCTGAATAATATAGGTCATGAGAAGTTCATCTGTAGGTGGGGCAGCTGTACTACTTTGGGGGACTGTCTTAATAGATCCATTTCATTAATTGTTGTGAATTTTTTATTAACAAAACCAGTACATCAGGTTTAGCGAGCTAAAAACTGTTCTCATAGTTTGTTATCTTTATTGTCAGAAAGAATATTGTGAAAATAGGGCATTACTGCACATGCTTTAACTCTTGATTAAACAGAGGAATGGCACTATCCATGAACAATAACTTAGGGGCATATTCTCAAGTTGACATACAGTGTTTCAGTTGTGTAACTCCCATTAGCTTTAGAGCCCTCTGCTTTAATTTCAGTGTCTTCCAGTTAGGAGTAATGCCATAGCTGTCTGTTAGGTCCTCTGAGTTAATGTGATTAATGTCAAGGAGCAGGATGTTCATTCTTTCTTCCTTAAGCTTTATTCCTTAGGTATTTTTCATTAAATGGCCTTCTAAGGAGTTGCGTTTCAGAAACTAGGCAGTGGTGTTGAGAAGCAGCAGTAATGGATGGGAAAATGAATGATGTTAGTGTGTGCATTTTATTTACCAGTGGAAGAAATTTCCCAATTCCCATCTGATAATCCTTATTATTAAGTTATGCAGAGAGTATTAAAACTGTGATTTTTTTTTTAATTTTAAGAAATTTCAAAAACTTGTTGAGACGTATGATAGGTGATTATAATATTATTGTCCATATTCTTTGTATCTTCCATATCAAGGTCATAAGCACTTTTTACTTCCTACCTTTTGTGATATAGGGAGAGGCTTAGTGATTTTCTTAGGATCCCATAACCAATCTTTAATATACTACATAACAGAATTTAGAACGTGTACGTGTATTCATTGTACTTGATTAAATGTTGATCTTATAAAATTTAAAGGCTGAAAGAGTCCCAAGAAAATCATATTTTAAAAAACAAAAATGACATAATTTTTGGAAGAAGGTATATCATGCCTAGAATCCTGGCTTAACCATTTACTTGCTTGGGTAAGTTACCTAGCCTCTTTAGCCTCCATTTTCTCATTTTAAATGGAAACGATAACTACCTTTCAGGGTTATTGTACACATTAGATATAATGTACGTAAAGTGCCCAAATGAGTGCCTGAAATATTGAAAGCTCTCAATAAAACAATAGGCGTCATTTTTATTATTATCTGAAGATTTGGAATCAGACCTAGAGAAGTTAAACAGGGTTAGCCAAGGTAACATGGCTTGTTGGTGAAAGGATGGAATTAGAACCAAGGTATCCTAACCAAATCCAATGTTCTTTGCATATACAGTGTTATCTCTTAATTATTGAAATTGTCTAGGCTATTTAGTCCGAATTATTCATTGGTGAAAACTCACATTACTCAAGAATATCATCACTTTCTTTTTCTGTCCCCCAAATTCAAAATTTGATCTCTCTCATTTAGGCCAAAATTCCAATTTTTTTTTCAGTTATGTGTCATTTAAAAGATCCTGTTATTTTATTTTTTTTAATTATTATTTATTTTCAATAGTATGTTGGAGGTTTTGGTGAAGTTCTTTTTTTTTCCCCTGGTGAGGAAGATTGGCCCTAAGCTAACGTCTATTGCCAATCTTCTTCTTTTTGCTGAGGAAGATTAGCCCTGACCTGACATCTGTGCCCGTCTTCCTCTATTTTGTATATGGGATGCTGCCACAGCATGGCTTGATGAGCGGTACATAGGTCCGTGCCCAGGATCCAAACCCGCAAACCCCGGGCCACAAACGTGGAGCGCACAAACTTAACCATTGTGCCACCGGGCCTGCCCCAATCCTGTTAATTTTAAAGAGACACTATCAAGCTCTCTTATAATCAAAAGAGTTTCTAAACAGCCATTTATCAGAATCAGCAAAATGGGTCTAGTTAGCCACAACCTAGAATAAATAACATAAGACATTTCCATATGAGGTCACACAGTTGCCCCAGTATAAATATATGCTGATCCATGGAACCTTCTGTCCTGTCTTTTGGCTCTGTTCATGACTCTGCATGCTCTCTGACCTGAACTGTGCTCATAGCTCCAGATCCGTTACTTCTACTGGATTGTAGGCTTCAGGGTGCTCCCCAAGTATGGCCTTCTCTGGGGCCAGTTTTCTTTGCCAGTCTTGATGTGGATCTGCCAACCCTCACTTCCATGCTGTTGAGGTCGTCCACCACAGGAGGTGTAGTGATGATGTTAGCTAGTACTTATATAGAGCTTTACTTTTGGCAGAGTTCTTTCTTAATCATAATCTAAGTTGATCCTCAGAATAACTATATGAAGTAAGCAGTATTATCTGTCTTACAACTGAGGAATCTAAAATTCAGTTAAGTAATTTGCCCAAAGTCATACAGAAGGTAAGTGGAAGAAGCTAGGTCCTTTCACCACAAACCCCATGCTTTTTTCACCTCTCTATCACCACTGTGATCCTGTTGCTGACAAGTGATAACAAAAGTGTCCTAAGATAAAAAGGGAATGGAACTATATAGTTAAAGTGCTGTGTTGTGATATGAGAGCTGCGGGGAGGAAGCATCTATCTAAAAATCCATGTGAGAAAGAAAGTATTGTCAAAGTGTTAACTTGGGAATAAGTCTTACATTTCTCTCATTTCTCTCAATACTGAGCACATGGGAAGTAGCTAATAAATATTTTTGATTATTTCTTTTAGAATGTTAGAAAAAAGACAATGTCTCTACTAGGAAAAAAAAAAAAAGTCTTACTATCTCTTAGCAATTTTTTTCATTGTTTGTGATAATGATTCTTCCATAAGTCTTTTCTCTGGACTGCCTGCACTTACTCCTCTGATTTTAACCCCCATCTACGTCCTAATAACTCCCAAATGCAGATATGCAGCCCAGACCTGTCTCTTTAATTTCAGTTTATAGATGAAAACTATCTGCTGGACATTTCCAGATGATAGTTCATGGGCACCCCAACTCAGAATGTCTAAAACTAAAGGCAGCAGCTTCCTCATAAAACCTGCTCTTCCCTCTAAATGCCCGAGTCAGCATTTTCCATCTATGTCACTTCTTAAATATTTCCTAGATCTCTTCTCTCTTTTCCGTTGTGATTACCAAGACCCTATTCAGATCCTCACTATATCTCACTTGAACTACTGAAGTAGCCTCGTAAATAATTTCTCTACAGCAGCGTTGTGGTCTTCACATCCATTCCCCACTCCTGACTGCTGTTTCCCTTCTGAACCTTTCGATCGTAGTCCTCCATTTCCACAAGACAGCATCGGAGTTGTTAAGGCTCTTCCTGCTCTGCCCCACGACTGCGCCTCCAGCTTCGTCTTTCCCTTTTCCCTCGCGTGTACTTGAGGCCCATCTGCACCATACTGCCTCTCGTCGTCCCTCTGCTGTTCTTTCTCTCACCACCATGCTTTTGCTTATGCTGTCCTTGCTTCTTTGTAGGAATTGTTCTCTTCTAAATAACCTACCACCACCCTCACCTCCCATTCACCAGCCAAATTAGGTGGCCGTCCCTCCCCTCTGTTTGTCTTATAATTGTCAGTCTTCTCAACTGCACTCTACATTTCTTAAGGGCAGGGATGCCTTACTCAGTTTATAACACCGGGGCTGGTAATGTGATTGGTGCATTATAGACACTCAGATATTTTTGAAATGCATGCCCTTTTAGAAATTGTCTTATTTATGAAAACTACATTTTTTGTGTGTGTGTGAGGAAGATCAGCCCTGAGCTAACATCCATGGTAATCCTCCTCTTTTTGCTGAGGAAGACCGGCTCTGAGCTAACATCTATTGCCAATCCTCCTCCTATTTTTTCCCCAAAGCCCCAGTAGATAGTTGTATGTCATAGTTGCACGTGCTTCTAGTTGCTGTGTGTGGGACACGGCCTCAGCATGGCAGGAGAAGCGGTGCGTCGGTGCGGGCCCAGGATTCGAACCCGGGCCGCCAGTAGCAGAGCGCGTGCACTTAACCACTAAGCCACGGGGCTGGCCCGAAAACTACATATTTTTAATTTTTAAACTTTATTTCATTGTGAGGTCAGTGATCTCCTTAAATACTCAAATTTGGTAAATTCACGTTTACCAAATTGGATTTATTCCATTTATATGTCATATTCTCATTAAAATAAATTAATCATTTGTTATTGTATTCTGTTTTGCAATGTGTTTCAACAAATTACAAAAAAATAGTATATGCTGACAATGTTATTGCAGAAGCCCTGTTCATTAATATCATGTAGATGAAAATATAGGTTTCTTCTACATGATATTAATATTGGCAGCTTTTTCTTTGTGAATTCATCACACTCATAGCAGGAACAAACAGAATAAAATAAACTTAAGACCAGCTTTCAGTCCTTTACCCATGCAAATCAGTCTTCTTTTACAATTTTTTCTAGTTGAATCTATCTTTCAATTAGCAGATATTTTCCTGAATAATAAACAAGATCAGGTACATATTCCTCAACCTAAATAAATATAACTAAATGATATTTGTCCATAGTATATTCCAAAGTCAAGAACAAATTATAGTTGGGACTATGTTTGTACTTGTATTATGGATAAGTTCTATACATGCCCATAATAGGAACTTAATAAATGAAAAAACAAGCATGTTGCAGCTATGAATTTTTCAGATAAAGGAAATACAATCCTGCTTGTTGGAAGGAGCCTAACATTCTTTGTGAAGTACGCTCAGCAGCAGTGTCATCTTGCCCTAATCCACTATTTCAATCCACAGCTAGCTGAATATTCAACTATAAGGGTAATAAAAATTTCCCTGCTCTATCATTTAGCTGGCAGTTTGTTGGATTGGTTGGCTTGTTTGTTTTGATGATTTACTTGCTTCAAAGAGATCTAGTAGTTGTATTTGTCACTCTCCAAAGTAAACCTCTTGTAGGCGATGATACCGGATAGATAGAGATGGTGAAGTGTACAAAATCTAGTATTTGTGATTTCAGACCTTTTCTTAATATCAAAATATTTCAGTGTATCCTAATATTTTTTCTCATAAGAATATCAGATCTTTTGGAAAATAAGCATGGATATAAGAAAACTCACTTTACAGGCTACCTTCAAGGAATTGTTTTTACAGTTGAATAGTTCTTTAAAAAGTATGACTAATATTCTTTTTGATATTTGCATGATATTCAGATATATCTTTACTATTAAAAAGGACATATTATGGCAGTAAATGCTTTGTTGACAGAAATACATACATCTACAGAAATACATGTTCCAGAGATACATATAATATAAAAAGAGGACTCATCATGAAAATATGAAATTTGAAATGAAGTGTTAGTCATAGAAACCAAAGATTGATATCTGAGAGTCTTGATGTAGAGGGTAGGGTGGAAAGTAGGTGAGAGATAAGAGCCTCTTGGTCTAGGGCTGCAGGTGAGGTCTCCAGAGAAAGACCTGACCCGCCAGGTGTGTCTTTGCTAAAGCTGGGTCAGCTTCATTCTCCAAGTTCCACAAGAGTAGGGATCTTGGTGTCTTTCATTCATTGCTTTATCCCTAGTGCCTAGAACAGTGTCTGGCACAAAGTAGGTGTTCTGGAAATATTTGTCAAATGAATGAGTGATGACGGTGAAAATGAGCGTGTCCTCAACCAGACCCAAGAGTTTCCACAAATTGGCCTCCCAGCAATCAGAGCATCAGTTGTTCAGAAAATACTTGGAAGTGGGAGAACATTCTCTTTCACTCTTAAGATAATCTCTCCCTCCCCTACTTTACAAAGATCTGAAGGTTTCTGTTTAGGACTAGCCATATTTGAAAGACCATAATGAGTTAAATATTTTCAGCAAAGCTTTTCTCATACCACCATGCTGATACACACGACCTTTTCTAGCTGGAACACCCTTTATTTATCCTTGTTTGATTGAGCAACTCCTCCTTTTCCAGGACGCGGCTTAGACATCATGTCTTCCAAGAAGCTCCCTCAGCCCCCAGCCTTCACTCAGTCTGGGTTAGGTGCCCCCACTGTGTACTCGCACAGCTTCTTCTGCTTGTCTTTTGCAATTTTCCAAACCAGACAGTCTCTGAAGAAACATATTAAATGGTTTAGAACTAAATCACCTATGGCATCACACCAGATATTATTTGGTTTCAGAACTTAGCTGGCTCAGAAAGAGTGGTGAATGCAATTTGTCATTGTGCATTATAATATGCAATTGTGTATCAGAGCCAGAAAAAAATTATTTTAAATTTCCAGTTTCCGGAGGTACCTATCTATTTCAGCAGCAGTAACCCAATTTACGTTTTTCCATTTACGTGAGTAATTGGTTATCTGTGAAACATGAGTCCAGTGAGATGTTTGTGACCATTTTAAATTAAGGCCCCAGACAAGTACCTGCCAGGCTCAATGTACCCCTAGTTCTGGGCTGACCTGGGTCCCTGGCCAAAATTTGAGAAGTAGGGATATATCATCATTATGTCACATAACATTTCAGAGATCAAAATCAATATAGACATGTCTTCCAGAAACATAAACCAGAAATACTAACTTAAAAACATACATATTCTATGCCCCCTTTCCAAACTTTGATATACTGAGGTCAGCAGCGTACAAAATGAAACTCCTTTTAAAGCTGGAGTATGGTACCTTGCTCTCTCAAAATGTACACCACCATCTTATTAAATTACTCTTAGACAGGATTTTAGGAAAAATTCAGAAACTTTGCCTTCATAGCAATTGGACCATCAGTAATACCTTAAAAATTAACTTCATCTGTCACTGATGGTAGGAGGCTATCTATATTCTCTTCCATATATCGGTCGTTTCAGGCAAAAAAATATATACATTCCTTTCAGACCACGACAAAGTAAAATAAACAGATCATCCCAGTATTGCAAAATCCAGCGTTTCCACCTCAAATCTGGCACATTTGTAATATTTTCCATTCTGAAAACTTAACTTTAACCTTTTTACTCCCACACTTTTTTCGTTATTTTCACTTTTAACTCTTCTGATGTGAGATGCCTCCTGAAGGGTCATTAATGTAGGACAGTACTGTGAGTCACCAGCACTGACTTGATACTTAGGAAAATAATTCATGACTTTCTACTGTTAGGCTATTAAAATTCCTACCTCATAAGTCAGTCAGTATTTAGTGTTAAATTTATTATTAAATTTCTGGACTGAAATACATGCCAGAATAAAAAAGAAATGTGTTGACTTCCTTTAAAATCTGTAAGCATGAAATAAGTATAAATTTAAAGAAATCAGCCTCGTTTCTAGAAAGAGCCTAGACAATTATCGAGTATTCTAATAAAACTTAAGTCTGAGGAGATTTCTTCCTTATCTAAAAAATAAGGCTGTCATTTCTTTTCTGTGTAGCCAGGAGTTAGGGTAAGGAAGACCAGGGGGCCTAAAACTCGAGAAAGAATTCAAAAGCTAAAGATGTAAAGCCCAGCCTTACTGTCTGGAATAAAAAGCAAAAATCCAATGTCTTCTGATTTTTACAGAGCATGTGGCAACTCTATAGCAACAGAAACTTTATAACATTTCCTTCTGACAGCAGCTGTACAACAGGTTTGGAACGAGTCTGGTGTCCTGTTTAGTGAGGTGAAAGGGGCTGGGCTGCTTCATGCCTGGAGTTGGCATTTGACCAAGGAGAGAAGTTCACTGGTGGTTTGTTTTTCCGTCTTGTGTGTGTGACATAGTGCTGATTAAAATGAGCATTTTTAAATATTAATTCTCATTTTGGTCTTTTTCTGAGCAAGGTACTCAATAAAATGAAATCCAAATGCTTTTACACCTACGCACTATATTGCTGAGCAAATTATTTATGGAAGGGAAGGCAAGATAAAGTTGCTTTTAAGAGTCCTTTAACATATCAGTTTGATAACTAGCAAAACACCTTTATTGCCATTAAATATTTACCAAGACTTGGCTTTGGGCAAGGGGGCAGTTTAGGGCAACAAATTTGACTCTCTGCAATGCCATTGATTAGCTATCAGAAGGACATAGTTAATAAGTAACGTTAAGTATTACTGAGCACTCTACATTCTTGTCAAATCTTTTCTCTGAAGATGACCTAAAAAAAGTCAGTTACGACCAGCATTCACCCAACAATGATTGCACAAGCACAACTGTGAGAGGAGGAGAGGCCGCAGATCCGTCGAGCAGCACTTAAGCAATCTTTCCTAGTGACTGTTGTCATTGCTGCTGGACTTTAGAACCGAACGTGTTTACATTTAATTAGAAAGGACACACAGTTTACAGCACAGTAGCTATCAATATCGGATCAGAATTGATTTCCGCTCTCTCCCCAGTGATTGCTTCCTTCAAGCTAATTAAAAAAGGCATATAACGAAAATGACTCACATAAATTTTAAAGCAAAGTAAACAGTATTCCCTGAAGACCAAAACAAAAGTAAATAACATTCATCCTGATTATTAGCCACATTTTTTTGAAAGAATTCTGATGCCTGTAAATGTGATATAAGGCATGTTTTAGTGTTATCAGACTGCTGATAAACCAAGTATTCCCTTTTGAAGAAACCTAAATGAATGCTGTACTGAGTACTTGAGCTCTCAAAGAAACAATAACCTAACTTTTATCTTTATAATCCCTAAAACATGTAGATAAAGCAATCTAGTAGAAGCTTGGGCTGAGATTATACAAGTCTTCAATTTTCACATATTGTACAGAGAAACTGCTAAAAAAATTAACAAAATAACAAATTGATTTCCTTTTAAATAAGGTGTATAGAGCACATGTGTAATTTGCTAAAATTAAGGAATGATCCTGGTGTATGTGAATAACATTTCTCTGTAATTATCATAGCCAAAATCGTTGACAAAATTATGATGAAAGGTTATTTCTTATAACTCTATTCACTATAAAGAGACCTGCTTTAAATTTCACGAGCTAACATTTATTGATGATTACACTAAATTATGGTAAAATGATTGTAAAAATCAGAGAAATAAAGGAAAATAGGAGAGATGTAGAGGTCACCCCCAGGAGAATCCTATCATAGCCCTCCTTCTTCCTTATCCACAGATCTGCCATGCAATACCACGTCTAGAATGGAAGGCCAGAATGATTCGGGTTAGAAGCAGACCTTAAGAAATATTAATTCATTAATTAACAAATATTTGTTAAGCAGCTCTTCCAGGCAGTAAAGATAAAATGGTGAGCAAAATCTTTACAGGATCAGACATCTTTATCTGCTGCAGTCACTCTTGTGTCCCCAAGCATTTACTATGCACATGGCACTATATCCATATAGTTGCTCAATAAATATCTATTGAATGAATGACCCCTTTCAAAGATTATTTCACTATAAGCAAATGTTCACTCAGCCACCAGGGGGGCCTCCAGGAGCACTTGTTTCTAGTAGTAGTCCAGGAAAACTGCCGAAAGCCACAGTGATGCTATAGTAATGAGAGTCAATTTAAAATCCCTCCAGAATAGAATAACTCATCAAAGTTATTTTCACTTACTTTTCTTTCTTTCAATTCCTTTTCAAATCTTAGGCTGTTTATTACTCTTAGCGTTCACAAGGCAATCAACCTGTCAGCCCCATTTGTTAACCACAGACCGGTACTACATATCCATAGCGTATATTCTGCAGGACACATACCAATCACAAAGATTCTAGGCAGCCATTAAAACATAAAAAATTAAGAACCACATGAAGCGGGCCTAAGGAACCAGTAATAAAGTAATCAATTCCACAAATATTTTTTAGTATCTTTTCTGGGCACTAGAGATCAAATGGTGAAAAAAAAAACAATTGCTTAGCACGCATCCAGTTGAAAGGTCAGAATACTATGGGATCACATGAGAGGATCACCTAATCTGGACAACAGGTCAGATTTCTTAGAGAAACTCGTATCCAAGCTGAGATCTGAAGGTTGAGTAGGAGCTAGTCAATAAAAGAGGATAGGCTCAATGTTTCATCCCGGAAGCGATATGTTCATATTTGTGCTTTAGAAAACTCACTCAAAGCCAGAAAAAAGTGAAAAGACTACTGTAGTAATCCACTCAAGAAAATAAAAGCAGACATTCTAAATTAAGATAATGGTAAATGGGGCTGGAAAGAAATAGAAAGATGCAAGGGAGATTTAAGTTTAAATCACAAGCATTGATTAGATGGTGTGGTGAGAGAGGGATGTCAAGGATGATGCGTAGGTTGGGGGTGTGAACATTGAGTAGAGAGGGGTGCCCACTGAGAGGGGAGAAAGAGTGAGGGCTGATTTGGAGAGGGGTATAAAATGAGATGTTGAGTTCAGTTTGAGACATACTGAGTTGTAGATATTTGCAGGGTGGTCAAGTGGCAATGTCTGCTAGGTGATGATGTAGATCTAGTCCTCAGGATAGAAATCTGAGCTGCAGAGAAATACTTCAGAGTTAGGAGTCATTACCTGTATAGATAACTAAGTGAGCCATGGGAGTGACATGAAATCAAGGGAGAGTGAGTAAAATGAGAAGACACCAACAGTGAAGGGTTCAGTAGAGGAAAAATCTCCTTTACCCAAAGGAGTTTGAGAAGCCTCAAGAAATACTTTTGATGAAGCAGAAAACCAGAAATGTATTTTCATGGAAAGCGGGGAAGGAAAGCATTTCCAGAAAGGATTGGCTTCAGATAGGTCAAATAAGATAAAGATTAAAAAGTGTCTTTTATATTTAGCAGCAAGATGATTGGAGCAGTTGTCGACAGAGCAGATTGCAGAGCCTTGACTAGAAGTTGAGAAGGTGAAGAGAGCAAGCATAGACAATTTGATCTGAAACGAGATCATCCCATATTAGGTCCAAGAGAAATCCCGTCTTTTAAACCAGACTGCAATACCTTTAGAACTTCGTGACTCGGAATTCCTGGTAGAAAACAAAACAAAACAAAAAGTCTTCATAAGTAGTATATCTGGCCTAAGTAACTAAAAGGTTCTGGAACTTTATTGTGTTTCCTAGATTTGAGCCTCAGTAGAGTTCCATGTCCTCTTGAAATTCAGAGCTATCCCACTCAGAGAAGGAAGGTGAGCCTGACCAGTTGGAGGCTGGTAGTCCCATGAGGTGATGGAGATACACAAAACACCTGCTGACCAGAGCAGTTTTGTAAGAAGACAAATCTTGTTATCTTCTCTTTAAAATCCCTCAGTAGCTTCTCATTTGCCTGAGGACAAAGACCGAAATCCTTCTCATGTTCCAAAAAGGCCTATGTGATTAACCCCACCCACTAACACTAGCACTGGGCCTCACTTAGCTCCTCAGCCATCCTGCCCCTTATTATAAGGCCTTTGCACGTGCTCTTCCCTATGCCTGAAATTCTTCTTCCACCCTTCTTCCAACTAATACCTACTCTTATCTTTAAAATTCAAGTCACATGTCACATCCCCTCCTTGATAGCATTTATAATAATTTGAAATGTGTGTTTAGTCATGACTCTATCTCTAGCCCTAGCAAAGTGCCCAGCACACAGTTGTCGTTCATTTATGTGAAGAAGGGAAGCAGAGCTTGAGGTGTCATCATGCAGCCACCCAATTCCAAGTAAAACAAAGCATGTGCTTCCAACATGCATGTTCTGACTGGCCCCTGTATTCAACAATTCAATAACCCAATTAATTGTATCAACAGCTATGTATCGGGCATCTAATTTCTCACCATTAAGGTTGATGTTACCTGTAGGTTTTTTGTAGATGTTCTGTATCAAGTTGAGAAATTTCTTCTCTATTCCTAGTTTGCTAAGAGGTTTTTTTTTTTTTTCATGAATGAGTATTGGGGTTTTTCAAATCTTTCTTCTTCATTTATTGATATGATAAAATGATTTTTCTTCTTTAGAATGCTTTGTGCTGGATTATATCAATTGATTTTCTAATGTTGAACTGGGCTTACATACGAGGAATAAATCCTGCTTGGTCGTAGTGCGTGATTCTTTATCTATTTTATCGGGTTTGACTTGCTAATATTTTGCTAAGGATTTTTGCATCTACATTTATGAGAGAGATTAGTCTGTAAGTTCTCCTTTCTTACCATGTCTTGATCTGGTTTTGGTGTTTGAGTAATGCTGGCCTCCTAGATTGTGTTAGGAGGTGTTTCCTCTGCTTCTACCTTCTGGAAAAGATTGTAGAGAATTGCTATCATTTCTTCTTTAAGTGTTTGATGAACCCATCTGGGCCTGGTGCTTTCTTTTTGGAATGTTATTGATTATTGATTCAATTTCTTGAATAGGTAAAGACTTATTCAGATTATCCATTTCTTTGTGTATGAGTTTTGGTACTTTGTATCTTGCAAGGAATTTGGTCCTTTTCATCTAAGTTATTAAATTTGTGGACATAGATTTGTTCATAACATTCCTTTATTATCCTTTTAATGTCCCTGGGGTCAGTAGTGATGATCCCTCCTTCGTTTCCTTGTTTGTTTTGTTTTCCCTATTTCTCCACATAGTTATTTCTAAATCACTTTGATTAATTATCTTTTTAATTTTAATTTTTTGTTTATTGCAGTAACATTGGTTTATAACATTGTATAAATTTCAGGTGTACATCATTATACTTCTATTTCTGCATAGATTACATCATGTTCACCACCCAAATACTAATTACAACCCATCACCACACACGTGCCGAATTATCCCTTTCGCCCTCCCCCCTCCCCCCTTCCCCTCTTGTAACCACCAATCCAATCTCTGTCTCTATGTGTTTGTTTATTGTTGTTATCATCTACTACTTAATGAAGGAAATCAAACGGTATTTGACCTTCTCCCTCGGACTTATTTTCCTTTGCATAATACCCTCAATGTCCATCCATGTTGTCACAAATGGCTGGATTTCATCGTTTCTTATGGCTGAGTAGTATTCCATTGTGTATATATACCACGTCTTCTTTATCCATTCGTCCCTTGATGGACACTTAGGTTGCTTCCAAGTCTTGGCTATTGTGAATAATGCTGCAATGAACACAGGGGTGCATGTATCTTTATGCAATGATATTTTCAAGTTCTTTGGATAAATACCCAGCAGTGGAATAGCTGGATCATATGGTAGTTCTATGCTTGATTTTTTGAGGAATCTCCATACTGTTTTCCATAGTGGCTGCACCAGTTTGCACTCCCACCAGCAGTGTATGAGAGTTCCCTTCTCTCCACATCCTCTCCAACATATGTTGTTTCCTGTCTTGTTAATTATAGCCGTTCTGACGGGCGTGAGGTGATATCTCATTGTAGTTTTGATTTGCCTTTCCCTGATAGTTAATGATTTTGAACATCTTTTCATGTGTCTGTTGGCCATCTGTATATCTTCTTTGGAGAAATGTCTGTTCAGGTCTTTTGCCCATTTTTTAATTGGGTTGGTAGTTTTTTTGTTGTTGAGATGCATGAGTTCTTTATATATTTTGGAGATTAAACCCTTATCAGATGTATGGTTTGCAAATACACCTGAAATTTTTACAATGTTATAAACCAATGTTACTGCAATAAACAAAAAATTAAAAAATAAATAAATAAATAAGAGCAAAAAAAAAAAAAGAGCATACTGCCTATGTTTTCTTCTAGAAGTTTCATAGTTTCGGGTCTTACATTGAAGTCTTTAATCCATTTGGAGTTAATTTTTGTGTATGGTGTAAGGTAAGGGTCTACTTTCATTTTTTTGCATGTGGCTATCCAGTTTTCCCAACACCATTTGTTGAAGAGACTTTCTTTTCTCCATTGTATGTTCTTGGCTCCTTTGTCAAAGATTAGCTGTCCATAGATGTGTGGGTTTATTTCTGGGCTTTCGATTCTATTCCATTGATCTGTGTGTCTGTTTTGTGCCAGTACCATGCTGTTTTGGTTACTATAGCTTTGTAGGATATTTTGAAATCAGGGAGTGTGATACCTCCAGCTTTGTTCTTTTTTCTCAGGATTCCTTTAGCTATTCGGGGTCTTTTGTTGTTCCGTATAAATTTTAGGATTCTTTGTTCTATTTCTGTGAAAAATGTTGTTGGAACTTTGATAGGGATTGCACTGAATCTATAGATTGCTTTAGGAAGTATGCACATCTTAACTATGTTAATTCTTCCAATCCAAGAGCACGGAATATCTTTCCATTTCTTTGTGTCTTCTTCAATTTCTTTCAGCAATGTTTTATAATTTTCGGTGTACAGATCTTTCACCTCTTTGGTTAAGTTTATTCCCAGGTATTTTATTTTTTTTGTTGCAATTGTAAATGGGATGGTATTCTTAATTTCTCTTTCTGCTACTTCATTGTTAGTGTATAGAAATACAACTGATTTTTGTATGTTGATTTTGTATCCTGCAACTTTACCATATTCGTTTGTTACTTCTAAAAGTTTTCTGGTGGATTCTTTAGGGTTTTCTATATATACAATCATGTCATCTGCAAATAGTGACAGTTTCACTTCTTCCTTTCCAATTTGGATCCCTTTTATTTCTTTCTCTTGCCTGATTGCTCTGGCTAGGACTTCCAGTACTATGTTAAATGGGAGTGGTGACAGTGGGCATCCTTGTCTGGTTCCTGTTCTTAGAGGGATAGGTTTCAGTTTTTCACCATTGAGGATGATATTAGCTGTGGGTTTGTCATATATGGTCTTTATTATGTTGAGGTACTTTCCTTCTATACCCATTTTATTCAGAGTTTTTATCATAAATGGATGCTGTATCTTGTCAAATGCTTTCTCTGCATCTATTGAGATGATCATGTGATTTTTATTCTACATTTTATTAATGTGGTGTATCACGTTGATTGATTTGCAAATGTTGAACCATCCCTGCATACCTGGAATAAATCCCACTTGATCATGGTGTATAATCTTTTTAACGTATTGTTGTATGTGATTTGCTAGTATTTTGTTGAGGATTTTCGCATCAATGTTCATCAGTGATATTGGCCTGTAGTTTTCTTTTTTTGTGTTGTCCTTGTCTGGTTTTGGTATCAGGGTAATGTTGGCTTCGTAGAATGAGTTAGGGAGCTTCCCCCCCTCCTCAATTTTTTGGAAGAGTTTGAGAAGGATAGGTATTAAGTCTTCTTTGAATGTTTGGTAGAATTCACCAGGGAAGCCGTCTGGTCCTGGACTTTTATTTTTGGGGAGGTTTGTGATTACTGTTTCGATCTCCTTACTGGTGATTGGTCTATTCAAATTCTCTACTTCTTCTTGATCCAGTTTTGGAAGGTTGTATGATTCTAAGAATTTATCCATTTCTTCCAGATTGTCAAATTTGTTGGCATATAGCTTTTCATAGTATTCTCTTATTATCTTTTGTATTTCTGAGGTGTCTGTTGTAATTTCTCCTCTTTCATTTCTGATTTTACTTATTTGTGCCTTCTCTCTTTTTTTCCTGGTGAGTCTAGCTAAAGGTTTGTCAATTTTGTTGATCTTTTCAAAGAACCAGCTCTTGGTTTTATTAATTTTTTCTATTGTTTTTTTGGTCTCTATTTCATTTATTTCTGCTCTAATTTTTATGATTTCCCTTCTTCTACTGATTTTGGGCTTGGTTTGTTCTTCTTTTTCCAGTTCCTTTAGGTGCATTGTTAGATTGTTTATTTGAGATTTTTCTTGTTTGTTGAGATAGGCCTGTATCGCTATAAACTTCCCTCCTAGAACCGCTTTTGCTGTATCCCACAAATTCTAGCATGTCGTATTTTCATTTTCATTTGTCTCCAGGTATTTTTTGATTTCTTCTTTGATTTCTTCATTGACCCAGTCGTTGTTCAGTAGCATTTTCTTTAATCTCCACGTATTTGTGGCTTTTCTGATTTTCTTCCTATAGTTGATTTCTAGTTTTATACCGTTGTGTTCAGAAAAGATGCTTGGTATTATTTCAATCTTCTTAAATTTATGGAGACTTGTTTTGTGGCCTAATATGTGATCAATCCTGGAGAATGTTCCATGTGCATTTGAAAAGAACGTGTATTCTTCAGTTTTTGGATGGAATGCTCTGTATGTATCTACTAGGTCCATCTGTTCTAGTGTGTCGTTTAAGGCCAATGTTTCCTTATTGATCTTCTGTTTGGATGATCTATCCGTTGGTGTAAGTGGAGTGTTAAAGTCCCCTACTATTATTGTGTTACTGTCTATTTCTGTTTTTATGTCTGTTAATAATTGCTTTATATATTTAGGTGCACCTACATTGGGTGCGTAGATATTTACAAGTGTTATATCTTCTTGTTGGATTGTTCCCTTGATCATTATGTAATGCCCTTCTTTGTCTCTTTTTACAGTTTTTGTTTTAAAGTCTATTTTGTCTGATATGAGTTCTGCTACCCCAGCTTTCTTTTCATTGCCATTAGCATGGACTATCTTTTTCCATCCCTTCACTTTCAGTTTGTAAGTGTCTTTAGGTCTGAAGTGTGTCTCTTGTATGCAGCATATATATGGGTCTTGTTGTTTTATCCAGTCAGCCACCCTATGCCTTTTAATTGGAGCATTTAGTCCATTGACGTTTAAAGTAGCTATTGATAAGTATGTACTCACTGCCATTTTTTAACTTTTTTTTTTCTCAATGTTTTAGTAGTCCTTCTCTGTTCCTTTCTCCTTCTATACAGAATTGATGGTCTCTTTAGTTTGACCTCTGTCTGAAAGCTCTACTCTTTAACTCCCCTCCTCCCTCATTTTATGTTTTTGATATCATATCTAACCTCTTTTTTGTGCATTTGTATCCATTACCCTCTTATCATGGAAATAGATAATTTTTCCTATTTGTGGTCTTCTCTTTTCCCCTTAAATCAGTCCCTTTAACATTTCTTGTAGCACTGGTTTCTTGTTGACGAGCTCCTTTAATTTTTGCTTGTCTGGGAAATTTTTGATCTCTCCTTCCATTTTGAATGATAACCTTGCTGGGTAGAGTATTCTTGGCTGTAAGATTTTTCCTTTTAGCACTTTAAATATATCCTGCCAGTCTCTTCTAGCCTGTAAGGTTTCTGCTGAGAAGTCAGCTGATAGCCTTATGGGGTTTCCTTTGTATGTAACTTGACTTTCTCTTGTGGCTTTTAGGATTCTCTCTTTATCTTTAATTCTGGACATTTTGATTATGATGTGTCTTGGTGTGGGCCTCTTTGGGTTTATCTTGTTTGGGGCTCTCTGTGCATCCTGTACCTGGATGTCTGTTTCCTTCCTTAGGTTAGGGAAGTTTTCATCTATTATTTCTTGAAATAGATTTTCTGCCCCTTTGTCTCGCTCTTCTCCTTCCGATACACCTATAACATGGATGTTAGTGTGCTTGATGTTGTCCCAGAGGTCCCTTAGACTGTCCTCACTCTTTTTAATTCCTTTCTCTTTTACCTGTTCAGCTTGGGTTCATTTCTGATATTAGTAATTTATATCATCTGTCTTTTTTTTCTTGGTAAGCCTGGCTAGAGGTTCATCAGTTTTATTGATTGTGGTAGGCCAAAAATGACACGCCAAAAGATATCCATATTAAATCACTGGAACCTTTGAGTGTTACCTTACTTGGCAAAAGATGTGATTAAGTTAAGGAACTTGAGAGGAGGCGCTTATTCTGGGTTATCGGGGGAGGTCCTAAATGCCATCACATGTCTTCCTATAAGAGAAAGGCAGAGGGCGTTTTGAGAGAGAGACGCACAGAGGAGAAAAGCGTGTGAAGAGACTAGAGTGATGCAGCCGCAGGTGAAGGAATGCTGACAGCTGCCGGAAGCTGGAAGAGGCAGGGCAAGGACTTCCCCTAGAGCCTCTGGAGGAGCCTGGTCCTGCTGACACCTTGACGCCAGACTTCTGGCCTCCAGACTGTGGGGGAATAAATTGCTGTTGTTTAAAGCCACCAATTTCTGGTAATTTATCTTGGCAGCCCTATGAAACTAATACATGGATCTTTTCAAAGAATCAGCTTTTGATTTTGATTATTTTCTCCATTGATTTCCTGTTTTAAATTTCATTGATTTCTGCTCTGAATTTTATTTCTTTTCTTCTGCTTCCTTTAGGTTTACATTACTCTTCTTGGTCTAGTTTCCTAAGGTAGAGGCTTATGTTATTGATTTTAGATCTTTCTTCTTTTCTAACGTATCTATTCAGTGCTATAAATTTTCCTCTAAGCACTTTTTTTCCTGAATCCCAGAAACTTTGATAAGTTGTATTTTTATTTTCATGTCATTCAAAATATTTTTCACTTTCTCTTGAGACTTCATCTTTGACTCAAGTGTTATTTAGAAGTACGTTGTTTAATCCCCAAATATTTTGGGATTTTCCAGTTATCAATTAATTTGCTAAGGCTCTTTCAAGCAAATAATAGTTAACTTCCTTTGCTTATTTTTGAGGAAATTAGCTAATGCTCCAGTATAATAGGCCTTAATTGTGAATGACATACAGTTATAGGGAAATACATTCAGTACAGTTAAGAATGTGGTTGAGGAGATTTAATTTGTAAATCAGACAGTGAAGAGATCCCACTGATTTGCCACTTCTGTTGCCTTAGTTGGTTTCATTTAATGAAATAACTTTAACAAGTTATTTCAGAGACAAAATAATTTCTTTATTATAAAGTAAGTCAATTAATTCTGAACTTAAAATTTCAAGAATTTTAAAGTGGATGTAGTGATCAATGTGTTAATATTTATTGAAAAGGTTCTGGATACTACATTTTATGATATAAACTTGTAGTCACTCAATATTTGTTGAATTCATTGACTAGAAAAGAAATGTAACAATCATACTCCTAACTCTCAAGACCCATTAAAAAATATTTAGGGCCAGCCCGGTGGCATAGTGGTTAAGTTTGGCGCACTCCACTTTGGCACCCCAGGTTTGCAGGTTTAGATCCCCAGCACGGACCTCCACTACTCATCAAGCCATGCTGTGGCAGCAACCTACATACAAAATAGAGGAAGATTGGCACAGATGTTAGCTCAGGGCCAGTCTTCCTCACACATACAAAAAAATTAATTATTAAATGTGCTACAACACTTGAAATTGGTGAAGGATCTGTTCCTGACTATCTAAGAGTGGATTATATGCTTCATGAATTTGGTGACCTGGGAAGCAAAATAGTAGGGGGCTATGGTCACAAAACCACTCATATTTATATACTGCTATACAATATAATTTTGCTTATATTTTTATAAGCAAAAAAAAATAATCTATCTTAAATTTTATCACATAACAAATAAATAGGATGTTATGGGCATCACTGAAACTATGAAATAGGAACCGTGGCTAGAAATGAATTAAAAAAAGTATACCTTCAAATTTAATGGAAGAGAGAATTATGCTTCTGAGAAATAGAATGTATTGAAGAAAGAAATGGAAATTTTGTTTATTTGTTTATTTTTCAAATGGAAATTTTGGAACTGAGAAGCACAATAACTGCAATGAAAAGCCCAGTGGATGGGCTCAATAGCAGAACTGAAAGGACAGAGAAGAGACTCAGTGAACTGGAAGATAGAACAATAGACATGACCCAGTCTGAAGAACAGAGTCAGAGCCTCAGGGACCTGAGGACTATAATAAAAGATCTAACATTTGTGTCATTGGAATCATGGAAGGAGAAAAGGGAGAGGATGGAGCTGAAAAATTACACTAATGTAATTAATGTAAATACTAATGTAAATAATGACTGAAAATTTTCCAAATGTGGCAAGAAACATAAATCTACAAGAAGCTGAGAGAACTCCAAAGAGGGAAAGCCAAATAAACACACCAAGATACATCACAATTAAACTTCTGAGAACTAAAGACAAAGACAACATCTTGAAAGCAGCCAGAGAACAACACCTTACTTATAGGGGAAAAGCAATTCAAATTACAGCAGGTTTCTAATCAGAAACTGGAGGCCAGAAGAGAGTAGCACAATGTTTTTCAAAGGCTGAAAGAAAAGAACTGTCAATTCAGAATCCTAGACCCAGTGAAATATACTTCAAGAATAAAGGCAGAGGGCCGGCTCCGTGGCTTAGCGGTTAAGGGCGTGTGCTCTGATGCTGGCGGCCCGGGTTCGGATCCCGGGCGCGCCCCAAGGCACCACTTCTCCGTCCAACGCGAGGCCGAGTCCCACGTACAGCAACTAGAAGGATGTGAACCTATGACATACAACTATCTACTGGGGCTTTGGGGGGAAAAAAAATGAATAAATAAAATCTTTAAAAAAAAAAAAAAAAAAAAAAAAAGAATAAAGGCAGAAGTCAAGGTATTCTCAGATGAGAGAAAACTAAGAGACTTTGTCTTGAGATCTATGCTAAAAGAATGGCTAATGGAAGTTATCTAAACAGAAAGTAAATGATAAAAGAACAAACCTTGGAGTGTCAGGAAAGAAGAAAGAACACTGAGAAAAATATGGAGAAATATAATAGGCCCTTTGAGTTTTTAAATTATGTTGGATGGTTGAAGGAAAAATTATAACACTCTGATTTGGTTCTAAATAATGTAAAGGATATGTTTTAAACAATTATATTATAAAAAAGGGAGGGCAGAAGATTGTAAAGACTGGTAAGGTTTCTGTATTCCACTGGAGCTGGTAAAATAATGACATCAATAGACTATGATAACTTATGTATATATAATATTATACCTAAAGCAACAATTTTAAAAGCTATACAAAGAGACAAACAAAAAAAACACTGTAGATATATAAAAATGGAATTCCAAAATATGTTCAAATAACTCAAAGGGAGGCAGGAAAAAGAAAACAGAGAAACCAAACAACAACAGGAAAACCTCAGGAACAAGAAACAGAACATGAAAAATAAAATGGCAGGCTTAAGCTCCAACTTAAATCTCAATGGTCTAAATATAATAATTAAAAGACAGAGGTTGACAGAGTGGATTAAAAATCATGGCTCAACTATATGCTATCTACAAGAAACAGCAAATATGATATAGATAAATTAAGATAAAAGAATAAAAGGTAAATCATTAAAACATTAATCAAAGGAAAGTAGGAGTGGCTATTCTAATATCAGATAAGTGCACTTTAGAGCAAAGAAAGTTAGCAGAGAGGGGCATTATATTATGATAAAAGTCAATCCACTAAGAAGACATAGCAATCTTAAATGTATATGCAGCAAACAACAGAACTGAAAATATATGAAGCAAAAACTGATAGAACTGAAAAGAGAAATAGACAAATCCACAATTATAAATTGGAGATTTCAACACCTTTCTCTCACTTGATGGAAGAAAATCCAAGGATACAGAAAAATTCAATATTACTATCAACCATCAGGATCTAATCAACATTTTTAGACATTCCACACAACAACAGTAGGATACATATTCTTTTTAAAAATACCCATAGAACATATACCAAGATAGATCATATTCTGAGTCATAAAACAAACCCCAATTAAGTTAAAAGAATTGAAATCATACAGAGTATATTCTCTGACCACAATAAAATCAGAACAGAAATCAGCAACAGCAAAATAACAGGCAAATCTCCAAACACTTGGAAACTAAACAACACATTTCTAAATAATCCATGAGTCAAAGAAGAACTCTCAAGGGAAATTTTTTAAAAATACATGGAAGTGAATGAAAATAAAAATACAACATACCAAAATTTGTGAGACACAGCTAAAGCAGTGCTGAGGGGGAAATTTATAGCACCAAATGTATACAGTAGCAAAATTAGAAATATATCAAATCAACAATCTAAGCTTCTACCTCAAGAATCTAGAAAGAGAACAGAAAAATAACTGCAAAGCAAACAGAAGGAAGAAAATAATAAAGATAAGAACAGAAAGAAGTATATAGGGCCGAGAGAAGACGTATTACCAATATCAGGAATGAAACAGAGGGTATCACTACAGACTTTGCAGACATAAAAAGGATAAGGGATTACTATGAATGACTCTACACACATAAAAATGGCAACTCAGAAGTTATGGACCGTTTCCTCAGAAAAACAGTAATTATTGGTACATGCAACAACCTGGATGAATCCCCAGAGAATTATGCTAAGTGAACAAAGACAATCCCAAAAGTAACCTTTTTCATTTGTATAACATTTGACATTATTGAAATGGGAAACATGTTATTGGTTGTTAGGGTTTAAGGAGGGGATAGGATGGTAGGGAAGTAGGGAAACATGAGGAATCCTTGTAGGGATGTAACTGATTTGTATGTTGACTATATCAATGTCAACGTCTTGGTGGTGCTATTATGCGATAATTTTACAAAACCTTACCATTGGGGGAAAATGGGTGAAGGGCACCAGGGATCTTTTTGTATTATTTCTTGCAACCGCATATGAATCTACAATGATCTCAAAACAAAAAGTTTATTTTAAAAATATTCAACAAAAGTGTAGTGGACTGGAGTGTGGGTGAGGGAAAGCAGTGGAGCAAAGGGGGCTGCACAGTGAGGTAAGGAGAAAAGGAAGGGAATAAAATTGATGTGATTCTTTTATAATACTAGATCCCACTTGTTCAAATGGAGCATTTAAACAACAACATTCAATAAATACTTTTTGTATGCCTCCTATAGCGGAGCCACCGTGTTAGGCCCTAGAAGGAAACAACGATGAAAACATGCTCTCTTCTTTCAGTAGTATTAGATTCTAGTGGGGAAGACAAAACAAGTCTACAATGGCTATGAAGGGTAGTAGAAAGTGATGGATATCGTGTAAGGGATATGCGAAGAGTGTGGGAGCTGAGAGGAGGGAGTGTCTCCTGGCGCAGGATGCAGAGTGTGCCTGCATGACGCTTGTGGCCGTTCTTCTGGATCTTGAAGTGTGATGAGAGGGCGCGTGGGGGATAGGGAAAGAGCGTTCCAGGTGGAGGCGACAGTGTGAGCAGTAATCTAAAGTGAAAAGGGTGAGGGTGTTTTCAAAGAACAGTTTATATTTTCATTTGGCTAAAATAAAAAAATTTGATAGAGTCGGTAGGAAGAAGTCTGAAAAGTGGAACAGAATTTTGGAGCACCTTGAATGTTAGACTAAAACTTGGGACATCAACCTAGAATTCTGTATCCAGTGAAATGATCCTTCAAAAGTGAAGGAGAAATAAAGACTTTCTCACACAAACAAAAACTGAGGGAATTTGTCACCAGTACACCCTCCTCGTAGGAAATGTTAAAAGAAGTTCTTCAGAGAAAAGGCAAATCACATAGGTCAGAAACTCAGATGAAATTAATTGATGCAGTAAACCAGGAAGTAAAAACAGACCCTTCCTCTCAGAAAATATATGCTTATGAGAAGTAGCACATACTTCTGCCTTTTATTCTTACTTTGTCTTTATTTATTTTAATTCAGTACTACAAGCCAAACCCGCCTATTTTTTTTTCAGAATGATTTAAGAATGTTATCAGTAAGTGATAAAGGTCAGGAAAACTAATTTCCTTCTCCCAATTCATGAAAAACCTGTAGAAACAGGCAATTGTTTTTCATCACAGTGTTTATAAAATGTCTAAGTATTGTATAAGACTTTAGACAAGGTTAATTTAAAATAAATTATTTCTTTTAAAAATTATACATGTATATGAATGCCCATTCTTTGCCAGGTATTGTGCAAGATAGTTTCACATAGACAGATCCCCCATTTTGTTCTCATATGAACTCCATGAGATTTTTGTCAATGTTTTAGAGTTGAGGAAATTAATACTCAAAGGGGTAAAGTATTTTTCCCAAGGTCATTCAGAGTGAATGACAAGACTGAAATTTGAATCTGCTTCTCCAAAGTCCAAACTGATACCTTTTCATCTATACCAGGTTTGGCATTCTTGACGTATTAGACTGGATAATTCTTTGTTGTGGGGGTCCTCTGCAATGTAGGATGTTTAGCAGCATCTCTGGCCTCTACCCACTGAATGCCAGCAGCAGCCTCCCTCCAGTTGTGGCAAATAAAAATGTTTCCAGAAGTTGCAAAATGTCCCCTGAGGGACAAAATTACTCCTTGTTAAGAACTATAGGTCTGTACTGTGGTACCTCACCTGTAAATTTTTAATCCAAAAATACTTATCCAGTTAAAATAAAGAGCTTATGTAGAACACACGATTGATTGAGCACTTACTGGAAATAAATGAATCGTAAGCAGAAGGGTAAGTGCATATTGTGGGATGGTGAGTAACGTGATCTCCTGGAAGGACTGAAGTAATATACGTGATCCTGCAGACAGAAGAGGAAGCCAGGAAAAGTAGCATCAAAACTTGGTATAAATGGAAAAGTACCAGGTGCAAGAATAAGCTGAATCCATGTGCGACGTTGCAATTGAGAGAGAGTTCAACAAGCAGGAAAGCAGACAAGCTGAGGAGAATATAAATATCTGCAACCAAAGCATAAAAGTGAGTCATAAACCTGATAATTCCAAGATATTTTAAACTGAGGCCGTACAGAGAGTTGGGGACCAGGAAAACAGTCAGACCCACAGACATGAGGGAGTGGACCGGAGACTGAAACTAAGACAGAAAGCGCTACAGAAAGGAAAGCTGTTACATGCTACTTGCTGGTGTAGTGCCCAGTGAAGGGCATTTTCTACCTCGGCCTGCTGTTGGACTCAATGTAATGAGTCCATTGTAAGAGATAATGTGCAGTCTCATTTGATGTGGATTAGAATTATGATAATGTGGAAGATTATTAGGTAAAATATTTTTAAAATCTTATTTCTATACCTAATTAGAAAAGTTTAATTCATTAAGAATTACATAATTTCCAAATTGGAAGAGTGAATTGAAACTTTACCTATGATATTACCTCATTAACCTCATGATCAACAGAAATAGCATCCTATGTCAATATCGTGTGGGGCACACTATTGGTTACGTGCTTTGGAACTTAAGAGAGTGATGTAATGGCACTTCTGCTATTGTTTTATCATTTATTCTTACTATAACTTAAAATATTTTCCCGTAACATGTCATTTAAGTGCCAATAAATTGTATGCTGCTGCCATGCTGAGAATGCATCGAAAATCAATAACTTTGAAAAGAGGTTGAATGTGATGTGACTCTGTGAGGAAAGCTAAACAATGTGGCCCTTTTTATAATTCAGGGAAGAGCACTCTGAGGGAGAAACAGCACTAAAATGAAATGTGCTGCAGTGGTACAGATTTACATGTGCTGGAAATACAGCCCCTCTATTTCACCTTTCTTCCCCTGAGAAAATTTTTTTAGAATTGTAAACATTTTGATTTATTGAGGTTCTTAAGGAATGCATTCTTCCCATTAAAAAAAATTGCCCTCTGTAAATGGAGTAGTAATATGTTGGAACTGGGAAGTAAGTCATAAGATGAAACTGAAAAAAACTACAAATTATTGTAAGTTCTAAGAAGGAAAAGAGTAGCATTAATGAGACAGAATCACAGAGGGAACAACAAAGTTTAGATTGAAGAGTCGTAAAAGGTTTGTCGGAGAAGGCAGCATTTGTGCTGAGACCCAACGGATGAGTAGGAGTTTGTTAGATAGAGGACAGAGGGGCGTTCCAAACAAGTGCCTCAGCACGAAAAGCTTGATGTACTGGAGAAACCCCAAGTCTGGCTGAAAGATGAGGAGATACAGAGACCAGATGTAGCAGGTGGAGAGGAGTGTTCCAGTCCAAAGACAGGGTGGGTTCAGATTCTGGCTGTGCTAGATGTTGAGATGAATTAAATTACTTACCTCTCTTTGTTTCGATTTCTTCATCAGCCCTAATATTGATAGGGCTTCTCTCATAGGTTGTTGTGAAGTTTAGTGAGTTAAAATATGTAATTTGTTATTATCATCTTTAGAGATTTATTCTGAGTGCAGTGGGATTCTACTGCAGGATTTAAGTGACAGGGTCTAATTAATCTTTTGAAAAGATCGCTCCAGCTACTGCTTCTGTTTGAGAAAGTTTTGATGGGACTTTAAAGGTTTCCAAGACATTTGAAATGATGAGTATCTTTTGGGCTTGAAGTAAAGGGTCCCAGTCACAGGTCCATCTGAGAGAAAAATCAAAATCGGGTATAAATTTGCCAAGAAAAAAAGATCAAATGATAGAAGACTAGGAAGTAATGAATGATTAGGGAATTAAATTGGGATACCATGATCTTAATGATGATGAGATTTTACAAACTGAATCATTGATTCTTACTATTTAATTGGTTAACATATAATGACTAGTGTTTTAGACATCCTAGCTAGTCCACTGGGAGTTTTAAATGAGACCATATATGTAAGATTAAAATGTAAAGGAATGGAGTAGGCTAAGATTTTTTAAAAAGGACACAAAACATACTGTCATTAAAGAAACAATGATAAATTGGACTTCATTAAAATTAAGAACTTACATTCATCAAAGGATAACATTCAGAGAGTGGAATGGCTAAAGGTAAAGGGCTGGTGGCCCCACTCTAATGGAGCCTGCGGAGCAACCGGAACCCCATATGTCGCTGATGGGAGTGGAAATTGGCGTGACCACTTTGGGAAACCGTTTGCGGCGTCTACTAACTCTGAACATATATACACCCTAGGGAGCAATTCTGCTCTGGAAATGACTACTATGTCAGTTATATCTCAATAAAGCTAGAAAAAACAAGCAAAAAAGGAATGAGTACTTAGGTCCATCAAAGACATGTACAAGAATATTCACACCACCACTGGGGAAATGGTTAAATAAATTGTGGTGTATGTATATAACAGATAAATTAATTCAGAGCAATAAAAAACAATAAACTACATGTAACAAGGTGAATCTCATAAACTTTATGTTAAGCGAAATAAGCCAGACAAAAAGTTCAAAAACAGGCAATACTTATCTTAGTGGGTTGGATGAGTGACTGCCTTTGGAGAGGGGATCAACTGGGAGGACTGGCGAGTCTCCTTCTGGGTTTGTTCTGTATTTTGTTTTTCACATTCTGTCAAGCTGAATGCTTTAGATTTGTGTGCTTTATGTAATTTAAAATGTAATTAATGATTAAAAAGTAAGTAATAATCTTCTAAATGTAAAGAACATAGACTTATGTTTTTAAAGGTTTTTGTTTGTTTTAGTTTCTTTCTTTCTTGCATCTTTCAAGTAGACAAAGAGGGTGGTCTGAAGGACATTGGACCTTGGAATAGGAGAGATGCAGCAAGTGTGAGAGGACGTAGAAGGAATAGGAAAGGGGGCCAGAGACAGGAGTCTTTAGGCGTATGGATTGGTAGAAAGAACCGAGAAGAAATGAGATAAGGGTTAGATAAATAACGATGTGAAAACCATGAAGAAAGATACTTTTTTGCTCTCTACGATGTGGCGCTCTACACCATTCTTATTTCATATGTAGTAATCAGTTGACCGCAGTTGAGCAGCAGTCTCTCTCCTCAGGGACTAACTTGAATCCTGAAATGATTTCTGCTGATGTGCTAACTGTCCCTGTTCACATCTATGTTATTTCTGTGTGACACTTCTCCAAAGAGAGCACACTGGAGAGGCTTACAGGTTACTTAAAGAGAAGGAAGGCAGTTATAATTACTTTAGTTTGAACAGTTTTAAATACAGTATCAGACTAGATATTCGGCCAGGGCTAAAGTTCCCTGACTTGCTTTTTGCAGCTTTAAGAATTATATTACTTACCTTCTTTCATATTATCAACCGTATTATATAGTTAGGTTGTCTTACCGCAAGTCTCCCATCGACATTTCTTTTGTATGCATATACTGAAATGATTTTATTTAATAAAAAAAGAACATCTCCTGTGTGGATTTTAAATTTCCCTTATTAAATATTTATATTTTCAAAATGTCTTTATTTAATTGAGTGAGGTGCTTGGTGCCATTTCAAAATAACCTCAGGTGGTAGGTGTAATGACATATCAAAGATTTGACCTTTAGCATTTTAGGATTCTATTTGTCTGCATTTTCTTCTGCATTCATTTAGTCTTAATTTATATGCTATTTCTCTGTATGAGTTAATGAGTGCATGTATTTGGCATAAGATTAACAAAGAGAAAATATATCTGAATACATATCATTTCTGTGCAGTCTGACTAGTGTTAAGTTCATTTATATCTCAACTGTGGCAGGTAAAAAATGCTGTGTATAAGGCTGATCGATATTTGTACAAACCTCATTCATTCTCATTAAGTGCTCAGCTGAATAGACCCTGGATCTACTAAACTGATGCCCATTCTCTTCTCACTTCTTTGCAGTCAGCTTATTATATTCTTTTATTTACCTAGAGATACTTTATTTTCCAATTCTCTGCTATTCCTTGTAGAGAAAATTGAGTGTAATATTTACACTGATATAATTAAATTAACATCTTGCAGCATCTTTTTGGATGCTTTGGTAGCATAGATAATCATTTGTCTGGGTAGCTTTCAGCCTAGAAGCAGAGAAATGGAATAATTATCAAGTATAATATTGTGATATAAAAATTATTTTCATTTACCTATGTAAGTATATCTTGCTTGATTTTTAGAAATGGATGTTTCTAACTTGAGATTTTTGTGAAATAGATTATTGGTCAGTCAGCCTACTTATTTATGTTTAAATTATTTATTTTTGTATTTTCTCAGTTTACACAAATCTTTATCACAAGAAGAAAATCTGAAGGATCAGTTTAACCATACCCTTAGTACCTATGAAAAAGCTTTAAAAAATAGAGAGAACATTGTTTCCATCACTCAACAACAAAATGAGGAACTGGCTACCCAACTGCAGCAAGCTCTGACAGATCGAGCAAACATGGAATTAGAGCTTCAGCGTGCCGTGGAGGCCTCCCAGGCGGCCAGTGACAAAGTTCAGAAGTAAGTAAAATGATCTCGCATTATTTCAAAAGCATGAAACAAAACAAAACAAAACCACTTTCTTTTGGCAACTAAATAATATATTATCTGTTATTCCTACTGTTAATAGTTTAAGACAAAAGTAGATGGAACCAAATGAACTTTTTTACTTTGCCTCTCATATCCGTATTTGGGATCAAAAAGTCATTCACTTGGGAATTATGGTTACTATTTACGGCAAACCATTTTTATGTAATAACTGATCTTCATCAGTTCATGGAGGCCATACTATTAAAATCACTTCATAGATAATAGGTAAAGTTATTAACAAGGTGAAGATGCAGTCAGGTTACCAACTTTACTCATTGAGCTTCACGATAATCCTGCCTGAGTTGAGATCATGTGTGACCTTGCAGTCTTGAGACCTCTGGGCACATAGACTCCGGGACAGTGAAATTAATTTTCATGAGTTGTTCTTCTGAAGTATTCAATACAAATTTTCACAATGCGTAATTATATTTGTTTAGTTTCAATGATCTTTGCATTTTTATTAAAATTTAAATAAAGCTGCATAATAAGTCAGTCCTTATGAAAGCAAGCAAAATGTTAACAAATAACTTATCAGACAAAGAAGTTACTTGTCATCTTATGGGACTTGAACATTATAGCAGAATTTCCTATGGCAACTTTAATGCAATAGAACTTGTCATTTTAGCTGAGCCCTTCTTTATGTATTGTTAACAGCATTACAGCGTTTGCCTACCTAATCACCTTCAATTTCTAAGACATACCTTTTTCTATAACAATTTTTTCCAGTTTCACAGTATGAAGTAGTGCTAAGTTCAAGGTTTCTTACTTCTCACTACTTTTTATCTGAAAATAAGTCATCTCAGCCATTTCCCCAACATCCCTGAAATTATATTTTGATTAATAGCCCAAGGTCAGGTAAATCTGTAATCAAGATCATTTTAAAACAGATTAGGAATTATGCATATTAATCTTTACTATCAGTGTACCTTGAAACTTGTGATTTATGGTAAGTATTATACTTTTTGTAGGTTTAAAGATTAGGTTTATATTCAGTCAGAAACTGTATCCAATTATTCACAATGTACGTTAACATTCTAAGAACATCAAGATATATAGGTAAATTTCATTTCACTGTAAATTACAAATCAGTAACTTTTGACAGTCAGGATCTGATTTAGCTCTATTTGCTTAAAGTCTACAAATAATTACAAATTTCAAAGTTTTCTTTACATGCAATCCTTTAATTTCTATACATGACTAAAATTTCCTAAACAGTGTTTCCCAGAGGCCAATTAGATTTCTAAAAAATCTTTGGAAATGTTGTCAACTTTTTATTTTTAGATCTCATCAACTATGATTATCATTTTGTAAAAGAAATAAGTTTGTATACCAAGAAGTAGATACTGCTTTAAATTGAATACGTTTAACCTTTTGAAAAACTCGCTGGATTGTCCTTATTCTTCACATTTAACCACAGACAGATCAAAACTTGTCAATGGGATGGTATCCATCCATGGACAGTTTAAGTGCAACAATTATGTCATTTACAAGAGTTAAATGTTAAATTTTAATTTAAATGTTAAATCTTTTATTCTGATTTCCTGAAATAAGACCTAGATGAAATATTGTCAGGCTTTCCTTTTCATATTCAACCCCCATATTGAATTTCATTTTAATTGCCCTCAATTGGGGAGTGTATCTTCATTGCAGTTAACGTGAACATCAGCCTATTTTACTGGGTTTAGGAGGGTAACTTTCTAGGAAAACTACTTTTAAGACTTCGTTAGATGGTATTAGTATTCTCCATATAATCTGAAATTACTTTTATTAGCAATTATTTTTGAAGATCCTTTGTAAATATGTCAGTATTCTAGGCAATAATTACAATTTAAACTAAAAAGGTCCACATTTCCCCTTTTCCCTTCACAACCAAATTTCTTGAATAACTGATCTGTATTCACTATCTCTAATTTTTCAATTCCCATTTACTCCTCTGCTACTCAATACACTATGGCTAGCTCTTAGACTGAAATTGTTCTTCTTAAGATTACCAATAATTTCCTAACTATTAAATTCAATGGCCCATTCCTAATTATATTTTTATTATAAAACTAATATATGATGATGGTAAAAAATAAGTAAAGATGCTCATATATCTTCAGCAATATAGCCTAGTGATTTAAATCTCAGACTCTGAATTCAGTATGCATAGGTATGAGAACTTGAACATTTTATTTTAAAACACTGTGCTAATGTGGACAATAATACTCCTACCTCATAATGTTCTAAGAATTAGATGAGATAATACACATAATGTTTTCAGAACAATGCATATGGCATAGTCTCTCCTTCTCTTGTCATTTCACTTCACACCGTACTATCTCATTCTTCAGAAGGGCTCTGCCCATGCCTTATATGTGTTAGTGCCTCTGCTTGGAGCCTTTTGCCCTTTTCTCCCATGAGAAAATTGTTCATCCTATGAGATTCAGTGCAGCATAGAGGAAAGAGGCAGCCTTTGTAGTCAAGTCAGACAGACTTATGTTTGAATCCCTGCTTTCCTACTTATTACCTATGAGATTTGGGGCAAATTACTTAACTCCTGGAAGCAAAAGTTCCTCAGTTAAAAAATTCTGACAGTAATACTGGCTTCATAGGCAGCGTCGATGTAAGGAATAAACTAGATAGCATGTAAAATGCCTAGTTCAGTGCCAGTTACTTTATTATAAGCATTGTATAAATTATATTATTAGTATCATCAGAGTCATCAAACTAGCAAGACTAGTTCAATTGCCCCTTCTCTACAAAGTCTTCTCCAACTTCCTAGAAAGTTACATCACTCTCTTCTGTGTGTTGTCATAGTATTAAAATTACTCCCCTGAAAATAAAGCCTTCCCATTCTCCTGTATTCCCTGTCTCAGTTAATAGTCATCAGCAATTTCAGCACCGTCCTGTTCCCTCACTCTTCCTTACCGGTCACATTCACTTTGCCATCAGTCTCTCTCACTGCCTAAGTGTCTCCTGATTCCCTCCACCCCATCCTCACTTGTTAATCGCATTAATTCAGGCCCTCATCATCCCTCCTCTAAACTGTCGGAATAATCAGAAAACTAGTGTACCTGTCTCTAGCTCTCTCAGGTTTATCTGCCTCCCTGCCACCAGAGTTAATTTTTCTAAAACATAAATCAGGATATAGTACTTCCCTATTTAAAATCTTTCAGGGGCCCTTCACCCCCTACAAGCTAAAGTATAAACAACTTAGCATGATGTATGAGGCCCATCACTGGCCTTCTCCCATTGTTCTAGTATCATTTCCTCCCACAATATGTCTGCACATGCTATTTCTTCTATTCAGAACATATTCCTCCCTTTTAGTACCTGGCCAAATTTTTATTACTCCTTAAAGTCTAGTCTAAGTGTTACCCCTATGATTTATTTTATTTTATACCCCTTCTTTATTTTTTCATTCTTTATTATTTTCATAGTACTTAGTCCATACCTTTATGAGAGACCTTAATCATCAAGGTGTTATCATTGTTTTGTGTATCTGTTTCCTGTCTACTCCACTCACTGCAAAATTACCCATCATTGAGCTTTCCCAAGCTCTGGACGGTGTTCTGTTCATCTTTGTTTCCCCATCTCCTCCAAATACTCGCACAGCTGCCTGCTGTAAGGTAGGTACTCCATAAATGCGTATGAACAAATGAACCAGAACAACTTAATAGTTTGATGGAATGACAAAATAAAAGCAGATCGGGTCAGGCATACACAGGAGAATTTCAGATGTGCTCTGATCTGCTTTAGGCCCTAGAGAAAAATTTTTTATCCCCACCCAGTACCCAGATCTTACTAGTTTCATAGAAAAGGATGACATTTATGGCTGGTCCTGCCCACCTCCCCTCACTGGTGCCACCACTCCTTTCTCTCTTCTCAGCATTGCGATCTCTTACTTCGTAGAGATCAGCTTTTAACCCTTGTTCTAACTACCAACTTCCATCAAGTGTAATTACATTTAAAAGACCTAAAATCAGTAATAGTGTAGAGTGACCATATGCTATTTCTTTTTTTTTTTTTTTTTTTTAAAGATTTTATTTATTTATTTTTCCCCCAAAGCCCCAGTACATAGTTGTCTGTCATAGCTGCACATCCTTCTAGTTGCTGTATGTGGGACGCGGCCTCAGCATGGCTGGAGGAGTGGTGCCTCGGTGTGCACCCGGGATCCGAACCCGGGCCGCCGGCAGCGGAGCGCACCCATATGCTATTTCTAATAATTGTAGAATTTTAAATTTATATTTTAATTTCTTTCAGAGTCAAAAAATTTTCTTAAATATTTTAGTGTATAGGAGTATTCCTGGAAAGGAAAGTTGTGCAGAATTACCATTCATAAGCCAGCCAATATTTATAGGCAGATAATCACTCACAGGGTAAAATGTAGTGAATGCCAGACCTCATTACCCAAAAATAGCTTCTTGGCCCAGGTGTCATAAAGCCTAAAATTTCACCAGTGGAAATCCATTCCCTTGAGTTAAGCATTACTTTCTTTATGTACTTCTCTTGAAAAAATGTGTAGGTTTGTGGAAGAAGAGCACATTGTGATTTAGCTTTTAGATCGCTCTTTTGCTGATGCGCTGGGTTTTGGAGAGTCATATGGAGGCAGAGAGAACTAAAGAGCAGGTTAAGAGCACAGGAACTTTGTAAGAAAAACTTCTCTTAGTGGTTTTGCCAAGGACCATCCGTAATCCTCGTTTATTACAGAGAAAACTGATACACCAATCCATTAAAGGATGTTTTTATCATCACAAGAGATTTAAAACTCTATGATTCTTTATGCTATATTTTATTTTCCATCTGTCTTTCCATCTACAGATATGCTTCTTGTGGCCTAGAACAAAAAGTTTTCCAAGGGATTTTTAAAATGTATTTTACTACACTTAACATGCCTAAGCAACACGTAGTTACTTAAAACAAAAGTATTTACAAGCAAGCTTATAAGGTTAGATCTCTCAAGATCTAGGTTTTACAGTGAAGTCACTTTTGTCACATGTCATCTTTACTATAGGCCAGATTTACACTGATGTGATTCAAATTACCTTGTAAACTGTAACTATATAATGAATAGATGAGACAAAAAGATGTAGGAAAAAAATTGTAAACTTTTAAACATATTTTCAAGAAGAAATGTATCAACTATTTAGAATTTTTCTTTCCTTGCTTTTCTTAAAAAAATCAGTTACTTAAAATGTGCATGTATTCTGCTGATTTTTAATTGCGTAATTAAAATATCAAAGATCAGTGTAAAACATTTCCTTTTGAAATATAGGGCATCCTGAGTCTTTTGAGTGGTACTGACAGAAAAAAAAAAAAGAAGAGCTAACAAAGTCTTTCCTGCCTCTTGGCCAAATACTGATTTCTGTGAAGAAGTTGAGGTTACAAAGAAATTGTGAATTCTCAGCCTGGTTTCCCTGCTGATGAGTAAGAACTGTCTGTAGTTCTCTTCGAGGTGTCAGGGGAGTCACCATAGTATCACACAAGGGTTCTTAGCATAGAGCAAACACACTTTGCACAAACTCAGCTGCTTAATCTGTTTGCAGATTGAATTCTAAAACAGGGTAGATGACTCTGGATGCTGGGAAGGGGAACAGAGCATTTCCACAGTTTCTTGATTTAGGGGAAATAAAAAAAGCCTGCTATTCTTATTTACAAAATAAAAAAGCCTATGATTTTCATCAAAAGACTTCAATAAACTTTTTAGTTTTGTTGCTGGCTCCAGAATCTGATTTTAACCATAATGAAAAAAAGTTGTGCTAAAATATTCTGATGTAGTTTAATATGAAAGCCATCAGTGAATTTTTTATAATTGCATTGTCTTTTCATTAAAATTATTCTTCTTGCCAACTTTACCTGTGATATTTTTCTTATAAATTGTTGGTTGGACTATAAGTTGCAAAGCAATATTAGACATATCTGAACACTTTGTAAATACTTGTTGATTGAATCAAAGAATAAGTTTCATAAATTCTCAACTCAGCATAAGGTTTAAATCAATATTTAAAATAATGTTGAAAGTTGACTTTTATTAATATTATTAATAAATGGAAAGATTTAAAACTTTTCTGGAAATTGCTCTTCAAAATGTTTTTTTGCGTTTGAAACTTAAAAGCTCTGTGAAATATGATACACACCTCAGCAAATAATAAGTCAAATAGTTAATTTATTTGTGTTAGTTTATGATCAATTGACTACCCTAGTCAGCTTTGGAAGGTACCTTCTAAGTCTAAATCTAATTAGATGTAGCTTTATTGTCATTTATATACAGATGATGGACTCAGATGACTCCTAAGTAATCATTGTAAGATGTACAGCATCAAACGTGCTTAATTTTTATGCTTCAACACATGATGTGTTTTTCAAGAATTTAATATTCTGGATTTGTAAACATAACACATGTTTTTAAGTTAAATACATATTTAACTTATGAAATACAAGTCTTGTACTCTATCAAACAAGTATGTATTTTATAAAAAATTCAATTCCATTATATATTTGTATAGTGGATCACCTCTCTCATCCATTGAGTACATAAAGTAGATTTCTTTAGAGGTATTTTTATTATATAGAGATACCTACCATGTTTGATAGATATAGTTATATTCATTTCTTTATAAAAACTAAAAAATTTGGGCTTACAACTTGATCTTTAAGGGGTGCCTCACTTTGGCATGAAAAAGAAACATAGTTTTAATTGTCTAGCTCATTCCTTTCTACGAGGGAAAGATTAATGTAGGATTATTAAAATGGAAGCCTAACCCAGAATTTGAGAAATTCCAATGAAGTGAAAACTGAAGGATCCAAGCTAAAGAAGAAAAGAGATTCTCTGAATCTAAGAATCTGCACTTTCCCTGAGAAGTTACCTTTAGAGTTAACTTTTTGGACTGAATCTTATAGAGCATGAAAGTAGGGACTAAAAAGTTACATTACAGCGCGGCGACTTGCGTGTGATCTGCTTCTCTTCTGGTAGGTGACCTAGAGTTGAGCTCGTTTACATTTGTGCCTACCGCGACAGAGAGAACATGTTTCAGATGAGAACAATGGAGAGAAATGAGAGAAAAAGAACAAAAGAGTAAAATATGTCAGAGAGCCATACTGTTTCAGTTTAAGACTAGATGAAATGCTAGAATTTTTGTTGTTTTTCGTTAATCACAGTGTTACAGTAATTAAAAGTCAGAGATAGAATTCTGATTATTTTAGGGAAATTAGAGGATCCACTTAATAATCATGTACATTTTAACTAAAACTTGACAGGTTAAAAAAAGTCAGCAGGAGTTCTTATACCTCAGCGACATTCAGGTGTGATTTTCACACATACACTTGAAATGTAAGTTCCTTGGAGCAGGCATATGATCTAAAAAGTATCCTTTTCCTGGTTCTGTTCTTAGCGCCAGTTAAAAGCCTTCTTACTGTTTAACCCTTGACAGGCTACATAGTTCCTGGGTACTTCTGTGAAGATGGGAGAACACATCCATCTTACCTGAGGATAGTTTTAGAACTGATAAAAATAAGACGTATAAAGTGATTTGAACTTCCTAGGAAAGGTAACTTAATAACACTAACCACTAGTGTACTTTAGAATACTTTTGTTGTAGTAAAGGGGAAAAGGAAGCTATTGTAGAAATTAGATTTCTGAAGTTTTCATCATTCCTGCTTGAATGTTGCTCAATCTTATTGTACTTGATAACTCATTCAGAACTTCTTCCTTTGCTTTTTCTATTTTTAAACACACAGAAGACTAGATATAATATATCTATCTGTTCATATAGAAAAAGCCTACATTTTTATATAAATCAGGGTCTGGTTTTCTTTTAATAGATCCTCAGTATACTCATCTAAAATCTGATGTACACTTCCCTACTAGGTATAGGTTTTATTACCAAAATATAATTAGAAAAAAAACCAAATTGAACCCAAGAGCAAGTAGAAATACAAATTTCACTTGGATTCTAAGATTCCATGTTTGATTATTTCTCCCCACAAAGTCAGGGATTTGCCCACCTGCACATTTGGCCCTTAATAAATATAGAATGAAAGCATCTTTGCTTATTTCAGTGTAACTTTGTCTGATGGTGAAATCATAAACATTGTCCATACATAAACTTTCTTCTTGATCATTTACATTTCAAGAGAAAAAAATCACTTATAACAATATAGTATATGGTAGCAGCTGAAGTGCATCTTCTTTCTTTCTTATATTTTTATATATATTCTCGAACAAGTCAACAGAAAGGTTTTTTCTTCAGTTCTTAACCTATATATAAAGAAAAAAATAGTCATACTACTGTAGATTACTTCTTCAGGTGTTTCTGTAGAAAGATTAACTAAAAGTGAAAAATAAGACTCCAAAAATTACATAGTAAACAATAGTTTGGAACTTATTAACTTTTTAATTGCATTGGCATTTATACCATTCAAACTGATAGTTCTTGGAACATCATCATCGTGTGACTTTTTCCTTTGCTGCATATAGCAGTATCCTAAAAGCATGTGTTACTTCTCTTTGTGTTGCCGTTTGCCATTTGACAAGCTATATAATGGTAAAAATAACATATAAACATTTAAAATCTTGAAACCTTTTCCTTAAATTAAACTAATCTGCCTTCTGAGCTATGTGTATTTCACATCATTCTTCCAAGAAGTTCTCGAAGGGCCTAATCTTTCCCAGAATGATGGGAGTAGCACAGTTCAAGAACAAGAATGAATCTCTGTATAATCACACCACAATGTGAGGTGACCCTAAGACAGAGAACTGACCAGATACACATATGGGTTTTAGGAAGACTTTCTGATGCTCTTTTTTAACACAGCTGTGAGAAGAATGTGGCTAAGACCCAATAGTCATTCTTGAGTAGAGCTGGCAAAGGAAACCATGAGGAGAAGAGAATTTAACACATGGGTGTAAGAGAGTACGGCTTCATTGATGCGATCTGAGGGGAATGCCTAATGACTGGAAGAATCAAACTTGGCAATGAAAACACAAAGCTCTTTTCATCAATTCAAACGCGGACTCGAAAGCTGCAGATGGTCACCTCCAGCCTTGTCTATTCAGTGCGAGGTTTTATAAAATGGCACTTTGGTGAATACTAACAGATCAAAACAAAGATTTAATAACATAAAGATGTGGTGTTCATTTTTAAATGAGTATACAGGTCAATGTCTCAGAAAAGGATACAAAGAGTACCTTTTATATGTGGGTCTAAAGTCTTTTTGTTATTTCTCAGCTTCAAAAATAAATGACATTTTTAACGTACAGATTGTGTTTTATGGAAAACAGTTTACGTTATGCAAAAGAGACCAAAATCAGGGTTTATATTTACTCTCCTTGATTTCATTGCTTCTATTTGAGGACTCTTAAGTTATAACATTTGTTAATGTCATTCTTTAATATTTTCTTGAAGCTCCCTTGATAGGATAAATATGTGTTGCTGTTCTTAAGGATGAATCAATCTAATTAAAAGTTTAGGGCGAAATATTTTATACGTGGAATAGAACTTTTTTCTTACCTTCTCAGAGAATGCAAAGAGACATTGTCTAGTACAAAAGAAGTCTTTGAACTTTAATGCAGTCTTGAAAATACATTTTTGCTACTTTGCATTTGATTTTCTAAGATTTTAGAAATTCATAATAATTATTTATATATTAAAAGATAATTCACTCTGTTTATTTTGTTATTTATGCTTACATAACTGAATATTACTTTAAGTTAATATATGGTATACTTTTCCAGAATAAATTTTATTATTAGATTTGGTTAGCACTTTATAGTATGTAAAATACTTGAGCTAAATGCAAACATATTAAGGTTTATTATCGAAAATAAGCTTAACATATGAACTTAAATAACTTATTAATAGTTTTCATGTTTCTACTATTTGTAAAGTAAATATAAGGAGTAAGTCTGTATTCCTAATACTTTTATCTAGTAAGTGACACTAACATAATAAATTAAAACACTACAATTGAAAGTTAAAGGGGAGGCAGCTTAATATCTAGTAGAAATATCAGTGAACTAACAGGACTCTTGACTGTCATTAACTGGGTATGTACAAGTCGTCAAATTGTGTTTCTTCTCCGTTTCCTCATCTGGAAGGTGGAGCTGATGTACTTGCCCTATCTACTTCAAAACATGGCTGTGAGGATCAAATAAGATGCACATGCGTAGAAGCACTTTGAAAAGTGTGATGCATTCTATAAATATAAGCCATTGACGGAAGAATATCTTCTACTTATAATATACATTTTAAATAAAAAGTTATTGGAACCAGAAATAGTAAGTGAGAAAAATAATATTTTAGCTCAGAGACATAAGGTAAATACCATGTAACTCTGAGAAAGAGATTCTTGACATAGACCTTGGAAACTGGAAGTAAAGAGGATTCTTTGCATTCTCATACATTACTGGTGAGAATGCAAAATGGTAAAAACCACCGTGAAGGAAAATTTGATGATATCTAACAAAATTACAGAGTCAAAATTCTTTGACTAAGGAAAATCACTTCTAGGAATCCATCCTGAATATATACCTCCATGAATATGAAACAACATAAGAATTACAGCATTGTTTTTAACAGTAAAGAGAAACAACCCAAATAGGAGAGTAGTTGAATAAACTATAGCATATTCACATACTGGAATACAATGCAACCGTAAAAAAGAGAGTAAGGAAGATGTTTATAAAAACTGAGATTGAGTGATTTCAGGACATATTGCTAATTGAAAAAAATCAAGTACTAATAATATGCTACCTTTTATGTGAAAAATAAAAATAAAAGGAACAGGAAGGATAAAACAGAAACTAATGCAAATGGTTACCTTTGGAGTTAGATAGGAAAGAGAACAGGCATAGGATGGGAGTGCAACTTTTCTGATTATGCCTTTTTGTATAGTTTTGGCTTTTGAACGATGTATGTGTTTTACATCTTCAGAAATTAAAATCAGGGGCCGGCCGAGTGGTGTAGCGGGGAAGTTCGCGTGCTCCACTTCGGCCAGGGGTTGTCTGGTTCAGATCACAGGCACGGACCTACGCACCACTCATCAAGCCATGCTGAGGCGGCATCCACATAGAGCAACTAGAAGGATGTATAACCATGACATACAACTATCTACTGGGGCTTTGGGGAGAAAACAGGAAAAAAGGAGGAGGATTGGCGACAGATGTTAGCTCAGGGCCAACCTTCTTCAAAAAAAAAGAAAAAGTAATTAAAATCAAATAAAAAAAGATAAAAAGCAAACCCTGAAAGTAAATACAAATTAAATGTACCTAACTGAATATCAAAATGTTAAGATACTTATAGAGAGAAAATAATCAATTCAAGTATCTTTTGATCATTGTGCTCTGACTACACCTCCTTAGTGGCATATATTCTAAGGACAAAAAGAAATGCCAAAAAATCTTAAACTTTGCTCAGCATATTCACACTTAGTTGTACTATTGGTTATTAACATTTTGAAACTATTTTATGTATATTGTTGGGTTGAGCAAATAAGTAAATAAATATTATTAGGAGTCAAGATTTTCACTGTAAAAGAAATGGCATTAGGAAAAAGAAACTATAATATTACATTTGAATTGAAAATAGTATGAACTCATGATTTTAAAAATATATTTTTTTCTTAGTTCTATCCACTGAAAAGGCCTTAGAAGCAATGGACACACCTAACACCCAGATTTTAGTTTCTAAATACATTTCCCATTAAAGGGTGCCCAAGTCCTAGGTCTGGAGCAGGGAAAGTACAGTGAGTCTGGATTATCTTTTTGTGCCAGAAAGCAAGAGAGTATCCAAAGACTAATAAGGTGGTGTCAAAAGGACCCAGGAGCCAGCTTGAAAAGGTTCCCACTGACCAAACTTGAGACAATTTATGCATCAAAAAAAGAAAACTGTATTCGATTATAGAATATTTAATTTTTACATCTTAGAGTCTGTAAAGATATGAAAAAAAAGATGGAGGATGAAAAGGAAGAAGCTCTTTTGTACAGAAGAATGGCTGTTAATAAATGTAGATAGAATGATAGAATGAGAAAACCACCACCTTGTAACCCCCAATGTGATTAATTCAAGCCAAGACCATCCATCAGCCATACAATGCATTAAAAGAAGCTATTTTGACGCTAGAATCAGTCGGTCTAGTTTGGGAAAACTTACTTAGCATATACCGAGGAGTTCAGAGCTTAAAAATCGGAGAGGGCTTAGACATGGGGATTTAGGATGTCAAGTGCCTTCGAACAATATTTAGGGATTTATTATTAAAATTTACTTTAGAAATTTTTCTTGCTCAAATATTCTGTGCTTATGTAAATGATAGCAGATAGACCTAAACCATTCAACCTTTTATCAAAATTCATCTTTTAAAGAAACTCACTACAATGTAAAGAAGTTTTACCCTAGAGACTTTATCGATATCAGAGTAGGTACTAATCCTTTATTTAAACTTTTATATTTTGGGGTTAATTTTGATTTTTTAAACTATTGCATTAAAATATTATTTATCTTGATTACTGAGTTTTTTTTACACCCCTTAACTTTTTCACCTGATTTGAGTGCCTCATTTACCTCACCCGAGTTCTAGCCCTGAATGCTTTATAAAAGATGAGAAAGACACTGCTGGAGGGAAAAAAAAAAAACACCACTCCTACTTTACCCTCATTCAAAAAATAATAATAATGATAACTTACCCTAACTTGTATGATTTCTACTGAATGATGTTTCATGTTCAGACGTGATAGTGGTTTGATGGAGCTGAACAGCTGTGGTTCTTCCCACCCTGTGGAATTTGGCCCAGTTTTTAATTATATCCTGTCCAGAAAGTCTACCACTGTCTGAATCTCTGTTTATTACTTCACAGTCATGGCCTGTACCACTTCTGTGAACTGTTGCTTTGTCTTTATTTCAATAATCTGTGTAGATCAGTCATCATATCTATTGACAGTAGGGTCGTGATTACATTCTAGACCCTAAATGTTGATTTCAGTTTGAGAATATGTGGTTTTTATGAATCAAAGATAAACCAGGTAGAGAAAATTACTGTGACGATGCCAGCTTAATAAGTTGAATATTACTTTTACTTTGTAGGCCCCTGGCTTAGTCTGAAGTTTCAAGGTGCATTGATATATTATCTCTACTACTCTCCCAAAGGATGTTGTCAGTCTTTTGAATTAAACTTGAATAAGGTTGATTTGTATTCCCTGTTAATCAAAATTGGAAATGTTGACATTAGAAAATTTCATTCAGTGCTAATTATATATGACTTTTATGAAAGTTAGGAAAGAAAGAATCCTACATTTTAAAGTTTAGTATCAGCCTAAAGCCCTATGAAAACAATAGTGAGTAGCTTAATAAGCCGTCCTAATAAGATACCTTAATAAAACTAACCAGTTATGCCAGCTTGCTGCATTCCACTTGGCAATATAAAAATCAGTGACTCATTTCCTCCATCATTAATTGAAACTTTTCTGGGTTTAAAATGATCAAAAACCTCAGCAACGTTACAGCAACGTTTCCCAATCTTTCTTGACTCTTGAATCCCTTTAATAGTAATACGTACTCTCTAGGTAGAGTTTTAAGCATCCTTTTTGCATTGGTATAAGATAAAGAATTTAATTTGCATTGATTGTTTTATAAATTTTATTTAAATATAATCTCTAATATTCATAATATGCAACATCACATGGTGTTTGACTTACTTCAGCTATATAATAAAGAGCATAATTTATTAAGTTTTATAGTGGATTTTAAGTTTGGTTTAGGAACTAAATACATATAAGAAAGTAGGTTAAAATTTAGTAACATGTAATGACCTTAAATAACTGCTTGTGAGCTGATATTGGAATACTTAACATTTTACTTTTAAAATGAAATGATAGAGGTTTATTGTTATTCAGCAAACCTCCATTTGCTGAATATTTCCACAAATAGCATATTAGGTTTTTGGTCTTTACTTCAACATGTGTAAAGCTAAATTAAATATTACTATTATTCCAAAATTTTCTCTCTTTAACTTTGGTTTTTAAGTAACAGCTACTAAATAGATGATGTGAGTAGTTTGATCAAATGAACACAATTTAGAGATCTGGTGTTGAGAATCTTGAGGTAAATTTACAGATTTATTTTCATGCCTATCATTAATTTATATTTCAACATCAGTGTACTTTCTGCCTCCTCTAAGTATTCAGTGGTCCATTAGGGGTGGAAATTAAACAGTTTACAACTGAGAAAGAAAAAAAATTATGCTAAAAAACATGTTGACCAGCTATGTTCAGCTGAATGATACATCAACTAAGGGACCGAGTCATGAACATGCTATTCTGATCTTTGCTTAACCTCCGCTTTGCTCATTCATGTGCACTCAGAAGTTCTCAAACTAGCCCATCTTAAAAGGCTAAATAAATATATTAAAGGCAAAAATATTTAATAATAATTTTATGCTTTGGCTTCAAAAATAGAACTCAGAACAGACATTACCCCCTTTGGTTACATAATCTCCTGTGAATTTCTAAATTACAAAATGAAAAAATGATACTTTAGAGAATTTCATTATATAGTTTTGCACACCCTTTTTACTCTTTTGTCAATTTTAACACACTTTTATATTGTTTATAAAAACATTTATTTCCTCAAAAACATATTTTAAAATACTTTTATTATTTATTAGCAACCTCCCCCCTGCAAATACGTATTAAAGTCAAATAAATTAACTGAATTGGTTAAATTAGGATATAAGTTATGGAAAGAAAAGAATCATTTGCTGGAAAAAGCATGTGTTGCAGCATATTAAATAAATATTAATGGTTTCTTTACAAATCTTCAAATAAGAGAACGTTTTTCAAAAAAGGAAATTTAATAGTTTAATATAGAATAATTGACTGTATGCTTTAAAATACTAAGTAAATATTTTTCTCATCATGAGCAAAGTGTACAACTTGAAGACCTGATTTGTTTGTGTTAGTGGACTTACTAAATATTAGTCTTTGCTAGTCCAGTTTATGCCATTTATCTTTCCTATGCCAACACTCTGATTTTGCTCTGAAGTATTCTGCAACTTGCTGTTATATGATACTAGCCCCAGAGCTAGCTTTTCCAGTTTACTGAGTAGCTTGGTATATTCTGTAAGTAATAAATCAATAAAACCTTTTTGTAATGCACAAACTCCTATCTCTATGAAGCAGTTATAAGCAAACTGTAAGTGAACACATGAGTCCAAAAAAAAGTGTGTTATGATTATATTGACTCTGAAAACATTTGATTTTCATAGAGTACATCATCTATTGTGTGGTATAAATTGGTTGTAGTATTGCTTATAATTTTTCGAGTAATACATCCAGTGAATAGTAAAACAATAAAAATGTTTATATCCTAGGAATACATTTTAAGTAATTATTCTGAAGAGCTACATGTTGGTGGTATCTTTGAGCAAATTAATAGATATGAATCATATTTCCTGTTTAGGGAATGAAACTGGGACCTATAAATAAAATCTTTATCCTTAGTAATTGAATTTTATATTGGTTTCATACATTTTCTGTATCATATTGTGATAGATAACAAAAATGAATTAAAAACTATTAAATAACATTTAGTAACAATTTAAACACAGTAAACTCTACATTGATTTAGGAAATGTGTCTAGAAGGGAGTAAGATAAATGTGTCAAAGAATTTACTTTAGCAATCATGTCATCTTGCTCATTTTTAAATAATTCGTGCTTAATGTAATGTTTCATTACTCATTAAAATTTGACCAAGTCTTAAATAGCTAACCTATCTGGCTACCTGATTCTTTAATCAGACTGTACATCCATGATAAAATATAGCTGTGATAACTGTTTTCCTGATAGATTTATCACTTGCAGAAATAGCCCTTTTGAATACTAGAAAGAGGTTGTTTTTAATTGGTTGATGTAGATGTCTTAACTAGTTATCATAAAGTGAAAAACTAAGTATAAATCATTACAGTTGGGTTGGTTGAGGGAGTAAATAGATGAGTTATAATAGCCATGCCAAATATAAATACGGGATTTTTTTTCAGATCTCAAAAACAAATGTATTTCATTCTAAATAAAAAAAAGATGAAAGAGAAAATTCCTAATGGATAAAAAGCCATGATTTAAATATCTTCCCAATTATAATTACAATAAGCAGGATGGTGAACAATTTTTTTCATGTCTTTATTCAACAAATATTTTTTAAACATGTGCTGTGTGTCAGGCACTGTGTCAGGCAGTGGGGAACAACATCGAACTGTGCCTTGACCTCATGAAGCAAACCTTCTTTCAGGAGAGTCAGGTATTAAATATTCACACAAGTTGTGTTTAATGCAGTGAGGAAAAATTCCTGTGAGCTGTAAGAGAAAATAACAGGGAGATCTAATTTAGATCTGCATCAAGGGAAGAGGCTGGGGCCAGAAGTAGAAATATGAATTAGCCAGGGGAAAAAACCTTCCGTGTGGAAGCCAAAGCAAAGAACTTGGCACACTGGAGAAACTGAAGGAAGATCTTGCAGCCAGAGGGCAGCTTGGAACAAAACAGGAGGATGGAGTAGTACGCAGAGTGAGATCTTGAAGAAGCTTGGAACTCTTGTTAAGGTTTTTGTCTGTTTAGTTTCCATTTTTTATCTTACAAGCCATGGAAGTCGTTGAAAGATTTTAATTAGGGGACATGTTCTGATTTGCATTTTTAAAAGATTAACTCTGACTGCTGTGTGGAGGATAAATTGGAATGGGACAAGAGTAGAAGTAGAGAGACTCATTAAAGGAATAGCACTGGTGAGAAATTGTAGTGACTTGGACCAGGGGAGAGTCGTCGGAGGTGGAGAACGTAGCAGGACGGGAGATCTGTGTGACATCCAGGTGGTAGACTTCCTGGATGGGATGCGGAGTATCAAGAACTCCCACATTTTTGTCTTGAGCAACCTAATAGATGGAATACCCTTTATTGGGGTTGGGAAGACTAGAAGAACAGGGCTGAAATGGAAACACATTTTTAGTAAGTTTAATTTGAGTAGTATACAAGACATCCAAGTAGATATCCTATCCAAGTAGATATCCTTTCTCAAAGGACTTACGCTTATAACAGGTAATCCTCCAAATTGTTCATAGGTCCATTTAAGAAAATATTTGGGATTTGTATTCCTTATATTTGTTGTAAAAAATTCTAATGAAAGAAGATAACCTGCAGTTCTCGTGTTTGATAACCTTACCATTAGGCTGTCTGAGGAGGCCAGACAACATCCTGTGTTTGATGTCTACAATACCAGGCAGGACCTAAGAACACTAGTTAGTCTATTTTTCCTTCTAATAGTTTAGATCATTTTTCCCAAAAGGTTTAGGTGAATCATCTTGCCAAGAATCAGTTTAGGTTTTAAAACTCTGTCATTCACACATATATGTCAATATTTTGTGCCAGAACTCTTTGCTATATCTGTTTCCTGATAATAATGAACTTGTATCATATTGAAAGGTATAATGGATACATATTAACCAGACAAGTCTATAATTTGAAACCAGAATGTTATGTTATATTTTGTTTCAGGACAAAAAATGTTTTGCTTCTGAGGTTTATATTAGTTTAGTTATCTATTGCTGTGTAACAAATTACCCCAAAATATAGTGGCTTGAAACAACAGTTATGATTTCGCAGTTTCTGTGGTCAGGAATCTCAGTGCAGCTTAGCTGGAACCTCTGGCTCTGGGTCTCTCACAAGGCTGCCATCATCTCAAGGCCTGACTAAGAAGGATCTACTTTCTGGATGACTCCCGTGGTTGTTGTCAGGATTCAGTTCTCACAAGCCGTTAGACTGAGGCCTCAGTTCCTCTCCTGCTCAAGCTCCTCACAGGCTTCTTTGGTTCTTTGCTGTGTGGGCCTGTCCATACAGCATCTCACAATGTGGCGGGTGGCTTCAATGGAATGAAGAAGCAAGAGGGCAAGAGAGAGAGTAAGCTAGCACAACGGAAGTCATAGCCTTTTGTTACCTAATCACAGAAGTGACGTTCCATCACTTTTGCCATATTCTGTTCGTTAGAAGCAAGTCACTAGGTCCACTCTACATCAGTGGGGAGGGGATTACAAAGTGGTGTGAATACCAGGAGGAAAGAATCGTTGGGAGCTATATCAGAAGCTACTTCCCATGAAGTTTTTAAAAACTTTTATTAGGCATTAGGTAGCTGAAAATTGGTGGTCTGTAAGACATTCAGTTAATCATATTGCTTCATGAGCAGTGACAGTTGTGGGAAAATGCACAACCACAATCTGACCTTAGGATACCATCACAATCCTCTGAAAATCTACAAGATCCTATCTAAAGAAACCAAAGGTCATGGCAGGGTGAAAACTTCTAAAGAAACCAAAGCCTGAGCCAAAATTAAGTACGAAGAATCATACATATTCAGAAACTAATAGATCATGAACAGGGAAGTTAGCAGAATCTGGCTGTGTTGCTCTCAGTTCTGGCCAGCTTCCTACTTAAAAATTTGAATTTTAAAACTCAAAGTGCCGCTAGTTAGTGTAAGAAACAAGGAAGGAGGAATTCTGTTTTTATCTCTTTCAGATCAGGATGAATACGGAGAATCTGAATCAAGATTTAAGCCAGCCCGACTAGTAAAAATGAGAAAAATAAAAGAATAGAGGGAAAAAAGTGCTCCACTGTGGTGATTTAGAAAGCTAATCAATATTATTTGAATGTATGCTGAAGTGTAGCAATTGTATTGGTACTTCAAATCTGTTGTTGATATTGATGCTATTAATGATGAGAAGCATAATTTTTTTTAATTCAGCAACAATGGAAATAAGGCAAAAATTTGTTATTAAATATAGGTATTTAAACACTGAATCTGGGCCGGCCCCGTGGCTTGGAGGTTAAGTGTGCGCGCTCTGCTGCTGGTGGCCCGGGTTCCGATCCCGGGTGCGCACCGACGCACCGCTTCTCCGGCCATGCTGAGGCCTCGTCCCACATGCAGTAACTAGAAGGATGTGCAACTATGACGTACAACTATCTACTGGGGCTTTGGGGAGGGGGGGGGAAGTTATAAAAAAATAAAAAGAAACAAACACTGAATCTTGTTTTAAAAGGACAAAGAATTGTAATAATTAATCTGAAAGCTTACCAAGAAATAAGTTGAAATAATAATAAACATGATTATTGCCACCACAGAAAAGTCAGCGAATGGACAGCTGTCAAAATATTTTGGTAAAATAAGACTAAAAAGAGCTTTAAATAATGGAAGGATGAAAGTTGAATGAGAGTAGTGCCTGCCCATTTCTAAGTACCTTGAATTATTTGAAGGTACTTAGAAAATTCTTTGAAACTTATTTCTGCTCTCCAATTCAATTATTATTTTAAACAAGTATGTATTATTCACCGGGCATTGAGTTAGACTCTGGGAATCACTGGTAGATAAAATGAAAGACAGCAGCACCTACCATCACTGGGCTGACAATCAACAAGGGATATTGACAAGTAAACAGCACCTATTATAGGGGAAGTGTGCGTGTGCGGTGCGATGGAGCACGCAGGAAGGATACCTCTCAGACTTGGGTCAGTCAGGGGAGGTTTAGAGTTGTGAAAAGCATGTATGTTCCATTAACTCTGTGGGTCATGTTGCTAGGGGTTTTGATTACCTGTTAGAGTATGCTGTAGAAAAATGATCTAGAATGGAAGATTCAGGCCCCCCCAAAATATGATTTTAAAATATTGAATATACTGTAGCATACGTACAATAGTCACCTATTAAAGAAATAACACAGAACCTAATCAGATCCAGATCCTTCATTTAAAGCCCTTGGGCTATATGTGTTTCAGAATTTAGATTTTTTCAAATTTTATAAAGGTAATACGTATATTCTCGTTATTATGTGACACCTTCAGTTATTCTACAGAAGCACCCTGTAACCAACACATGAATATTTCTGCAGCGAAATATATGAATTGTCACTCTAGATGAGGTTTTGCTGCTACATGAGTTTGCAGCAAACTTATAAAAATAGTCTTGGTTTTTCAGATCTTTCTGAATTTTGAAATTGTACAGTAAAGGCTTATGAAAATAGCCTTTTCCATAAAAAGATAATTGGACCTGATAAATTAACAAAAGGATACCTAATGAAGACTTTACAGCATTTTTGTGCCTATTGTATCAATCATTGAAACTTAGGGGAAAGACCTTGCTCTTTCCTCTATGGTAATGTTGACTATCCCTCATTGATGGAGAGGATCAATGGAAAAAAGTGGAGAATATTCCTAGTGGCTTCTTTACCATAGTATTTCTAAGAGATTATGATGTATCAAAAGTTGTTTAAGTTTTAGGGACAGAAGAATCACAAAAGAGTGATAAATATTTTTAAATAGAATTTTTAATAACTTTGTTAACTCCAACAAGCTAATATTTATGTCAAGCCTTTGGTCAGGGTAGTTGTATATATGCTGCTTTATAATACCAGACGATGTAGTAAATTAATGGTCTAGGCTGAATGTACTGTGAGGGATCTGTCACAAGTGGGAGCTTTTTATCTTTCAACATTTTCTCCAAAACTTTATTCCATTGTTGTTAAAGTTTTTTTCTGGAATCTCATAAGTCAGTGAAGTTGTATGTTTAGCGAGATGCATAACCACCTATTAGTTGGATTAAGTAAAAAGAAAAAGTCAAAGCCACACATTAAAGATTTTTTTGAAAGAGGGATTTGTGGTTTTCTCTGGAAAAGATGTCCAGGCTCCAGCTAGCTTTTGAGGGATGGGCCAATAAAGGAGAGTACAAACTGTAGAAACAATTAAAATTATTTTAGAGAGTCAAGTTCTCGTTGGAGCCCAAATGCGAGCTGTTTTGGCCTTCTCCCTAAAACCTCTTTCCTCACGGTTCTGTGAGTGTGATCACTGTTTCAAGCAAAGCATTTTGCCTACTCATGAACAAGAATTTATACTGATGCACCCAAGAAAAATAAAGCAAATGTGTGTATCTTGACAGTGCTAAAAAAATTAACTTGGAAATTTCAGTCTCTAAAATATTATCAACTTCCTTACAGACCTTCAAAAATATAAGCACTGATTGTTAATTTCTAGCCAATACAAAACATTGTAAAATTATCATTTGAATCTTAAAAAATTACTCTATACATATATCTTTTGTAGATGAGAGTGCATGGTCTGTGAGAAAAGAATTTGTATTTGCTTTTTTGGTTTTTTTTTTTTAATTTGCTCTTACAAACAATGCTACAGGTGAACAGCCTCCCTTAAACATATTTTTGTATAGTTCTTTCAATAGATCTATAGGGTACATTCTTAGAAATTAAAAATTTAAAGTTTGGGGCCGGCCTGGTGGCGCAGCGGTTAAGTGCACGCGCTCTGCTTCGGTGGCCCAGGGTTCGCAGGTTCAGATCCCAGGCGTGCACTGATGCACCACTTGTCAAGCCATGCTATGGCGGCGTCCCATATAAAATAGAGGAAGATGGGCACAGATGTTAGCCCAGGGCCAATCTTCCTCAGCAGAAAACAGGATGATTGGCATCGGATGTTAGCTCAAGGCTGATCTTCCTTACAAAAAAAAAAAAATTTAAAGTTCAACTAATTTGTGCCTTTTAATTCTAAGTATTGCCAAATTGTTCTTTGAAAAAGTTACATCAACAACTAAAATCTGTGAGAATGCTTATTTCCCCAAGCTTCACCACTGTTTAGTATTATCCAAGTTTTTAACCTTTCAATCTGAAAGATGAAAAATTATATCTCATTTTCATATGTCTTTAATTATCAATAAAGTTTAGCAATTTTTTATATTTTTATTTGCAATATAATTTTCTTTTTATGTCAACTGCCTATTCATGACCTTTTCTCATTTTTGTATTGAACTGTTAATCAATTTTTATTGATTTGTAAGAATTCTTTAGGTAGTAAACAAATTAGCTTTTTATTATCCATGCTGTGAACTCTTTTCCCTGTTTAAAATTTTGCTTATGTTATTTTTTTTTAACAGAAGTTTTTTTTTCTTTTACAGTGTCAGGTTTACTTGTTAAATTGTGGTATTTTATGATGACTAAGGCAGCTTGCATTCTCTTGAGTTGCTTGATGTTTTTTATTATTATTACTGTTATTATTTATGATTATGTGCCTAGAAAAAGCATTAGAACTATTTATAAACTTGATCTTTTGTGTACTTTTTTTTCTTTTAAACAAAAGTTTGTTTTATTAATTAGTAGTCCAGTATGTAATAGTTTTTAATACCTTAATACTAATTCAGTTTGGTTTATCTTAGCAAATAAGCTATTTAGTCATAAATCTCCTCTTCCAAAGCAAATATCCTGCAAGGATGGAACAAACAGGATGAGAACACAATGAGAGGTTTGACTCTTGATGCTGGGTTGGCCTCATCTGGGTGCGGGAGATTAAAGGAAAGGTACCTGGAATCGCCCTGACTTTACCAGGAAATCTGTCTCTTTCAATTCAAATGGTTTTTAAAATATTATAAATACTTAATTAGAAAAATTGTACAGCCTTGATTTATGATGTTAAAAAGCAATGAAATAAATAGTTCTTCCATCTTTGTGGACCATATGTTTTAGTTTTCTGGGAAATTTCTAACTATTAAGAAGTAAAGTTGTAAAACTACATAATATCCACACTAAATATAAATACTTTATAACCACCTATAACTTTTAAGCTGTCAACCTCATAGGATCCCCAAACCTGTGGAGAGTTCAGCAAAAAGTAAGTGAGATTGGGAGAGAAAGAAAGAGGTTGCATTTTTCTCTTTTAAATGCCCTCTTGTTCAAGAGATATATTAAATAATATTGTTTTGATAGGCCAGGATTTTTAAAATACTTTTTAACCACAGCATATATTTTTGCAAATTACTAAAGCAGCAAACATTAATTTTAGAAAAATTTTAAAATATCACTAAGCAACTTACCATTTTTATAAAATTTTTTCATATATTACATACAATTATAACCTGATTCACTTAATATATTATGAATAATTTTCTATGTCATTATACATAATCTTTTACTAAATAATTTAAATGGCTTTAAATGTATTGTATGGTTGTACCATAATATATTTAACTAATTCATTATTATTATTATTGAGTTGTTTTACAATACTACTAAAGTGAACATACTTGCAGGTAAATATTTGCACATATCTGCAATTATTGCAGGGGACACAAATTCCTGGAAGTCGAATTATTGAGTTAAAAAGTATTTATTTATTTATTATTATTTTTTGTGTGTGTGAGGAAGATCGGCCCTGAGCTAACATCTGCCAATCTTCCTCTTTTTGCTGAGGAAGACTGGCCCTGGGCTAACATCCATGCCCATCTTCCTCGACTTTATATGGGACGCTGCCACAGCATGGCCTGACAAGCACTGCGTCGGTGCGCGCCCAGGATCAGAACCGGCGAAGCCCGGGCCACCGCAGCGGAGCGCGCGCACTTAACCGCTTGCACCACCGGGTCGGCCCCTAACAAGTATTTAGAATTGTTACAAAAGGCTTCTATTAATAGAAAAACAATTAGGCTTTTTATAGAGATACCATTGAAGAACTGCAGATTTTTAACCTCTTCAGGTATTGGAAAAGAGGGAAATACGATGCTGGGTTTTTTATAGTAGATAATATTTCATCTTGCCCTTTAATTATAAAATATATTATCACAAGTACTTTTTATGATAAGAATGACCTAAATTGTAAAAGCTGTATATATAAAGATATATAGTGATAGCTAGATTTAATTTGGATGTACTTCTTATGGTACAAGGACTGAGAAACTTATTATTCAAAATTTCTATATATTTTAATATGGCTTTTTTATAGCCTTCAAAGACAGTGGCACATAATAGAGCAGAATGATGGAAGCTGAGAAAGTTGGAGCGTGCATCCCATCAAAGAGATGCCCTGCAGTGGTTCAGATGGAGACAGAAAGTTTAGACAGGAGTTATTAGCTTGCTTTGAGGATGCTAAGTCATCTGCTGCTCTCAGTAGGCATGTCAAAATAGTGGACCAGCACTTTTGACAGGTTAATGTGAATGATTTAAGATTCCGGGTGTATGTACATAGCTTTAGAAGCACGCTGCCTATGGAAACTTTTTGGTAAAAAGATAATAATTATGAGTAAGATGAACTCTTTCAACTTGTTCCTTTACAGCCAGCAGTACCTTTAGTCCCAGCCATTTCATTGTAAGCATTAACACAAAAAGTTTCTTGTTAGTCTGACTACATACTGTATGGAATTAAAAATATTTTCTCTCTTCTTGGAAAGATAAAGGATTTTAGTGAGAAATATGAACCATTGTAGGGGGAAAAAGCAACAAATTTGGATTTCATTTTCATGTCTATTATTGTTATTACTAGATATAGAGAAAGAAAACTCATAAAAAAAATTGTGTCAGGTACTTAGCACTCTATTAAATGTAATGGAGTGAATAAAAACTCTGCTATATGGCTTTTGCCCACAGGCAGTTTAGAGCATTGGCATTTAGTTGTTTCCGAATACTGCTGCAGTGGACATACTTGTAGCTAAATATTTAGAGAGGGTGCAAATTCCTGGAAGGGGAATTTTTGAGTTAAAGAGTATCGGGCATCCTGTATCTGCATATAATGCTAGTAATATATTAATATATATTTTACCTGTTTTTTTATTATTTCATATAATAGAATGTTACTGAATGACCTGTTCACTGTTCAGTGCAGGTAATACAGGGAAAAGGAAGGCCTCAAGAAGATTGAACTTGGCCCTGGAGGATGGGTGGGATACGAATAAGCAGAGAGGAAAGAAGAGAAGGTAAAAGAAGAGAGAAACAGCATAAATGAAGCAGAGCTGCAGGAGTGACTATAATAATCTACATGAGGAGACACGACAGAGGCCCACCTGGCAGGAGCAGAGGCTCGTGTGGGATGACATCAGATGGGCGAGGCTAGGCTGAATTACTGAGAGCCTTCAAGAGTACGCGGAGGCGGTTAGAGTTCGTGTGATGTGGATAAGAAGCCATTGCAGAGTTAAAGCAGTGGAGGTTACTTGATAGAAACAGCATTTCAGGAACGTCAGTCTCAGCATTGTGGAAGATTAATTGAAGCAGGCTGGTGTTAGAGGTAGGAGTACCAGCTAAGAAGCAATCATAATTATATACTATAGTAACAACAGGCAACTGGCACGCTGCTGTGGGCTGGGAGCAGGGAGAATGGGAGGAAGGGATTCATATCAGAAATACTATGGAGGAAAAGTATGATTTGGTGACTAAAGAGATGTGAAGGGTAAAGAAGTAGTCGATATTTTAAGATTTTCTGCCTAAGAGTTAGGAACAACACAGTGCCATTGATAGAATGTCTTTAGTTCGGTGCTAAGAACTAATTTCATTTTCTTTTTGTGTACTTATAAACTTATGAGAAAAAATATTGAGTTTGAGAACAGTACTGTCAGATGACAGATATAAAACTCATCAAAATTGGCTTCCAGAAACTGAAGAGCAAAAGAAGGGAAGAGCTTCTAAGGACTCTTCTCTGGGAATAATAGAAACACCCAGGGGAATGTCTTTGGAAAGATGGCAATTTACATTGTATAACCCTATTCCCCACATAACTAAACTCTTTCTGTGGAGGTTAGTGCTAAAAGTCAGAATGTCCAAAGTTATTCTGAATGATAAAGATTATTCTTAAGAGCTGTATCTCAAGCCATTCAAAGACAGGCCATATGTCAAGGTTGTGGTTTGAGGTGTCATTCTGCAAAAAAGGCAATATGTAACTCCTTTCCTGGGCAAATAGCAGATCAGTTCCTGAGGTAATATCGTTGGGAAGAATGCTCTGAACCAGGCTGGTGATATAAGCGGCTGAAAGCAGCAGGTAGAAAGAATTTTTAGAATTATTTTGTTTTAAAAGGCACATGATGAGGACAGGCTATTAGCAAAGATTTACAGCAATTATTCATTAATATTTTCTAGGTTATTTACTCAAATGTTTTGAGTACCTAAATTTGGTAGAAATAAAACGCATACCAAAAGATGTAAACACTACCATATTGCCCAAACCTAAACTACTCTAAGGAAAAATAATAATAAATTACAGTTTTACTGTATCATGGTTTACAGAATATTTGAAAAACCGTTAAGATGTTATCAGTTTTATCAGGAGACAGGTTTGAGGTTCTGCTCTTCACACTGAGGTGGGAATTGCTCTACCAATGAAGATAAAAGAATGATTTTCATTGGCATTACAAATTGCCCTCTAGTACTCTGTAAATCATAATCATTATAAATATACAAGACCTTATTTATTATCTTTGCTGCCAAATTTAAGGTAGTTTCTAGAATATAAAAATCTATATGTGTTAACAGTACAAATACTGTAAGTCTAAAAGAAATCCTATGAAAAATCTATCTCAGTGAATAAATTACTCACTGTAAATAAATTTGAACATCAGTATAATTCACATTTAAGATCATTCAACTCAGTCCCTGATGCAGTTTACTAAATAGTGTCTTGTCAACTCAAAAGAGTTAATGTGTCCCCATGTCACTAACTTACCACCAGTGAATAATCTAGATACTGAGAATAAAGCCCATTAATCCTTGACAGTAACACTTTAACACATAAAAGAAAGATGTATGTGATTTAATTTCAAGTCTTCTATGGTACTAGAAAAGTATTAACATGAAGTGAATGGACATTGAAGAATGGAAATTACATTTAGAAGTGGCATATAAAAATCAGAAATCAAAATGAAATGGAAATCAGAAATGTTCATCTTTCTATGAATCCAGAATACCTTATCTGTAAAACACAAAAAAAATTGTGTTTATGTTTGGAATACACAGTATTTTTGAGATAGATGAAAATATAAACCTGTTTCATTCTTTTACATATGTGGTATAGACCTTTATAATTCTAATTAAATAATATATGTTCTATGACTAGTATGAGTCGTAAAGTTTTCAGAGAAATCTGCCTTTTCATGGTTATATTGCTTAGCTAAATTTTGATATTTTAGAGTAATTTCTCTTATTCATGTAAAAAATTTAGGACTCTATAGAAAATAGTTGTCCAATAACGTACAATTTTAAACTGCCAGAAGGAAGCAGTGACTACCTAGCAGTCTAATAATATCATGAATGAGATTAAACTTCAAACTTCTGTTTACTGTATCCTTATCTTGAAACCAAGGATCTATTCTCTATAGGAAAAAACTTTTAGAACAATCTAATTGAGCAGTTTGCAAAACAATATTTAAGAAGGAAATGACTCATCACTCTTAATTTTTAACAAAAGACGCTCGAAAAGTAGTGAAACCGTGATATTTTAAATAGGACAATGGTAAAACCAATGAACAGTCCATTTCAGTCTGAAAGAAAGGTCTTCCATGTACCTTCAGATGTAACTTAAGCAGATGTTCATATGGATTGTCCTAGAAGCTGAGGAGCGGGGCAAAACACGACAACCAGAATAAGAGAAAGGAGAGGAACTTTCCCACTCATCAGCATCCTTTTTTAAAATACCACTAACACACAATTCAGTTCTTAGAAATTCTTACTCCAATTCTTAGAAATCAAAAGGGTTTTGAATGGAATAGTTAAAATGGTTGACCTTGTTGTCAATTTGTTTCTTCCTACATTCTGTCATGTGCCTGCTTATTTTTGACACTGATGCTTCTCCCATAGAAGATGCATAAGTAATCCACATTCATGGCAATTTAATTCCTTTGTAAGCTTCATTTTTTCTCTTGATAAGTTATGAACTCAAAAAGAAGAGCTGAAGATGCTGGTTTTCATTGTTATCACATTAACTAAATTCCTCCTGATACAGAAGGGATAACCTTAACTTAGTTCTCACTTAGGGTGAAATTTCATTTGGCATCTTTCCCACCAATGCTTCAAACTCCCTCCATTTAAAGTGGGAGAAATCGATTCTTTTCAGATAACTGCTTCATTATTTAATGTGCTTCTGCAAAGACCCTTGACTAAATAAAATATTTACTACAGATTTTCACATGAAGTAGTTTTTTGTGCATATGAGGAAGACGGGCTCTGAGCTAACATCCATTGCCAATCCTCCTCTTTTTGCTGAGGAAGTTTAGCTCTGAGCTAACGTCTGTGCCCATCTTCCTCTATTTTGTATATGGGATGCCACCACAGTATGGCTTGATGAGTGGTGCGTAGGTCCTCGCCCAGGATCCAAATCTGCAAACCCCGGGCTGCCGAAGTGGAGCGTGTGAACCCAACCACTATGCCACCGGGCCAGCCCCCACTTTCTTTTTTTTTTTTTTATTAAGGTCCCCCCCCCAAAGCCCCAGTAGATAGTTGTACGTCATAGCTGCACATCCTTCTAGTTGCTGTATGTGGGACGCAGCCTCAGCGTGGCCGGAGAAGCAGTGCATCGGTGTGCGCCCAGGATCCAAACCCCAGGCCGCCAGTAGCAGAGCGCGCGCACTTAACAGCTAAGCCACAGGGCCGGCCCCCTACTTTCTTTATTCTTGAAACCTACTTTTAGAGGTCATGAAGTCATCATCAAAATTTCAATCCATTACTTTAAAATTGAGAATGTAAATGAAATTACTTCTTATTCCCAGTCCCAGTGTGTGTATATATGTGTTGTAATATTTATTCATAAACAAGTAAGCAATATCCCATTGATTTGTCAGAGCCGGTTCTGCTAGTTACCAAGTATACAGTGATGAACAAAAAACACATTGTCCCTGCCCTCATGGAGCCTCATGAACTTGTTACTGGTGAGTTTTCTTGGGAATCTTCCATGTGACTTGAATATCCTCTGATAGACGAAGTGAAAGAGCCCAATAAAATTGTCACTTGATCTTAATTCATCCTATTATCTCAATCACTTTCTGATGTTAAATTAGGGGCTTAAGGAAGGTAACTCCATTGTCTTCTGTAACTACTTTCCTAAGAGCATCATCCACTGCACTAGTGCTGCCGTAGACTAATTGGATCCAGCGGACTGTCTAGACATCTAATTTACTAACAAAGTCTTAATTAAGCCCTGAGTAAAATTATAGCAGAGTCATTATTTTAAGATTCAAAACTTGAAATAAAATTGCCTTAGAGATACTGTAAAGAAGGAAATATAGCTTTAATCCTTCTTCATGTTCTAATTTTTAAATGGAATGAAACAAAAGTAAAGAACGCAAGTTTTACATGTTTTGATTGTTATATGTCTAACTTTTATTTTTATTAGTCATCTAAATTGATAATTATGATATTATGATTGATTGATGAGCCTAATTTTTAGCAAATGTTAGTCGATCTAACATTTGTTAGGTTATCTAAATGTTAGTTTATAATATAAGTAACTTTTTAGTGCCTTGTCTACCTTAGATATTAGTGACATTGAGTAAGGAATGTCATATATCTAATCTAAGCACTATTGAATATACATGTACTAATTTTTTTCTGTTCTAATCTCAAAGATAAATCCAGATTTATTGCTTAATTTCTGAATGAATGAATGATAATACTTCGTATAATGACATATCTGAGGAGCTAAATTATCTATATTATTTCTTTGTATCCCTTATTCTAGTAACTTAAAATATCTTTTTACACAGCAAAATGGTTTGGGGGAAAGAATTGAATTAGATTTGATTAACTTGAAAGTTATGGTAGAAATCAACAAACCAATTAGTAAATAGTAATGATGCTTTAAAACTAAATATTGTTGACTGCGTGTACCCAATTTTTTGTTGTTTTTCTTTTCTTCTTTCTTTGAATAAATGTAGATCCAGCCAAAAATGCCAGTTGACAATTAATAGGGACAATCTTATATGTAGACAGAGATGATAGTCACATCCCTGGTATCATTTAAGAGATAATGCAATTCCCAAAATATATCTATTTTGATACCTGTCAATTGATACCTGAAATTCCTCCATCAGAGAGTCACAGATTTGGGTTAAAGCTTTGTTTTATAATAAATTGCAGTACACTTGGTAGCCTTTTTTTTTTTCATTCACTTAACATTATTATCAAAAAGCATTGTTATTATTTTTTAAGGCTAGTGTTAAGAGTCAAAGGGAGGAGAATATGAGGGGACTAGATACTTGATGGGAGGTGAGAGAAGTGCCACTGGGTACATTTCTGCTCAGCATTAGTTTTTGTTTTTGTTTTTTCCTCTCTCTCTAGACATCTCTGTTACCATTGGAATTCTATTTTAATAATTATCATTACCAAATTATTTTAGGCATAGCTCTTTGAAAAATACAGACAAACTTTTCCACTTTCACAGTTCTGCCCCATGACTGGCCCAAACAAAACATGTGTTACTGGGACCATTTCATATGAGGTGTAGGGAAGACATGGCCCCAAATCATCTCAAGAACCATAATAATTTTGTAAGCTTTATTTCCTGAGTACCATCTAGTGTTTGGGATGGTAGGGGTTGTGAAAACTCTGTGTACTTAATTTACAGTATTTGTTTGAAAGTTATGATTTTTAGGTCAAAAACTAGAGCTGAGAATACAATACTTTTGCTGAAGGTAGGCTTTTTACTGAATGCATTTAAGCAAAACCTAGGCATATAGTCTGCTTCAGCCTAACGTGAGCTGTAAGTTTACCAACATTTCGGTACTGATGGAAATTCTCATGACAGTCATAAAATGTTGGCGAGACCTGGACACAGTGGATCAAGTAGGTAGTACGAGAGCCTTTTAAATGTATTCTTTGGGTTCTACTTAATCTCAAAGATCTCGATATGAGGATTAGCAGGGAGACAAATGCTTGATTCTAATTGTTATAGTTTATCATGTGAACATATCAATGACATATTAACTAGGTTAAGATTTTTAACATAATCTTTTGTCAAGGAAAACATTTTTAAAAATTTCCCTAGCCATTTGCATTGATAATATTTTCCAAGAAATAGACAAATATCTTTTAAATCTGCTTTATAATAAAAATCTTAATATTGGTGTTCATCTATAGTCCCTATTTATTATCTACTTATAATGAAATATTTGTGGTGTCCTTTTCAAAATATTTTATATAAATTTCTATGGTAAATAATTGTCCTGTAGCGTCTTTTTCCTTCAGTAAGTTGGCCTCGTGATAATTACTTTGGCTTTTTATATTCCTGCTCATATCAGTTTTTTCCTCATTTTCTCTTGTATAAATACAATTGAAATCGTATTTTAACTATTATTGTTATAATGTCCAAGTCTAGATAAATAAATCGTACCCATGTCCAAATCAACCACAATCCATTATTAACACTGAGCTTGCTAACAAGAATACAAAAATGTTTTAGGCTTAAAATTTTATAAGAACAAGATCTATTTGTAGGTCCCTATCCATTCAATGGTGCACCTGTTCAATAAAGAAAAAAATGATGTCTCTTTTGGTAAGACAAAATGTACAATACCATCATCATATTGTTAGGTTGGAAATATTTTGGAATTTATTATTTGATTTTGATAAAGAGTGACTTATGGACTTTTTAGTGAAGTTTTTCAGTAAATATATCTTGAATGTTGAAACACAGTTAGGACCACCCATTAAAATTAAATTTGAAAATAGAGTAAGTGCTATGTTCTGTGACCCATACTAGGCATGATATCAACTTCAGCAAGCAAAACACCATATTTGCCAAGTATCATCACAGCCTAGAAATTCTTATTTCCATGCCACAGATCATCAGATTAGACCTTTTTGGATATCTGTTAAAGCCCAAATTAAGCCCTTCGGGTACTGTAATTTAGAGAGTTAAGAGTGCTTTTAGATGACACCCACAGCCGGTCCAGTTACTACGTTAGTTCAGACCCACCCTGTCACTCACTGATCTACCCACCAAAGGACTAAGGATGCTCTGGCAGCCAGGCTGATACTAGTTACCATACATTGGTCCTGACAGGTCTAGCTGCATCTTAGAAACTAACCTCTATAACTGGTAAGGAAGGAGGAAGAACTCTAATATATTTTGATTTCAACAGCCATTTGACAAACTATCTCAAAATATCTTTGTGGACAAGATCAAGAAATGATTGCACAGTTCCGAGAATTCAGAGCTAATTGAATAGGAATACATGTTATGACCTTGTAGGGTTGTCTCTAAGAGTTTGTCTCAGTACTTCACGCTTGGTTCTTTCTGTTCAACTTCTTTCAATAACTAAGTTAAAAACATAAAATATAGGTTTATCATAAGTACGAGAAATGATAGACAAACGCAGGATGCAAAAAGATATTAATTGCTGAGAAAATGGGCTAAATTTACCAACATGAAATCTGACATAGATAAAGGTAAATTGCATTTAGGATCAATATTGTGGAATAAAAAATGGCCCCAAATTTTTTGTAGCTGCTCCCGTCAAAATGTAGTATCTGTTTTTCCACCCTTTAAATCTGGGCTGGCCTGTGACTCCCTTTGGCCAGTAACATAAACTGAGTAATGTTGCTCAGCTTCTGAACAAGGCCTCAGGAGTATTGCCAGTGTGGCCCTCCTGCTAACTTGTGCTCACCATGTACATGTCTGGGCTGATGTCCTTGAGAATGAGATACCCATGAAGAGAGGGTCCAGGCCAGAGGTCAGCACCCCCTGGCGGGCATATGACCACCCAGCCCCAGCTGACTGCAGCTTGCATGAGTGGTTGCAGGCAAGGCCAGCAGAAGACTGCCCAGCTGCGCCACGCCCAAAGTGGCGTGATTAAATACAATAGGCCCGGGCCGGCCCCGTGGCTTGGTGGTTAAGTGAGCGCGCTCCACTGCTGGCGACCCGGGTTCGGATCCCGGGCGCGCACCGACGCGCTGCTTCTCCGGCCATGCTGAGGCCGCGTCCCACATACAGCAACTAGAAGGATGTGCAGCTATGACACGCAACTATCTACTGGGGCTTTGGGGGGAAAAAATAAATAAATAAAATCTTTAAAAAAAATAAATAAATAAAATAAAAAAATAAATAAATACAATAGGCCCTGTTGTTTTCAGCAACTAAGTGTTGGGTGGTTTATTATGCAGCAATAAATAACTGATGCAGCAATATTAATTGGATATGTCCAGAATAGGAGGGACTTGGCTTGGCTTGGTGGTAAAGCAGACTAGAGTATTAGTGGGTAGACTTGTTTGCCCCAAAGCTCAGTGGAAGCCAAGAGGGAGACATGGCAGCACTGAAACAAGTCAATATCCAGATCGGGGGAGATTCCAGTCCCACTTTCCTTGGTAATGACTAGACCACATTATTATACAGGGTGCAATATTTTTAAAGACACTAGACATGCTAAAGAACAACCAGCATTGGTGAGCAGTCTCTTAACTTTAATGTGCAAAGCCATTTGAAGACTGAAAGTGTTAGCCTAGAAAAAAATACAACAGTAAATACATAGCTCTCTTAGCATTTTCACAACACCTTGTATAGAAAACCAAGTAGGGTAATGATTTAAAGGGTAGTCTAGGCAGATGAGTGGAAGATCCAAGGAGGCAGATTTCCTATTAAATAAGGCATAATTTTTGACCATGCAATTATTATTCAATTTCCCCATTCTTACCACTTTCTGGACTTTTCAGCCCACTCTCCCATCTACTTCTACCTTCACCTTTTCACTTACAAACCCTCCATTCTGTCTCAAATGTAAATAGTCTTCTTTTCTCTTCTTAACTTCATTCTTTTCTTATTTGATATTCCCATATTTCTTACGTGTACTTTTGTGAGCATATATGTATGTATTCATATTTATATGACCATATCTCTATATATTCATAAATATGTGTGTATGTATATTTTGTGTGCATCTGTGTGTGTCAGTCTGCATCTTTCAGTTACATATTGTGGCTAAAACTGAGCAAGAACTTTATATTTCATTAGTTACAATTTATGCATGGGAGAGTGGGTATACGCCATCAGTTATCCATCCTCTTCCTTACAGCTCTGTGCTTCCTCCCGCCCCATCTTTCCCTCCTTCTCTTTATTCCTTTGATCTCAGCTCTTTTCAGTCTGCCTTCTGGAACCTTCTTTCCACTGTCACTACTTTGCATCTATCCACAACTTCTGCACTAAATGTTTCACACACACATTCCACCTGAAACTTGAATTTACCAAGGACACTTCTTTCCTGGCAGCCCACTAGACGCTGGTCTTCTTCCTATACCCTATATACTAGGAAAGAGAGTTCTGCTTCCCCTTTGCTACTTTCATACTTTCTGCATCCATGTAAAAACCCTTCCTCCTTTGAGGTTTACACCATCCAGCTTTATCACTCTCTGTCTCTCCTCTTCTGTGCTGTCTGCTGACCTCCTGATCACTGCAATTCCTTTAGTCTGAGTTTCAGGCACCTGATTCAGTGTCTTCTTCTCTACCCCAACTTCTTCATTCATGCTAAGAAACTTCACTTTCAATGTCAAAAATATGTCCTGTTCTTTTGTCTCCTGAATGCTAATGACTTTTACCTCTTATCCGCTTCAGCTGTAATGGATGTTGTCATTACTCAGAACCTTTCTACATCTGAAATCCTCTCTGACAGTAACTACAGCCTTGTTCCAGCTACTCTTGCTTTTTAGCCTCAACACAAATCAAGACATCCGGTCTCTTGCTCCCTCCATTTTCTCTTGAACTGATAGTCTCTTATAGACTTGCTTTCTTTTCTACCCAATCTGAATTCTAGCTTTAATCACTTTCTCCCAAAGACACAGTCTCCTTATCCTCTTGTCTTGCCGTGTAAGTCATAAACTCTCAATTACTTCTATAATTTGCCCTCCCCACATCTACCCCCAAAGTATAGAGCTGATGAAGGGAAAAAAGTCATACCGCTCTGATGGTCAATATCTCTTACAAATTTGTAGTTTCTAGCTATAGCTAGGTCATCAATCCCACCTAACATTCCTTTTACATGTCCCAGGTCACCTCCCTTTCTTGTCCCATTAAACCTTCACCATTCTCCTCCAGCCTTTCTCGTTAACCTATGCTTTCAGCAGAGAACTCTCCTTCCTACTCTGTGGGGAAAAGTGAATCTAGCAGGCATGAGTTCTGTCAATTAACATCCTCCACACCTACAAAATTATCCACAGCTGTATTCTCCCACCTCTTTCCCTTTAATCTCCAAGGAAAAGTTGTCCAGTCATATTTTCAATGATAATACTGCAAGTTGTGCTTATGATCCCATCCTCTGAGACCCTGCTTACAAGGGTATCATCTTCCTCCCTTATACTTTAGTGTCTTCCTGTGGTCTTCTCTCTCATGGTCCATAAACATATTCATATGCCATCCATGTCTTAAAAAACTTCCTCTGGGGCTGGCCCAGTGGTGTAGTGGTTAAGTTCACGCACTCTGCTTTGGCGGCCCAGGGTTCACAGGTTCGGTTCCTGGGTGCAAACATACACACTGCTCATCAAGCCATGCTGTGGTGGAATCCCATATACAAAATAGAGGAAAATGGTTACAGATGCTAGCTCAGGGCTAATTTTCCTCATGAAAAAAAAAAAAAAAACTTCCTTGGCCACACATCCCCCTATAACTGCAATTCTCTTTACTTTCTCCCAAGCCTATACTTAGTCTTCACTTTTCCACATTCCATTCAGGCTTCATCCTACTCCATCAAGCCATTAAAACTGCACTGAAAAGGTGGTCATTTCCTAATTGCCAAATCCCATGGGCACTTTTCACTTTGATTTGTTCAGATACTCAACTCTGTTGATCACACCCTTCTTGAAATTCCCTTCTCTGGATTCTGTGGCAGCAGCTACTCTGATCCATCTTTTACTTCCCTATCTTCTCATATTCTTTTGCCAGTCTCTTTACTTTAAATATTTGTTTGTGTTTTATCTTCTTCCCACCCCTCTTCTCCTTTTTTATTTCTCTTTCTAAGCATTTCTATCCACCCCCATGGCTTCAGTTGTAACCAAAGCAAGACCTAGTCATGGCCCACCTCTCCAGCCTCATTTCCTGACGTTCTCCCCCTCCTACTTCATGGTCCTGAGAAACCATACTACCAGTAGGACTTGACACACACCATGCTTTTCACACCTCTGTGCCTTCACACGTTATTTCTTCTGCCTGGAATGCCCTTCCTGCCCTCTCCATTCCCACCCTGCTTGAAGTGACTACTTCCTACTTACCTTAAACTCAGGCATGATCAGGAAGCCTATACAGGCCCTTCCTCTCCTGCCCTACACAAACTAGGTTCTGTTTAATACCTGTGCTTATCCTTTCATTACAGCATTTACCAGTAACTTATTGGAGTTATCCATATAAAGATCTACTTTCCCACTTTACTGCTCCTTATGAGCAGGGATCATATCCTGTTCTTTGAATAATCAGTCCCTAGAAGAATACCTGGTACATAGGAATTACCAAACAAATACTTACTGATTGAACTGAAATCTATATCATAAACCTAGAATTCTCTCTTTAACACAAACTCTTATATCCAAGTGTCTACTTAACATCCGCACTTATTTGTCCCACCAACAGCTCAAATTTATATGTACCAAACTGTACTCATCCTCACACACACATACTCCCAAACAGGAACCTGTGGTTCTTCCCTCCACTGTCTTGGTTTATGTATCACTATCTGTCTAGTCGCCAAAACCGGACACCTGGGAGTCATCCTTCTTGCCCACGCCATCTCGCCCCATCCTACCCTCAAAAGTCACTCAGTCCTTTTGATTCCATATCCTAGGTATCTGTCACATTTATCCCCTTCTTTCCTTCTGCACTGCTGTAGCTCTAGTTCAAGCCTTCAAGTCTCACTAGGATTAATTTTTTTGTTGTGGTAAATCTTCATAACATAAAATTTGCCATTTGACCATTTTTAAGTGTATGGTTTTGTGGCCTTAAATACATTCACACTGTTGTGCTCACTAGGATCATTTTCATCAGGAGCTCTCTGGACTTCCTACCTGGAGGCTAAGCTGCCTCCAACCCATCCCTACATTCTTGCCTGTGTGATCTTTCTAAAATGCAAACAATATTACTGGATGAGTTAAAACCCTTTCATTGCTTCCCACTGTCTACATTAGTGCTTTTATCACAAAGTTTTCACAGGTCCAAGAGGAAGTGAGAAAAAAATACAATGGACCAAGTTTTTCTAAATTTTTTCAACTTAAAGGTTGAGTCGTGAATGGCAACATTAATCAAGATAAGAAATACTGAAACATGCGTGGGAGGTGAAATAATAAGTTTTGTTTTAGGTATGCTGAGTGTCATATGCCTATGGGACAAGCAAGAGGAGGTGTCTTGAAGGCAGTTGAATATGTGAATCTGAAACTCAGAAGAGAATTTTGGGATGGAGGTCTGTATTTGGAAGTAATAGCATTGAAATGGAATCAAGGGAGCAAATAACATCTTTTGCAGAAAGTATAAAAAGTATAAAGAAAAGATGATAAAATAAATCAACATTAAAAAGAGCAGCAGAGGAAGGACAGCCATAATAGTAAAAGAAGAAACTGCATTTAAAGTCTTATCTCCCTGCTGCTGTGGTTGAGAGAGAGCAAGATCTCTGATACTAATGGCAAACCTAAGTGCAGCATTTCTAGTGGCTTTTCTGTTTCCTCTGCTGGAAGGATGATTGTTATCCATCTTTGTTGGATTTCCCTGGTTCTTTCTCCTTGGAAAAAAAAAATAAAAAGCCAAATATGTTTGATTGGGCAACCTCATTGCCCAAGAGTAGGAATGCTTTTTCTGGGGAGAAAATTGTCAAGCCTGTCAGACTTCTGCCCTCACATTAACAGATACAAAAATAACTCTCCAAGCTGAAATCTATAGTGAGATTTTTACTTTCCTACAATTGAATTGATGAGAAATTTGTTCCATTTTCACTCCCTTCTGTCACTTTGCAAAAAAACTATCCAGTCAGTAAGAGTAACTCAAGCCCACAAAAAATCAGAAATAAGCCTTAAAAGTCGCAGTACTTTTGGAAGCAGTGTAGCACATAAGAGAGATCAGAAATGTGGTAATTAGACCTAGCATCGCATCCCAGCTCCAAAACTCACTAGCAGTGTGGCTCTGATCCAGTTTTCCTCTATACAGTTTGGTTTTGTCATCTGATGATAACATTTACTCCATGGAGTTATAATGAAAATTAAATATGTGCATAAATTACTTCTCATAGTTCCTGTACATAGTCCGTATTCGTTAAATATTACTTGCCTTTTAAAATATATCACAGTATTCATTAGAGTGAAAAATAGAAGTAATCCAATTAGGAAAATTGGTAAATAACCTATGGTTCATCTACTTGATGGAAAACTATGTATTTCCCTGTAGTACATACATCTTATCAATACATAGAAAATACAAAAATAATGTTAATCGAAAAAAATAGGATTTCTATCTAAAGTTATAGCTGTAAATATATTTTTCAAGGTTGTATAGAAATTGTATTATAGCAAATAATAGATTATAACTTATTTCCTAATTATGTGCAGTGTCATCAATTTTCTTTCTTATTATGTGTTACTAAAACAGCAGATGAAGTATACCAGCAAATACTTTCCCAATTTGACTTAAGAACTTGGCGAAAATTTTTAATGCAGTTAGTAAGAAAAATAATCCATCAACCTATAATCTGACTCTGCAGCTCTCTGGTAACCCAACCCCTAGTAGAAGTAGATTTGAACTAAGAACAAGGAAACCAGGCCCAGCTTTGTCACTGTTTTACCTCAGGACCTTGTAGAAGAGTTTACTTGTCTGTGCTTCAGTGTCTTCATATTTAAAATGGAGAAATCCTAATCCTGGCTCTACCCCTTTTCCTATTTCATGATGCCCTTGGGAAGCTATTGTTGAGTAACATGGAAAGCAGTTGGAGCCTATTTCATTAAACGACATACTTTTTTAAAGGATATTGTTGATTTGGGCAGCAAAGAATAGCCTGCAGGCAAATTCTGCAAGGAGCTTCCACAGACGTCCACGCCTCCCTTCCTGTGGACACAGTCCGTGCTTGGCAGGTGTCGTCCATTCCTTACAGGAAGGAATAGGTGCTTCATTGTGTTTCAGAAGTCAGTAAGCTTTCACAAAACTAAGTAATTGACATTTTTCTCCTTTCTGAGATCAAATTTTCATAAACCATTCAACCTGGATAAACTGAGAATGTGGTTGATCTGGCAATTGTTGAAATATAGTAAAGACATTGCAAAACATGATATTTAAGTATTTCCTCCTAACCTCTTACCTTAGCAAGATGGGAGTTCTGAGTGGAAAGACATTCTAATGTATAAAAAGGAAACTACAGTGAGATGAGTCTGTGTGTAAAGGAGAAGTCAAAAGAAGCACAACACAGACTCATCTCAGTAATTTGGGATTCCATTGATTCTGAATTCGTAGTGATAAGAATAACTATGCAGAGTAGAGCTTGTTTTTACATTATGAGGTAGTTTTTTTTTATTAGTAGTGTAAATGATATTGTGGGGGAGGGATATATAGTTAACCAACTTGAAAGTAATATTCTCTGACTTTTTACAATATATGCCGAGAAATGCTATTAATGGCTTGTCAAGATCTCTACTGGGAGCCATTTGTTAACAGTGAATTCAAGTTACTATCATATTTTAACAATACACTTAGTTTCATACTGACATTTTTCTTCTCCCTCCTCCACAACTCAAGTTAGTTAAACTTTGTCTTAAGGGATTTATGTAATCCTATTAATCATAATATTCAGAGTATATAAGATAGCACTAGTTTTTATCACTAGGGAAAGTCCAACTAATACAGACTGATCTGTGAATACAGTGAATTGTCCAGTGAATCTTCTCATTCAGGTATTTGTATTGCTAGTCTGAAGCTGTTTTAGTGGATGTATAATACTTATGTTTAATTTACATTTGAGAAATTTGTAGTAATAAACTTAGGCAAATAAATTTGCCTTTTTACTCTAAGGTCATCACTCCATATGCAAAGCAAAGATTTTTGATGCACTGAATTATTTTGTTTCATATTCCTGTTTTCTGTTAACAGAAGTCTGAATATATGCAGAATCATCCAGTAAACTTGAGCTAGTTTTCAGTCTTGCATGCAGCTGATCAGTCCATTTAAACCAGTGTGTAGGACACTCAGAATACCCTCATTCCTTTAGTGTCTAGCTCTGTGCTGTGTTTATTTGCAAAGGACCCTCATGCATGGATCCATATAAATGAGGCAAGCTGGAACAGACTAGACTGTGTTGCTCCCCAGTCTTTGAGGGAAGATTGTGTATATGAAAACTGCTGGGTGTGCTTTTCACTTACAAGGAAGATTTCTGTGTGTGTAACATCAAGCAAGATTTTGGTTGAGGTTTTATGCTTTCAGTAAAGAAAATAAAAGGAAAAAAAAACAGTTAATGGTCTGATTCCATCATCTTTGTCAAGCAAAACTCTCACTGTTCCACATTAATGTGATCTCCCTCCCAGAGAGTAGCCTAAGAGCACTACAGAATGAACTTCTGAACTTTTCACTCTTTTTTCAGTGTAATTGGTGAGTTTTTAATCAACTAAAAAAAAATCACTTATCTTTGACTAAAAAGCGTATATAGTCATTGCTAACCTATTTATATTACTTGTTAATAGAAAATTCTTTTTAAATGTAGTACAGCAAGTCTGGTTTTATTAGCATCAGGTCATTTGTATATATTTAAATTATTTTCTTGCCACTAAGACATGAATTTTTTCCCAGCTAGCCACCTAATTCCTGGCTTTATTTTCATCAGTTGACTCCATGAAAAAGAAAGAAATTTAATACAAAAGAATTGTACAATATACCAGTGTGTCACTTATTTAGCTGAGTAACAGGTGTAAGATTGATAATGTTTCTGTATTGAAATATGTACTTCTTAGGTAAAAATCAATTTGAAACTGCTCTCCATTTAATATGCCATCTTGTCATTGCATAGTAAATGATTCATTCACAACCTTAATGCAAGTAGGTAAATGTATTGAAATGAGAATTTTGTATTTTTCATGTAGCATCTAAAGCTGACATAATCTGAAGATCTGGGTTAAAGTTTGTGCGTTGCTGTTTTTCTAACCTCAGATACTTGGCACTCTGCAGCAGTGTCTCTCGCTTACAGTAATGCTTTGTTTCTTAATGTGACTGCCAGGGCTGCTGAGTCCTAGGCAAATACTGTCCTTTGTCAGCCAAAACATGCCTGACAATAATTGCACTTTTTATATATTTTTTTTCCCCTCCCGCCCCCTGCCCCCAACTTAGGTTGGAAAGGCTGGTGGACGTTCTGAGGAAGAAGGTTGGAGCAGGGACCGTGAGGACAGTGATCTGACTGAGAAGACGAGAGTCTGGGGACGCAGTCACATCTGGTGACCAGGCTGCTTCATTCAGCGCTGAGTAAACACTGCAGCCTTAACTTAGCAAACAGTTGTTAGAAGTGGGCCACTCTAAGCACATTCCGAGCTGAGATAAAATCAAATCACAAATGTTTAACCACTTTGCTGCTGACTTGAGTTATTTATCCAAATGTATTAACTACAGACTTTTACCAATGGGTAACTATGAAGTTGCAGCTTATGTTGTAACTATTTTATATCTCACTGTATTTAATATAAATCTTCTTACTGTGAGATTATTATAGAAACACAGTAAAGTTAGTCAGGATCATATCTTCACATTTGGCCCTTTCTGAATCAAAATGCAGCAAAGTAAATATTGTCTAAACCTTAATCCACTGTGTTAGGTCAAAACTTCAAATACATGAGAGAAGCTCAGACAGAAGAGTGTATATTCTTCCTTCAATGAATGCATGTAATATTTGTTAGTATTAAAGAATATTAAGTATAGATACCAAGAATTGAGCGTATAATTTTCTTTAATAAGAATTTGGTACATTAAAATTACATTAATCAAGGCATGATTTTTGTTTCACTACAAATAATGCAGACTTTTCAATAAAAAGAGGATATTGTTAATGTGTACTTATAAATTCGTATTGTCAATATTTTTTAATGTTGGTCTTTAATTAATGTTTTTAGTGAATAATCATCTAGACTCTATTTAAGCTGTAGAAATCGCCAAGGGTGTCTAATAGGCTGGGGCACTTTTGGCTTGAAAATTAGCCTGTGCCAGCATGACTAAAGGCGAGAGGCCATCAAACATGCTAAGTGTTCCTTATGATTATCTTTATTTAGATTACATTTGAATTTTTGTTGTAGAGGAGGGGAATCCAATATATAATATACAATAAAATTATAATGTAAGAATATAAAGACTTGGAAAAAAAGTAAATCTGCAATTTGGTTTAGGTTACCTACTTTTTCTTTTATTTAAGAGATAAAATAGTTACAGGATAGCAGTCACTTCTAATGATATGAAATTATGAAAAAACTAAATATTTGGCTGTAGGAAAAATCTCTTCATTTTTTTTTAGATTGAATAGATGACAGGCCAATAGAAAGTGACTATGACTGGAACAGGGTGAAATAGACAAGTAGAGATTGAATTAGTGAAAATTTTGTAGGCAAGTGAAAATGTTTCTAAGTCCATACAATTTTTTAATTTATCTGTAAGACTGAGCCAAATCATCTACCATTGCGTATTTTCAGGACAAGTATAGGATAATTTATTGCACCATTCTTTCGTACGCCATGGAAGATTATCCATTTGAATTTTTTTTACTCTGCAGGAACATATAAGGTGCTTAATCATGGGGTGACAAAAGAATCATAATGCTAACACACTCAATTTCTTCCTTATTAAGTCCATTAGATTATCTGGCAGTTAGAATAATCCCATTGAGTTCAAATTTAGAATTTACTCATGTTTCCTGCTACTTTAATTACTTTTTTAGACTATGAGAATTAAAAATAAGGAACAACAGGGATCAAAAATAAACTAACTGGATTTACTCTATGGTCCTAAAGAGAATGATAGCCTCTCATAGGCCATACAGAAATCAGAAATAATTTGCTCATGCATGGAATCTTCTCTCTGGGCTCTAACTGAAACATGTAACAGCTCCCCAGGTGACGGAACAGTGCCTTTCAAGTCATGCAGGTAAGTAAAGAGGAACAGTTCTTGTCACAAAATTGTCCATTCCTGAATCCTCTTCAAATAAATTGCAAGTCAACTTGAATTTTCAGTTTCGTCCTGAAGAACAGACAAACCTTTCTTGAGTTATTTTGCTTGAGGTTTTATAAAACACAGAGTGTAGCATAAAGACATTTTACGGTTTCCAAACATATCTTTCTATACCTAAACAATCAAATTAGAGCAACCAATTCCTGTAATCAATATCCGGAACTTTTATAGAATTTGATATTCTAAAGTTAAATTTAGAAAACGCTTCTAACATCTACTATTGTTCAACATTGGTAATCTCCCAAGAATATCACATCACTTTGAAAATGAGTTGTCTACAGAATTACAAATGCTAAATGTTATAACCAAACATATCATTAATTGATTTCTTGCACTTAAAAATGTCCACCAACAATGTTTCAAATAGTCTTTATTTTTTTTTTGTATTAAAGAAGAATCTTGGTCACTGAAGATCAGTTCTCTACATATTCAATAATAATGCAACTTCAGAAAGATTCCACACTGCCCAGAGATGTTGCTTGAGTTGGCTTTAAACATCGTCTAATTCCTATATTAATATGAGAATTCACTTCTTGTAAAAATAAGTAGTTCAGGGAGGAAAAGCAGAAAAGATCATACAAACGTGAGTAGGTCTTGATGATTTACAAAGTCTTTTCACATCTGTATTTTTTTATTTGATCCTATCAACAATTATATAACAACAATAATAATAAATTATATACATATATATCAATCACATAATGATGATGATGATGATTTTAGTGTTATTATTACATTTTACAAATGAAGAAACAGCCTCAGAGAGGCTAGGAATTTGCCAAGGACTGGCTAGGACTTACAGCTGAGGTCTTATGACTAAACTCCATGCAACAGTAGGTCTCCAGACATTTCTATAAGAAAAAAATTTAAGTATTTTAACTCCTGCAGTTCCTGGTGTTATTGTGCCATTTCTTTTATACATACACGTATGAATTCACTAACAATCGAGATTGTATGCATTTCCTTCAAGGAAGTACAATAATGTGAACTGCTTGTGTAAATAGCATAGCATCATTACTGCCTCTCTGTAGCGTTAGGGTAGCAGCATGCTTTGCCTTAGCCTCCACTCGTTAGGAATACCGTGACAATTCATTGTTAATAAAAAATAACTTTGAGTTGCTTTGTACTGTTTGTAATTTGGCCTGATGCTAAAACGTGACCGTGTAGTTTTATCAAATGGTAGTCTACACCTCAAGGCTCACTTACCTCCTAGGGCCACTGCTGGAGGTAAAACCAGTTATAGGCAAGGTATAAGCAGTTATAGCCAAGTTATTAGTTAATTATTAATATTTGAGAAATTTTATTTTTATAATTCTACTTTTATAAATAAGCCATTATGTTAAAATTATTTAAAGTATTTAATATATTATCTAATAAAATATTTTCCTGTTTTCAATGAGAAAGTTGATCCTTTGTGTATTTCCATATTCAAATAAACTGAAGAATCTGCTTATCAAGTCTCTTACCAATAGAACTAGTTTATTTCACAAAAAAGTTAGAATATTAAAAATTTGTAGTTTTAATATTGGATATAGTTGTGTGGGAAAATATTTTTATATGTAGTATTTTTAAAGATCATAATTATTTTTAAAGTTTCTATTTTCAAATACTCCTGATTAATGAGGCATTGTAATGATGAAATAGTCGTGGCTTTCATATTTTGTCTTCTCACGTATGATTTGTACGGGACCCAAATTTTTCGCAAGGCATTATTGTGTTGTTGATAACTACTATTTACAAGTAACCTATCTGTCTGTTCTGTGTAGACATATGTATATAGATATATACACAGCCACACATAGACAAATACATTTGCCTTTTTAAAAAATTGATTTATAAGGCAACTGTTAGGCCCCAGTGGTTTCGGCATTTTGTTCATGTTTTATTCGAAATGCACGTGGTTTCTGAGGCTTTTAAACAAATACATGGAATGGTTGAAAGATTTATATTGCTTGAGCTTAGCTAAATATGTCATCTCTAGAAAAGATGTGGTTTATTTTGGCACTGTGTTAAAAACTCAAATATTTTAAACGTTTGTTAAGTTGGAGCTTGCACATTTGAACTAGTAGCATACATTCAGGATAGCATCTCAGGTTACCAAACTTTTTGTAATCCTTTTACTAGAATAACCGTTTTTGAAAAGGTTTTCTTTTCTTTTTTATAATGTACTTAGTTAAGTTTTTAAAGGTTGAAGTTATAATTTTTTAATGTAGGATTTCATAACTAGAATTGGACAATGATAAATGTGTATTTTTGAGAATAATTAAAATATTGTATAGTATTAATATTTCTTTGCAGAAAGCTTAAATACTTATTTTTAATTTTATTGTTTTCTAAATATCATTTTGGAGTACGCTAGTACTTTGGAAGCCACCAGTTTCTTGACTATCTAATTATTAACAAAAGTGCATTTTAATGCACAAACTCAAATATCTAAAATATATATGTACTTTTTATCCACATAAAATCCCCTGTTGCAAATCCTACACATTTCAATGCAATTCTTCTACATTGATCTTAATCAAATTTATCAGTGTACCATGCTGCAGACACTGTAGTGGATACGGTTATAAAATATATTGCAGTAAGGAAACAGATTAAGTTCACCGTCAAACTGTGTGACTTCCTTAACAAGTTTAATAAAGATAAAAGCTGATATAAACAAATTTGTTAGGTACCTTAGGAACCTTTCAAAACTATTTAGATATGAAATAAAATTATAGTAATAGAATACTAAAGAGAAACACTATTTTTGGTAAATATGGTTAGAAAGAACCTAAGAAGGGAGATCTTAGAAAATAATAGACTGATTCAAATCTACTACCAAGCACCTCTTCTAATTTTGGAATCTGTGTGTGGAATTTTGCTGTAACCAATAGCTGAAATCTAAAAATACTGCTTCTGTTGTGTTTGATTATTGGATCAACACAAGGTAAGTATAAACAGACTATGTAACACTCTGCCACCTGTAGTGAACTTAGAATTTAAAGCTTAAGGTACAGGGCCAAAAGAGGACCAGGGTCGGGTGGGCAGTAGGAATCTTTGGGACAAAGACTTTAAACTGGTAATTTCTGAACTGTACTATTACTGGGTAAAAAAATTGTTGTCTCACTATTCGTTGCCTTTGTGATACTGTTGTCAAACATTTTACTTCTACATATATATGCAATCATAACATTGTTATTATTTTTGCTTTAAACAATCAATAATTTTTAAAAGAGATTTAAAAAATAACAGCAATATTTTACATTTACCATTTCCAGTGCTCCTTTCTTTGTGTAGATCCCAGTTTCCACCTGTTATCATTTTCCTTCTTCCTGAAGTATTTATCATTTATACTAATGCAGGGCTGTGGGTGATGAGTTCTTTCAGCGTTTGTATGTCTGAAAATGTCTCCCTTTTTTTTTTTTTTTGCCTTCATTTTGTGAAAAGTTTGTTACTGGGTATACAGTTTTAGGTTACCTGTTTTTTTCAGTGTTTTCAAGATATTACTCTGTTGTCTCTGACTTGCTTTGTTCCTGCTGTCATTCTTATTTTGTTCTTTGTACAGTTCTCCATGATATATCCTCAGGCTGCTTTAAAAATGCCTTCCTTTGTTGATTGTTTTAACCAATTTGATTATGATGTGTTATGGTACAGATTTCCACACGCTTCTGTACTTGTGGCTTGTTGAACTTCATGGACTGTGGGTTTATAGTCTATCAATTTTTTGTGTGTCAGCTATTATTTTTTCCAATATTTTTTGTCCCCCAGCTCTTTTTCCTCTCCCTCTGGAACTACGATTCAATATATATTAGGCTGCTTGAAGTTGTCCTACAGCTCATTCATGCTTCGTTCATTTTTTTCAGTCTCTTTCTTCTGTGTGTTTCATTTTGCATAGTTTCTATTGCTTTGTCTTCGGGTTTACTAACCTTTTCTTTTGCAGTGTCTAATGTGCTCTTAATCCCATCCAGAGCCTTTTTGTTTGCAGATGTATTTTTAATCTCTAAAAGTTAAAGTAGGGTCTTTTTGATTTCTTTCATATCTCTCCCTAATTTTTTCATGCTTTACATTATCTTCTGTAATATAAAAAATACAGTTATAAGAACTGTTTTAATGTCTTTATCTGTTAATTCTATTATCGATTCTATTTCCAGGTCTGTTTCTATTGATTTTTTTTTTTTTCCTTATATAGGTTGTACTTTCCTGCTTTGCCTGCCTGGTAACTTTTCTTGGATGCCGTCATTGTGAATTTTATCTTGTTGGGTGTTCGATATTTTTGTTTTTCATTACAATTTTTTGAGCTTTGTTTAGGGATGCAGTTACATTACTTGGAAACAGATTGATCTTATGAGGCTATTTTCAGCTTCAGTAGGCAGGATCAGAGCACCTTTAATCTAGGACTGATTTTCCCCCACAGTTTACGCAGTCCCCTTCTGAGTATACTACCTGATGCCCTGGGTCATATGGGGTTTCTCTTCTCTGACTGGTCACAACCATGTGTGAGTTTTGGTTATTGTTCTGCCTCCTTCAATCTGGTGGTTCTTACCCTGGCTTTGGTAGTTTACTCACACACATATGCTGGTCAGTACTCAGAGGAAGACTCGAGGAATGCTCTGTAGCTCTCCAGAGCCCACTCACTCCCTGTCTCTCTCTCTGTGCAGCACCCTCCACTCCATAGAAAATCTCTCCTCTCCAGCACTCTGACCTGCAAGTTCTAACCACCTTGGCCTCCCCAAATTCTCAACTCTGTGTTCTCAGCTCAGGGAGGCTGCCAGGCTCTGTTTCTGCTCCCCCTCCCCACACTCTGCTCTGTAAACTCTCCAGACAATAAGCTGGGGCACTCACGGGGCTCATTTCATTTGCTTCCCTTCTCTCAGCGATCATTGTCCTGTGCTGCCTGTTGTCCGAAGTCCAAAAACACTGATCCACGTATTTTCACTGTTGTTTTTTGTTGTTATTGTCTTTGTTTTTGTGAATTGTTTTTTGCTTTCTGGCTTTTTTAAGGTGGGAGGGTAAATGTGGTCTCCATTATGGCCAAAAGTACAAGTCCTCCTATAACTGTTTTAAAATATCATTCTCTCAATGTCTAGCTTCCCTCTTCCCTGTTGAGAAATCAGCTGTCTGTCTCAATGTTCTCCTCCTGAAAGTAAAGTCTGTGTTTTTTCTGATTGCTTTTTAGATTTTTTTTTTTTTTTTGGTGAGGAAGACTAGCCCTGAGCTAACCTCCATTGCCAATCCTCCTCTTTTTGCTGAGGAATATTGGCCCTGAGCTAACATCTGTGCCCACCTTCCTCTATTTTATATGTGGGACACCTGCCACAGCATGGCTTGATAAGCAGCGCATAGGTCCGCACCTGGGATCCGAACCTGCGAACCCCGGGCCACCAAAGCAGGGCACTCAAACTTAACCACTACGCCACCGGGCTGGCCCCTAGATTTTTTTTCTTTGTTTTTTGGAAGTTTTATTCTGTGCCTAGATGTGGTCTTCTTTGTATGTTTCTTGCTTGAGTTCATAGACCTTATTAAATCTCTAACTTGATATCTTTTGTCAGTTTTAGGAAATTTTTGGTCAATATCTTTTTCCCCTTCTTCTGAGACTCCAATATATATTTTAATTTTTTTCACTGTTACCACTTCTCTTCCACCCACTTCTGTATTTTTCTTTTTTTTCCCTCTATGTGCTTTAGTTTTGAATTTTCAAAATCACCTGTCTTTCATTTCACTAATCCTGTCTTCTGCTGTTAAAGTCATCTATTCAGGTCTTAATTTCAGATTCTGTATTTTTCAATTCTACAGTTTCCTCTTGATTTTTTTGGTACATTCCAATTCTCTGGTGAAATACTCATCTTTCTAAATATATTGTCTCCCTCTTTGCCTCTGTTTTCTTGAGTATAGTAGTAATAGTTACTTAAAAATCTATGTCTACTAACGCCAATATCTGACTCACCCAGGGGTCTGTCTTTATCGTCTGTTTTGTTGCTTGGTTTCTAGATGCATGGTCCTGTCTCTTGGCACGCCTATTAACTGTTGGCTAATGCAGGACATCCTGAGCCTGCAGATGATTTTGTCTTCCTCCAGAGAGGGCTTAGCCTCTCCTCTGTTGGGAAGATTGAATGGAAGCTCATTACCTTAATCTAGTCGGATGCCATGCTGAGTTGAAGCTGAGTGGCAGTTTGAGGAAGGCTCAATTTTCTCTGATTTGCTTCTCTTCCTACGGCATAACTCACTAGAACTTTCAATGGTGAAAGTGATGTCTGGGGCCCTTTTAGATATTCTCATCAGAGCTTTTTTAACCTCCCATTTAGGACAGCTCAGATTTGCCAAGCATTTTGAGGCGCAACTAGGCATGTGTTTCAGGCCCTTTGGCTCTCCAAGTCTGTCACTCCAGCCCTGCAAGATTGCCAAAGTGCTGCTGGTTTCTCTGTCCCTAGCAGCAGTCTTGGATTATCATTCTCTCACCTTCACCCAGAACCAGCAAATGCCTCCGGGGGAGAGCGGCTGCACATCATCAGTTTACCTCTCTGTTCTTCTCCATTCTCTAGAATCGTAGTCCCTCTGGTTGTCTTTGTTTCAGGCCCTATCCGATACTTTTAAACAAGTACTTTCTGTATTCTCTTCAGCTTTCCTAGTTGCTCTTGGCAGGAGCATTGGTCTGCCACAAACTACTCAGTTCTGTCTAGAAGCAGAATTCCAGTGAGTTTTTAATTTCTGTTATTGTATTTTTCATTTCTGGAGATTATATTCTGTTCATTCCCAAATCCATTTGGTCATTTTTATGGTCTCTTGTTCCTATCTCATATTTTCAATCCCTTTTTTATTTTCTTACACATTTTAAACATGCTTTTTCTATATTTAATTTCTGATAATTTAAATATCTCAAGTATTTACTGCTCCAATTTTGGTGTCCATTATCCTGCTAGCTACATTTATGTTGCCTTATTTCTTTGGCTGTTTGATGATTCAGGAATGTTAGCTTATATTTCTTAGAATTATCCTCCGTGAGACTTGTTAAGGCCTGGGTTGCAGGTGGGCTCCTCAATAGAGGCTTTGCATTTGCTTCTGCCAGCCACCTGGGAACATGCACAGGCCTTAGAGCACTTTAAAATCTTAATTTGAATTTTATTGGACCACTTAAATAATGATAATTTGGGTTGAAAACCCACATGAGAGCCAGCTTATGGTTATAAAATTCATAGCAGATCCTGTGTTTATGGGTTGGAGGAACTAATATTGTTAAAATGTCCCTACTGCCAAAAGCCATCTATAAATTCAATGCAATCCCTATCAATAGCATCTTTTACAGAAGTAGAAAAAACAATCCTAAAATTTATATGGAACCACAAAAGACCCTGAATAGCCAAAGAAATCCTGAGAAAGAAGAACAAAGCAGGAGGCATCACATTTCCTGATTTTAAGCTATACTATAAAGCTATAGTAATCAAAACGGTATGGTATTGGCATAAAAACAGACAACTAGATCAATGGAACAAAATCAAAAGCCCAGAAATAAACCCAAGCATATACAGTCAAGTAATATTTGACAAGGGAGCCAAGAATATTCAATGGAGAAAAAACAGACTCTTCAATAAATGGTGCTGGGAAAATTGGATATTCACATGTAACAGAATGAAACTAGACCCCTATCTTACACCACTCACAAAAATTAACTCAAAATGGATTAATAACTTAAATGTGAGACCTGAAACCATGAAGCTCCTAGGAGAAAGCAGGAAAAACCTCCTTGATCTGGGTCTTGGCAATGATTTTTTGGATATGACGCCTAAAGCACAAGAAACAAATCAAAAATAAATGAGACTACATCAAACAAAAGCTCTGCACAGCAAAAGAAACCATCAACAAAGTGAACCCTGCCTTTGGAATGAGAAAAAATACTTGAAAACCATAAATCTGGTAAGGGGTTAATATCCAAAAAATATAAAGAACTCATACAACTCAATAACAAAAAAAAAAATCTAATTTTAAAATGGGCAAAGGACCTGAATAGGCATTTTTCCCAAGAAGATATATATAGGCGAACAGGTACAGGAAAAGATACTCAACATCACTAGTCATTAGGGAAATGCAAATCAAAACCACAGTGAGATATCACCTCACACCTGTTAGGATGGCCATCACCAAAAAGACAAGAGATAACAAATACTGGCACAGATGTGGAGAAAAGTGAACCCTAATACACTGTTGGTCAGATTGTAAACTGGTACGCCACTATGGAAAAAAATATGGAGGATCCTCAAAAAAATTAATAACGGGGCCAGCCTGGTGGCGTACTGGTTTAAGTTTGCGCACTCTGCTTCAGTGGCCCAGGGTTTGCAAGTTCGGATCCTGGGCATGGACTTACGCATTGCTTATCAAGCCATGCTGTGGCAGGCATCCCACATATAACGTAGAGGAAGATGGGCATGTATGTAGCCCAGGGCCAATCTTCCTCAGCAAAAAGAGGAGGATTGACAACAGATGTTAGCTCAGAGCTAATCTTCCTCGCCCCCACACACACAAGAAAACAACTACTATATAATCCAACATTTCCACTTCCAGGAATGAAAGGAAGGAAATGAAAACAGTAACTCCGAAAGATAACCTCCATGTTCACAGCAACATTGTTCACAATAGCCAAGATACGGAAACAACCTAAGTGTCCGTTGATGGATGAATGGATAAAGAAGCTATGGTATATATATTTACCTATATATACACACACACACACATATATATATACACACAATGGAATATTATTCAACCATAAAAAAAAAACGAGGAAATCTCGCCATTTGTGACAACATGGATGGACACTGAGGGCGTTATGCTAAGTGAAATAACTCAGACAAAGACAAATCCCGTATGATCTCACTCGTGTGAAATCTGAAAAAAGAAAATTTCACGGGAAATATTTTTTTTTATCCTCCATTCATAGCCTGAGTTCAGGATTTCCCTCCTTGGGTGGGCCCTGAACTTTGTCCTCTGTTCCCTGCTCCACTAAAAGGCCATGAAAATCAAAGCTCACCTTCACCCATATCACAAGGCAAATGCTTTCAAGGTAAAAACTGCCTTTGGTGCTTCACTTACCGTTGAGGGTTCCAGTTTTACTTAGGTTTTGGCCTCTGAATATTCCTTACCAACTTGCCAGCATATTGATGCATTTGAGATGTTTGTCATTTTCTATCCAGCATGTCTAGTGGCTGACTGAGAGAGGTTCCAGGTCCATCATAGCAGGAAACAGTAATCCACGCTGAATGTTATTAAATTCATACACACAGAGCTATATAATTGTACTGCTAATAAAATGTTCTGAATTTAGTATCGCTTGTATACGTGATTAAAATGAATAGATAATAAATTTGCCTTCCAAGAGCCATAATTGCAGCTCTTTGTCCCCACCAGTAACTACAAGCAGTTTTTCATTAAAGAAAAGAAAATGATTGAATAATCCAAATTAGCCCATGCAAGAAAACTAAAAGCTGCCCTAAAATGAAATGTTTGAGTTATGAGCCATGTGCCACTTTGGTTTATCTGCAGCCAAGAGCTTCAGAGTCCCCTTCAATTGGCCGTGTTGCTTGGGAGGGCCTCGTTGCCCTGAGTAAGAGCTGCCTGGTGGTGAGTAAGAGGTGTCCGTGACACACAAGTTCAGACCTCGCGACTCTGTTTTTGTTGTTTGAACTTTCTTCTCTGTTGTAGCTAGGGATCCGGCCTGGAATTTAAACACTCGTATGGTAACCCCATTCCTTCAGCCATTGTGCTGTTAAGCTCTAGCTAACGAACTTTTCACACTGGCTCCATGTAAAGCAAGACTTAGAAAACAGCAGCAATCAACATTTTTGGTTTTATGATCAAAACCATATGATTAGCCTGTCTTTAGGCAACTAAGATGCTCTTGCCTGTCTAGTCCCACTGCTCCCCAAAAAGTAGCCTTCATAATGTGTGTGGAAAATAAAGAAATACGCCAAGTGCACCTAAGAAAGCTTAAATTAAGAAGTGACTTTTATTTCAAAATCACGCCTACTGTAACAGAAACTTCAAAATGCATACCTGTTTTAACGTAGGAACTTTGCCTAAAATAGAGGAACCAAAATTACATAATATTTGAGAAGGTGGGAGCTGCTAAATGCACCAGTCAAGTAGACTTTGTCTCCTGGGGCCCTTTTCTTCCAGGCCAACAGTTTTTGTTGCTTAGGGATATCCTCCTGATAATGTGACAAAGAATGTTTCTCAGACCCATATAGATTATGTACACATTGGCTTGCTAAAGGCAAGTTTGATTTTAAATCTCTAAGCTTCGTTTGTTTCTAAACATACTGTTTTGAAACAAAAACCAGGTGACTAAAAGAGAGGAGATTGAATTTCTTTTCCAACTCATAAACCAGTTCTGAAGATAATTCCGGAGGAGAAAATTCAAATATAGTGTGAACAATTTGACATAAAATGCCTCAGTGTTATTGCTTTGAAGAATTATTCTTTATTTGAATGTGTACACTGATTACTGATGTCTTAAATCATAGTCTTATCACTTGGCAAAATTAGATTTGCTTTTTGCATCTTGTTTTCTTAAACTATGGTCATATTATAAAGAGTAGTTGTATACTTTTGTATGGGTGACACAGAGGAATGTGACTATGTAATCTTGTTTGTTGAAAAGAAGTGAGAAAAACGTCTGAAATCAGAAGTTTCCTTTTAGTTAAAACCTCAACCATATCAAAATAATCACTTTGTTTCTTCTTTTATAAAAAACGCAACAACTTTTTCAAGAAATGTGGCTATATTGTGGACTGCAAGTTTACATATTTCAGGTGCTATTGTCTTTAACTTGCAGTAAGACAAACAGTGGCTTTATCATTTCTAGAATCAAAGAATGAAGTGTGTGTGTGTGTGTGTGTACTTTTTTTAGATTTTAGGACAGTTTTCTGGTCCCATGTTGGATTTTTTGTAAAGAACCAATTGCCCAAATCATACATCAAAGTTCTGATACATTATTTTGTTTTCGTAAGGATGGCAAGAAAATTAATAAAAGTGACTTTCATTCACATTAATACCTTGGACCCTAGGCTCCAAGCGGACTCACCGTTTCAGTTCCTACCCTGTACTTTCATTATTTAATTCATTTGCCATTTTTAATCCCCTACTCAGTCAAATCCACCTTCACGTGTTTAAATGCAACTCATCCTTCAAGAACACTTATATGCTGCCCCCTCCACGAATCTTTCCCTAACTGCCCACCCCCGCTGCACTGCCAAGTAGCAGCTAATCTCTACTCTGTATGCCGTAGAGCTCCTTCTTCATCTCTATTAGGGCAGTTATTAAGTTTCCTCGTGTTTCAGTATTCCTGGACCATCTCCCATTAGAAAGCAGCTTCTGGAGGTCAGAAATTCAGTCTTGTTCATGTTTCTTTGCACAGGTAAATACTTGATGAATAATCATTCTTGTCAATGATGAAACCGAAATTTTCAAACTATATTTTTGTTTTATCAACATTTGTGTGACCTGTCTTTCTAAAAAATATATGACATTAAAAGATTAAGATGAGTATCCTTTCCTAAAATAGTGGTATTATACGTATTATTATGTCAAATTATCTAGCACCTGGCACGTTACCGGGTGAAACATTGTGCTTACCTGAGGACTTTAACTTTTAACCATAATCCATTTAAAGTGAGGAGTTTTGTTTTTTTGGGGTTTTTTTTCTGTCTTGTTTGGTCAGATTTGGTTTTTTACTCAGAATTTCTTATGTAGCTGTTAAATTTTGGTCCCTTATAGTCCAAAGTTTGAAATTTCATTCTATGATAAAGTGAAGACATGGTTTCATTGTCTTGGAAAGTTTATACAAAATTTCCAGACCACAAAATAGACTATTTAAGCCTTTATTGAACAACAGCAATAACAAAATTGCTTTCTGGAACCAAGTGTGTCAAAACTCAGGCAAAGAGGGAGAAGGAAAGCAATGTGTGAACCAGCGTGGTGCGTCTGGATGCCTTCTGATACTGCTGCGATCTACTTTGAATCACGATTTCAAATTCAGTGATTCCTCATTTCCTAAAAGTAACTAAAGTGTTCTGAATTCTGATTATTTTAATAAACTTTCATGAGGTTTTACTTTCTGGTTATTTATTATTGTTTCAACACCTGAGCCATATTTTAAGATATTCAAGAGCAAAAATAAATTGTGCATGAACATTACCCACCAGCTGCAGCTTCAAAAATTAATATTTAGTTACTAATTTTATTTTATCTCTACTTTGGTCTCCACCAATATTCATCATGTAACTTGTTGAATGAAGATCCTAAAGCTTAAAAAATGCATACCATTCTTCAATAAACAGGTCAGTTATATCAAAGGCTTTCTGAAACACTCAGGCATAGAAGACTCACTGCATTTTATTTGTATGACCATGGCATTGACACATTGAACACCTCTAAGTTCCTTAAAGAAGAGTTTCTTCTCATAACTCTATCCTGCCCGTGTCTAATCAAATTATGTTTTTTAAGGTGGTATGTCCTTCTCTGAAATTGTTTCTAGTATGTACCTCACACACAAAGTTAACCGTCTTGGTTATAATTGATTGCCAGCAGAGTGATTCGCCCTCGATAATAGTATTTTGTTTGTAATTTCCTAAGAAAGGCAGCCTCTTTACTCATCAAGCAACAGTAAACCAAAACTACCAAGATTGTTTGCCATATTGAGAAATTAAAATCATCCTAACGAATAGTGCTTAAATGCTGGCACATGGCCAAATGAATCATCTTTGTCTTAAAGCACCAAAAAGGTTAAGACACTACCTATGTTAAGACCATTTTTCTTGAAATTCATCAAACAAGAAATGAAAATGCCATAGTTTCTTAGCTTTTGTCTTGAACATCTCAAGTTCTCTTAGCTAGTAATTTTTTACTCAGAATTATATCTTTAATCCTAGTATCTCCCATCTCTTTGAAACCAGTTAATTGGAACACGTAGTCACCTTATAGACTGCTCACATTTGAGTAAAATGAAAACAAAAGAATTGAATAACTTTTATATGTGACATAAGCAGGCATTTTCAGAGCTAGAAGTACAAATGTCTATCCATTCCAAGGCTCCTGCTTCCCTGTCTGTTTCTGTTAAGAGCTAAAACTTGTGCCATCATGGTTAATGTTTTGACAGATTTTATCGTAAACCTTGCTGTTGTAAATTTGCCTTGAGCCAAAATTTAACATGTTGTAAGCTCAGAAACAGTTTTTACTGTTAGTGACCAGAAAAGGAAATAAATCAATTATGCTCTTTTGAATGATAGGAGTATAGAGTTTAACTCTTTAAAAGTTACATATTACTTGAAATTTGGGAAAAATTCTCATTTTGTATGTCCAAGGCCTCTCAATTGTCAATAAAACATACATAAACACTTTTGTGACTATCACAAAGGAGCATATACCAAAGGAAATATTATGTAGCTTACATATGCTCACTAGATTTTATAACCAAAATATTATCCTTAATTTTTTTTACATGAAAAGTTCCTTTGCCTTAGCATATGCAATCACAGATTTTAAGCCCTCAACATGTGATTGATTCAAAAACTATGGAGTAGCCACTTTGTTTCCAAAAAATTTATCAGAATGGTGTTCTGTTAGACCCTATTTTATGGTGTCTGTCTATTATTTTATAACTACTTAGAGTAACTCCCAATCATTGCTGTTCCTAACAGCCTGCAGATCTATTTTTTTCCCTCTAAAACATCTTCAGTGACCATGACCATTAATATTTACTCATAAATGCGTTTGTACACAGGCTCAACCATAGCACATCAGTGAAGAAAAAAAGGGTTGTTACCCAAGAATAAATCAAATCAACAAATATTTATTGAATGTCTACTATGTGCAAATAGCTCTGGACTGGTCAGCTTTTAAAAGCCATCCAACTTTTCACTGTGACAAATCAAAGCATTATTATTTCAAGCATTGCAGAAGCTGCCTCCATGTCCTTTAGGTGACAAAGCTTGTGAAGAACCTGCAAGTACTTGGGATAAAGAAAGACAAGGAAGAGAAAGCTCACTCACAGACTGCAAAGAGGAGAAAGAATAAGCTAAAATATCACTACTGGATTGCATCATGTATGTATGTGTGTATATATATACATATATGTGTATGAGTGTGTGTGTATCAGTGTATATTATGTATGTGTATGTAAATTCATATACATATGTACACACAAAGAGAAGAATGAGTGAATTTGAGAAAAACAGACTTTGTTAAGGTGACATAAGAATGGGCATTTACATTTGAATCCAGAGCTTGCTTTAAAAATAGTCTTTATAGTTTGGCTAGAGTTAAGTCCTATGGTCCCATGAAACCAAAATATATCATGACGTAACAGAAAGATTACTCAAGTTGGCACCCCAACTTCCAAAACCTAGCTTGCCCTAAAGTCTTTTAGGAGATGACTTCATCAATCAATAGATTTATAATAGAAGAAGTGACTTCTACGGTGTTACTATAGAAAATTGTTGTAGGGGCCTAAATAAGAAGTTAATTTTATCATAAATAAGATAAGCTACTTAAAAGCTCATTTTAAAGATTCTAATTGTTATTAGAAACTAAACCAAAGCTACCAGAAAGAAACGAGACTTGTATACCTTGTTATACTATATTATATAGTATACTATTTTTGTTATACTATACTATTTTATACTATATAAATTATACTATACTATATTATGCTATAATAGTCTGTGCATTTCATTTTATTAATCTATAAAAGATAAAATAATATACTGTCTACCCACATCAAATAATTAAATGTTTCCTTCATGAGATATAAAAGAGAGGCTGGCAATCATTTCCAGCTTTACCAGCTAGAATTAATCCTGGCTACTTTGCATAGAAGGTATGTAATATGTTAGCCATTGAAGACACTGTCATTGACGTTCTCACAGGGGGTGTCTGCTGTCAATTTTAAAATATTTGTGTAGAAGAACTAATTTTTTAATATAAGTTTTTGCCTCCTGTTGCTGGGCTAAGTTTAATTTCTTATAAAAATCAAAGCAGACTCTTCAAATTACCTTTTTAAGCAGCAGCTTTTATCTTTCCTAAAATCTCTGAAATAAATTTCTCAATTTTTGTGTGGGAAAAGAAAACTGTTTTAGCTCTATCATTCAAAGTTTATTCTTCTGTTATGAAATTGTTGGTTATTAAGATCACTTTGAAGCAAAGGTATCTTCTCATATATCTTTTTAATTATTTGATACTCTGCCTATCTGGTTGTAATTTATTTTCAAACCATACCCTAGTTGCTCTGTAGAAGATTTTGGATTTCTGGTCAGCTATAGTCTTTCTCTTCTTGATAAAACCATACTATTGGCTTTTGTAAATATATTAGACACTTGCAATGTGTGACTACATTGGTTTGGTTTCTTTCATTTATTTTCTTGGTATATTGTAATTGATATCTTTGGATATATTCTAAGATTTCACGTGGATGATCCAGATCTAATGCTTATGCTCATGAAGAAATATTATCCTTAGAGTGGTTTCTGACTTTCATTTCATCTCCCCTCCTTTGAGCGGAATTCCCAATACAGGGACCCTCTCACCTAGGACCTCGCCTGGATTCACCTGCCCCCTTGTGGTGTCCCTCTCTGAATAGGTAATGAATTTCTGAAATTTGGATTTGCTATTATAAAGTCTAAGAAGAGAAACCTCATTGCTCTTGCCCAGAAGTCTAGGGTCAGGATAGTTTTCTTCTGTTAGTCATTGGCTAACATAAAAAGATGGACGGAGTTTATTTTTTTATTTAATTCACAGCACAAGAAGGAAATTGGGCACTATAAAGAAATGAGTAGCATAGAATAAGTGATGTTACTTAATTTTGTCTAGAATCAATATTAGTGACCAGCAGATTGATAAAGTAAAGAGATGTTTCAAAAATTCTCATAAAGCAACTTAAAATCAAGTTTCTTCTATGTCAGTGTCTCCTTTTATAGTGAGTAGAGGAGGAGGGGAGAAAGCTATTCTATTTTGTTTCAATTTTAAGTAGATTTCCTAAGCCTTTCATCATGGATAAATTCATAAATATAAGAAATAAACTTTGTACTCTGTATAGTCAGATACGTCTGATACAATTGACACAAATAGATTTTGTTTCCCTCTCTTGAAAAGGAATTCCTTCACGTGCCTCGGGACTAATTTTTACATCTTCAACTGAAGTCAATAGTATTTGCACATGGAAAAGGGATGTATGTGTTCAATGAGCGAATTACCTAGCCACAAATTCAGAGACATTTTGCAAGAATAGGGGCTTATGAATTAGCCTCTAGTTAATAAAGAATAATACAAAGTTAAAAGAAAGGGGAAAGGACAGGTAGATAAGCACTATTTACAGAAATAATCTGTCTTTCTTAGAAGGAAGAGATAGGTTAATCCCAGGTAAAATTTTAAAAATATCTTTTTCTATCTGTTAACTGTAAAATAAGTATTTCTAGCAGAAAAGAGTTGTCTCTTTCTCTGCTGTTCCCCCCACCACAGCCACCGAAGCCTGATTTGATTGAATAACAGTGATCCTCTGTGGCATTTTAAACATCATGTCATCTCACTCGCAATCTAGAAGAAGAAACAGGGTGCAGGCTTTAATAAAGCTATTTGTAGTCCAGCTCCCAAATTTCTAGGACCCACCACTCCTTTGCAGTTTCTCTTACATTCGTAACAGTTGACCTACTAACAGGTTCCCAGAAACACAGGTCAAATTTTGGCAGGCTTACCTCACCTCTTTGTCCTTCCAAAGTACATAAATGCTGAACTGTGTTCACAGTGAGGAAGGAAGAGTCATCCCGATGAGACTTTTAAAACCAAGACCCTTTCTGCTCCCTACCAAGTTCCTGCCATCCTCTCCAAAGGAATCAAGTTTTGTCAGTGTGCCCTTGGCATAATTTCTTCAGCCTGGATTAAACACAGGTGACCGAGAGTCTACCTTATCTCCACAGGGCATTAGTCACTCTATAAAAGTTAAATTTATTATGAAATGCTTTGTTTGTGTTAACATATATCTTTTCTGGGAAGTTGGAAACAAAGGCATGTCCTTTAAGACTCCATATGGGGAAAACACATCCTCCTTTGGAATTTAACCTTAATTTGAACCAAGATCTGTGAAGGAAAAGCACTTTAGCGTATTGTTTCCTTGCTCCACCCATCTGTCCCCTTATCTAAATGGGGTTACTGTGGCTTCGTGCTTTTTAACTCTTCCCATTCCAAACCTTGTTTTCCTGAGGTTAAAACTTATCTTAGAAGTATATTAAAATAATTGTGACAAACAATTATGCTTTGCTTTAAGGATGAGTGGTTTTATGTAATATATTAATTCTGATGTCTTTCAAATTAAATAAATGTAAAACCATTTTATATCCATATATCTTACTGTTCATTATGTTGTTTTAACAAATAGTACATTGTAAAGAACATTTTATTTCCTAAAAATTTTATTTCCTGTAAAGTCTTCTCTAACATTCTCTTACTAGCAAACATTGTCATGTAGGCATAGTTTATACTTTATTAGAAGTAAAGAATAATTAGAAGAAAGAAAAGTTAACATTAGGAGTGATGATGAGGTATATTGGAAAGACCAATTTCGACCTCTGTTTTCCTTCAGTCTGTTTGCGAAGTCTTTGTAATGCCCCTAACGGATCTAAATCCACAGATGCTCCAACATTTCTTTTTAAAAGCGAAAGCAAAACCTCCACTGCTGCTCCTCACCATACAGACCAGGTGTTTACAAGCACTGAGGAACATATTTCCAAAAATATTTTTTAAGTTGACATTCAAAAAAATGCTGCTTTTATGAATACTTTAAGTTTCTTTAGTAGCATCCACCAACAAACTCGTAGTTATCCAAACGATTTTCCTTCATTGACTTTTGTTACATTAAGGAAAACACCACAAACTAAATTTGAATGTAAGCTTATATAGTCATTTATTCTAAGAAATTATGAATATGATTTTTAAGTGGATGTGCACTCAATTCCTCTACTCAAAATAACTACCTTCAGCATAATTAAATTGAAGATTTCTTAACAAAAAAAAATTCATAGCAAAACATTTACAGATTCCTTTGGTCACATATTTAATTATCACATAGTATATTTCATTTACACTATAATATTGAAATTAATTTGATAGATATGTTTTTTAAAAAATATGGAATATATACATCATACATTTAGGACATTAGGACATTTACCACAAGTAATATCCAATCAGGGCATCATTGTTCTCCACCTCAGCCCCACCTACATTTATTGGTTCCACCCGACCCAACCCTCATATGACAATCATTGAAGCTTAGTCTTTACCACTTGTTAACACTTGATAATATACTGTTATTGTATTTAAATTCATAATATGTATCATTTTTTTCAGGGAAATTATAAACTCACATGCAACAGTAACGAGTTGACAATTGGAATACTTTAATTTACCTCTCAGACTCAACTCCTTGGTTCTCTTGGACTTTGCGCTGTATTGGATACTAATTTAATACAAACTTTCTTAAAAGATAACTGCCCTATACCTCTGTTGCCTTACTAAATGCTGCCCCCAAATTTTTCCAAAGATGATTTTGGCTGACTACCTTCATGGCAGATATAGATGCCTATATAGTTATTTCATTCATTCGTGGTCCCACCATAAGATAGCCATAGGAAGATCTTTCATAGGAGTAGAATGATCAAAATAATAGATGAACAAGATAATGGGAGAAGTGATGACAGTTAAGTATAAGATTGAAAAGACAGATGTTAACCAGAATCAAAGAAAAGAATGAAAAGTGTGGACTTTGTAGATGATGGAAAGAAACAATTTAGCAAAAACTGAAATAAAAGAGCAAAAGAGAGAGAAAGAACCAAGATAATTCCAAATTGTCAGATGTATCAATGTCAGTAAATCCTGAAGTATTTGAAAAATTGAATAAAAGAGGTTAAGCGTGTGTGTGTATGTGTTTATAAAAATATAGACAAGAGTGGTCTTCACATATTACATTTGAAAGTTCTAGGGATGTGACAAGACAATCAGAATAATAAAATGCTGAGCATCTTTATTAACCATGAGCTGTAATGATAGAGAAAACTATGTTAGATGGTATTAGAAATAATAATACCATAAATTTCATAAAAGGTGTTTATTTTTATTCTTATTTATCTTTGAATCTCCAGCACTAACTAGAACATACTAGAACATTACTATATCAATCATTTAATGATTTACAAATAATTTACAGTACAAGTGAGGGTGAAAGTAGTGTTCTCAGAGGAAATGTTTCTGTTCTGGTTATAGTTGGAAGTCCTCAGGATAATTTCTATTCTGATTATATCTGGAAGTCTTCAGTATGTATCTTGATGAGGGGGTTGAAAGAGATAACAGAGAGGGGTTTATTGTTTGTATTTATTAATAATTCAGACAACACCATACCAGGTGCTGGGGATACGAAGTTGAATAAGACAGTTTCTGCCCTCATGGAAGTCACAGTCCAGGAGGAATGACATAGCTGTAAATAATTGTAATACAGTATGATAGGTACCATCCTAGAGGTCGGCTCAGAGTGCTTCAGCAGAACAGATGAAAGAGCATCGTCCCTGTCTGTGAGATTGAGGAAGGCTTCCCAGAGGAGGCAGTGTTAGAGCAAAGTGCCATTGGGATTGGCAATTCAGGGGTCCATGGTGACTTTAATAAGAGCAGTTTCTACTATAATGAGAGACAAAACCCAGAATGCAGCGAATTAAGAAGTGAATGAAAAATGTAGAAATGGAGACTGGATATAGACTACTTTTCCTGAGAAATTGCCTTCTACTTCTTCTTACTTGCAGCTTCTGAAAAGATTTAATAAGGAATTTCGCATTGCATAGCATAATTAAGTACTAATGATAGTAATGGATTTTTTTTGCTGAGTGTTAATGAATAAATTGCACTCCACTTGTACAGGCTCAGTAACATGAATCCTTTGAGCAAGACCCTGAGCACCTGAAGCAGGGACGTATCTGCACCTTTGCATATGAATATCTTTGATCCCCAGCTGTTCTATTCCTCCTTTCCTTTTATACTTCTAACTTCATATCCTCAAGTGATTCAAATATTTTATTATCTGTACGTTATCTTTCTAACGCTAAATATTACCTACTGAATAAACTCCAAATTCCTTAGAGCATTCAAGGCCCTCCAAACTTGTGTTCCAGCCTACTTCCTCAGCTTTGTCTTCCTGAGCTTTTTCTTGCCTGCTTCAACCCCACCTTTCCCTCTATGTACTCTGAACTTTCTAGCTTCCACTTTCCGACACTGTTACCTCCACTTGGAATAACCTCCCCGCCACCCCCAGCAATCTCATATCTAAATCCTATCTGACATTTACGGTCTTGTTCAGTGGTCGTATTCCTTATGAAAGCCTTTCTTGATCTTTCCACATATAAGCAACTTCTCTTCTCAACTCTTAGTATTTTATATGTGCCTCTCTGCCCTTCATTCATTCATTCATTCAACAAACCTTTATTGAGCACCCTACTATATGCCAGAAACTGAAACTACCATTTTCTACTTTTTCCCACAATAGAATAACTGTTCTATCTCATCACTCCTATCAGACTATAAATTCTTGAGATCAAGAATCATCTAAAATAGCTCTATAAGTATCTATTACAATGCTTTACCCCTAAGAATTGTTCAACAATCTGTTGATTGAATTAGTGAATGTTAGTCTGAAATGGAGATTCATCCCATGAAATTAAATTAGACAAAGATAGCACCCAAATCTTTTATTTCCTCTGCCATGAAGTTCTCTTCTACCATTATCTGCAAGAATACAATTTGTCACTTCCTCAGCTTAACTGTCTTAAAATGACATTGAAAAAAAATGGCATCTGGCTTCCTTGTATTTATTCTCTTAAACACTCCTGTCTTCAGCTCCATCCATTCCACTGAAAGACTCCGAAAGTTATAGTATTAATCAAATCCTTCCACTTTGCCTTCAATCCTACCTCACTCTGCTGGTGACCATACTACAACTTCCTTCTTAAAAGGGTCACTCAACTCCGGTCACTTCCTTCTTTCAATCTTTCCTGCATCCTACAGATGCGGGAAACTCAGATTATATTCCTTTTCAAATTTCTCCTCTTTCTGTAGATATTATAAAACTGTTTAATACTAACGTACCTCCATGTCTTCCCTAATCTTCCATCTTATTGCTACTAACCAACAATCTTTAGCTTAAAATATCATTCACTTCTAGAACATTCTACCTCTTGACTTCCACCAGCACAGTTTACTATCACTCCAGCTATGTAGAACCCAGCTTAAAATCCGTTTCCAAGAGAGTTTTTTGATTAACCTAGATTCATGTATCACGGTACTTATTTTCTGTATATTGTTCAACTACTATATTAATTTGAATCAAATATGTATTTATCCAACTTGCCTCTCTATGAGAGTCCTCTGTTAAGGACATGATCTAATCCAAACTGTATAAACTCCAATACAAATCCTGTACAGTAATCTGTATTCTAAGTGTGAAGGTTTACTCTTCATCAGGATGTTAATCTGTGATTTTCTGCCCTACAGGTCAAACAAACATACTATATTAAATAGTATCAAAATATTCAACTCTTCTAGAATTACCATATATAACCAGATGATCTTTATTGATGAACCAACCAAAATTTACAGAAAAAGCCTGCCATAACATGACCTCAAATATAGGCCAATACATAAAATATGGGTAAAAGAGTGAATCTGAGGCTTGAACACAAGGTAATTAGGAAGATTTCATAAGAATCAATGAAATGATGGTTAGGGACTCAGGTTTAGAATATAATAAGGCAACATCATTGTCTTCCAGCTGTAACAGAGTTTCTAGAATCAGATTAATTCAGTCACTGAGAACAACAATAAAACTTGGACAAAATACTAAGCAAAACAAAACAAAATCTGAAGGCACTGGAGAACAGCAGTGCAGCCAGGACCTGACGGCCAAGATCCCAGAGAGAAGGAGACATGGAGGGGAGTTCTGCATTCCAGCTGTATTCTTCCCTTGGTGCGTTCACTGATTCAAGGCTTAGGGCATAGGGCCATAACAAAAACAGCATTCTTGAATCTGTGGCAGTTTAACTAGGCCGGGGAAACAAAAAGTGGAGTTCAGGGCTAAATTAAGCAGCTATGATATGAGGGGCCAAGATCAAGAGAAAAAAACCATGGACAGTTGAGACGGACGTTCTAGGGACACTTTTCCCTGAAGGCGTTTTCTGATTACTAAGAGACTAGATTCAGGACAAGACACAGAGAAACCAAGTGAAAAACACAAGAAGATAAAAAACTAAGGAGAGAATTTTCCAGTCCCATGATGCTGGGAAGACAAAAATTGGAGTGCAAGTCTCACCAAAAAGGAGAGACTCAGCTTTTGATTCATATCCTGGGAAAGCCATGCCGTAGGAGTATGGATAAACTATAAATAGACCAGCTTCAGCTAGATCAAGGTGATCTTCCCAAACTCACTCCCACGCAAGACCCCCAGCAATACAAGGTAGAATTTGGAGAAATGGGCAGGGAACCTGCCCATGCTCTAGATCCTGCACTGAGCGGGAGGCAGAGACTGTCTGCCACTGGAGGAGGTGCACGGGGCCTGCCCAAGACTGAGACGGGAGCAGGAGAGCTGAGAAACCCCTCCTCTGCCCCACCAGGAGCCTTGCATCTAGTAACAAGTAACGGCCATGTACTGCTGGGGGAGGAACAAAACCATGGAAATAGATTCCCTCTATGCTTAGGCATAGAGAACCTGCTGAAATCTTAGGGTGGAACAGGGAAACTGAGAACTGTAGAACTCACATGAAGCACAAGGTCGTGGCAGTCCAGCCCACCACTGGAGGAATTTGAAGTCTATGGTACACTAAAGATAACTACAGCAACCACAAAACCCAACTCACCTCAAACGCTCACTAAATTCACTCAGATCTCCATGCCAATGACCTGACAGAGAGGTATTCCCGTTTTGGACATTTACCTCAGTTTCTCCTGGGGTGTTTTTTTTTTTTTTTTTTTTTTTGGTGAGGAAGATTAGCCCTGAGCTAACATCTGTGCCCATCTTCCTCTATTTTGTATATGGGATGCTGCCACAGCATGGCTTGATGAATGGTGCATCGGTACACACCTGGGATCCAAACCTGCAAACCCCAGGTTGCTGAAGTGGAACTCAACCACTACACCGCCGGTCTGGCCCCTCTACTAGTCTGTTATACACAATATCTGGCTTTTTTTTTTTTAATAATTTTATTTATTTATTAATTTTTCCCCCCAAAGCCCCAGTAGATAGTTGTATGTCATAGCTGCACATCCTTCTAGTTGCTGTATATGGGACGCGGCCTCAGCATGGCCAGAGAAGCGGTGCATCGGTGCATGCCTGGGATCCGAACCCCAGGCCGCCAGCAGCGGAGCGTGCACACTTAACCACTAAGCCACAGGGCCGGCCCTCTGGCTTTTAATTTTTTGAAAAATACAAGACACATTAAAAAGAAAGAAACAAGACCCATATGAAAAGATAAAATAGTCAACTGAACCAGACCCAGAGATGACCCAGATGTTGGAATTATTAGAGACTTAAAAAAGAGAAAAAAAGACTAAAAAGACATATTACTCTCTAAATAGTAACAATGACTGGCAGCTGACTTCTCAGAGAAACAGAAACCAGAATAAAATGAAATAGCATCTTCAGTCAGAATAAAATGAAACAGGGCCGGCCCCGTGGCTTAGTGGTTAAGTGCATGCGCTCTGCTACTGCCGGCCGGGTTCGGATCCCGGGCGTGCACCGACGCACTGCTTCTCTGGCCATCCTGAGGCCTCATCCCACATACAGCAACTAGAAGGATGTGCAGCTATGACCTACAACTATCTACTGGGGCTTTGGGGGAAAAACAAATAAACAAAAAAAATTAAAAAAAAAAAAGAATAAAATGAAACAGCATCTTTTTTTTTTTTATAATTTTATTTATTTATTTTTCCCCCAAAGCCCCAGTAGCTAGCTGTATGTCATAGTTGCACATCCTTCTGGTTGCTGTGGGATGCGGCCATGAGGCCGGAAAAGCAGTGCGTCGGTGCGCCCCCGGGAATCCGAACCTGGGCCGCCAGCAGCAGAACGCACGCACTTAACAGCTAAGCCACAGGGCTGGCCCCCTGAAACAGCATCTTTAAAGAACTAAAAGTAAAAAAAAAGTCAACAACCTAGAGTTAAATGCCCAGCAAAACATGAGAAAATATGACAAGCAGAACTCCACTAAAGGAAATCCTCAACGGAGTTGATTAGGCAAATGGAAAATGACCACAGAGGAAAGAGTGAGAGCACCAGAAAGGGTAAATATGTGAGATGAGATCAGTGAATAGTGACCATTTAAGGAAAAATAGAATACATGAAATAAAAAGTTTGTCTTGTTCAAAAGAAACAAATCTATTGTAATTGAAAGTCTAATGATCACAGCTAAATAAATAAAGCAGGAATTTGAGGGAAATGTGTACCTGAGTGGTCATCCAGTCTACACTGGAATGCTCCATGCTGGGAATTTCACTCTTTCCTGAGGTAGCCTGCTCTGTCTATAATGCTGCAGATGGCTTTACATTGAGCTGTAATCTGCAATCCCCTCCAATTTCTACTTCTGGTCCTAATTCTGGCCTCTGCAATCACACACAATAAATAATTCTAATCTCTCTCACACATGCTTGAAATAACTATAATATCCTCCAATGTAACAGAAAGTTTTTATTCTGTAGCCAAACAGCCCAGTCTAAACCATCCTTCACAAGGCATGGTTCAGTTTTTGTCTACATCCAGAATCTTCTAAATGCACCTCACTTTCTCTATATTTCTCAAAGAATAGATCCCAACACATGAAACACGATCCTGTGGTGACCAGGGCATTCTCGCTCTCCCTATTCCACATGTGCAGCAATGGCATTCATCTATTATAAGGGGGGCAAATCATACTATTTATTCATATATAATTCCTAATTTTACCTCTGTGAGAACTCTAGCCTCAAGAGCTTAGGACTTATTTGTGTTCACTGGGAGCTGTTGCTCAGGAATATTAGGCTAAAAATGACGTACGGACAAGAACTGGCCAAAGAGATTCTGGAGGCTAGTTCAACAGATAGTAGACAGTAGTACAGACTAAAATTATGACCTTTGGAGTGTCAAGGAAGGAAGGGTTGGGGTAATAGGAGTATTGATAGGGCATATTAATTAATTGCAGGTGTACGGGCACTAAGAGGGATGAGTCAATGATAACTATGACTTTTCAAGCCTGAGTGACAAAGAGAATGAGAAAAATATGGAAGTCAGGAGGCATGCCTAGTTACTGAGAGAAATGTGTTGCTGTAATTTAAACTTATTGAATATTCATGGAAATACCTTATAGACAGGTATAGAAATAAGATGGGACTTTTTGTGGGAGGGCAAGATGAACTTTTAGCTTGGTATACATGATAGCTCAGACCATGAAACACATTGGGTTTATTGCTTGTTGCAAATAAGGGAGACCACGCACCATAGGGAACTGTGTGGCACTTCAGGAAGAGGGTGTTAGAAAGGACTTATAGGATTGGGGCTTGTGTGAGGTGATTTGGGGGAGGGTTCAAGAAAGTGAGACTTTGGATTGGATGCTGTCAGGATGTGGGGGTAATTCTATGATTGGGTGGGTATCTTAAGAATGCTTATCTAGGAGGGAAGACTAGAACAAAGCTAAAGCTGTAATTTGTAAAAAAAAAACAGAAAATGCAACAGTTACTAGTATTAGCTAGGATGGGGGAACGTTTGCTATTTTAGTGGTTTGCTGTGACTTTGTTTTCGTCTGTGCTTAGACAAAATTACAAAATGGTCTTCTGTTTGTCTCACTTCTCTGTGGTTGTAGAGTGGCCTTGTTTAATGTTGGTGTTCAGTAGAATTGTTTATGTTTGACAGGAAAACACCTAGGCCTAACTGTGAATGTCAGACCAACTCCTAAAAACGCCATAGCCCAGCTGGAGAGTCAAGCCAGTTTCCGAAGGTGAGGGGCTATTTTTTCCCTCTCAGGCCAATGGCCTTAGCCTTAGGGAACTATGGTGGAGGCTAGAACAGAAGCAGAAGACAGTCACAGAGACAGAGAAGCCATCAAGAGGAGGTGGGGAGTAAGGATGGGCTGGTGCCAGGGGGTCCTTGGTGGGAGCGTTCAACGTTGCTAAGAATATTCAGAACTGTTAAGACTATTTGAGACAAAAAAAAAAAAAGGAGTAAAAACATCATTTAACCAAGGGATCAGTGATGATCTTCAAGAAAGAAGGTGAAGGGGCTACAGATCAGACTGCAGGCCTGTGGAGAAGTAGAGACTGTGGGTGAAGACCACGCATTTGAAAAGTTTAGCAGTGAAAAGGAGGGCAAGGGAATGTTAACTAGAAGATTTTGTGAAACCAATGTAAGGAATCTTTTTTCCCCCCAAAATAGAGATGACTGTTACATGTTTGAAGGTGAGGAGAAGAAGCCCTTGGAAATAGAAACAGTAAAGATGTCAGTAATGCAGTGAAAACCAGAAAAGAGAGTCTGGGGCTAAGAACTTCAGGGGATATGGTATCCTGGGGGGAGGCCGGACTCCTCCTACCAGCTCTAGCAGAGGATGTATTGGTTCAGAAATAGAAATGCTGAGTTGGAATACAGGATAGATGAAGGAATGGATGGCAGGTGAGGTTATCTTTTTTTTTTCTTTTTCAGTGAAATTGGAAACAAGATCATCTGCCAAGGTTTAGAAGAAAGGAAATGAAAAAGCCTGGAGAAGGTTTGAGTTGTCTGCTAAGCTGTTTAGCGAATTAACCAAAAAATGCTGTTTTCTATTAAATCATCCCATTTTGTTAAAGAAGAAAATGCAAGTGTTGCTGTATATTGTGAATTTATGGAGGATTTAGGAGTGAGAGCCCTTTTATTCTCTCAAAAAAAGAACAAAAAAAACCAAGGATTGAGTTGCCATCTTTTTATATGAGTAGGACAAATAAACCTTTTTCTTGGGATACTCATGGTAGATTAAATACTGTTTGAAACAAATAATTTCTATCTTTTATTTTGGCTTTTGGACTGTCTCTCTCAAAGGAAAAAAAATCTTGCTGTTTTCAAAGGCTGAATATCATCAACCAGAGACAATAGCCACCTAGAAGGATGAATTCCATAGTCTCTAGAGCAAAGAAAATTAACGTTTCCACTTACAGTCCTAAACACGGAGCCCGCACCCCGCTTGAATTCTCTGTTCATATGTGTCTAAATAAGGAGACGCCTGCTCCTTCCCGGTATTAGGTGTGATTGAGAGATAACTCACAGCGGCAGCAGCGGCGGCCGTTTCTCTGCAGCAGCAGCCCATGCTCTTGTGAGCATCAAAAGGAGATGAAGCCTGATTAACCATTTTGAAATCTATCGGATGAGGAGAAGTCCTTACAAAACAACTTTTATACGCTTTAATTAAAAACGTGTTCCGGCAGCTCACAGCTGAATGGGCTTCAGGGGGAGCAGAGCTGAGCCCGTTGCTATGACGACGCCAAATCTTTTCACGCCTGGCCCTTCCTCAGCTCACTCTGTCTAGCTCTCTCCAGCCATTAATTTGCCTACGTCCCATCTCTCACTCCCTCAATCTCATGGTCTCTGAGTCTATATGAGACCCGATACCGTACTTTCTGCTTTTTCTGCTATGGTACCTCTTCTTTCCTTTCCCTCCTCTGTTTATCCCTTACATTTCCCTGGCAATCTCTATTTTCTTGTTTCTTTTGAAAACAAGTTTACCCCCCTGAGTTGAAAACGCTAAAGAAAAAAAAATTTTTTTTTGGTCACAGCATGATAATCGTTTATTATCCCTCATGATAACTCCATTTTTAGGGGTCTTGAATGTAGTCTAGAAGGATCTCACTATGTTCTACATTTTTTATGTTTCAGGTTGAACACTATCTACTACACAACTCTTTCTGTTGCTGAAGATAAGGCTACAACAAAAAGGGCTATGTTTTAATCTGTTCATTTGTGCTTATTATTAAAATCCCAGGTAATTCCAAACAGTATCATCTGGTAACAATTGTAAGTGAATGTGAGACTTTAAAATATGTCCTGAAAAAATGCAGATCTAACTTTATTTAAGAAGGCTTTTTGAATATTTTTAAAGTTGTGTTCATTACACAGAGACTTAAATGTAAACCAACACTATCCTTCATTATACCATATGAAACAAGAATTGGGTAGAACCTGCTCATCTCGGAATCCAATAGCCAACGTGGGAGAAGCTGATATCTTTGCAATCTTGTATTCAGTGCATTTATATAGACTATACTATTATTACACAACTTCCCAATGTTACTCTTTGAGTCATCAGAGGCCTTACAACCTTTCGTTTTAATTACAATTCCAATTTTCCTTTTCACCTAGTCTATTTTACAAGCTGAGTGGAATGCAGTGGAGATCATTTCTCATTTCTCATTTGTTCTCCCTGCTTAACTCACAGGCTGTTATTACTATGATTATATTTCCAATGTGAATTATTTGTCAGACTCAATAAGCACTTCCTTTCTAATTGCCTGACTCACTAAAGACGTTGTAACTTAAGAGACAGGTGTAGTCTGGAGTGTTAATCTTTGGCATAGCATGGCCCAGTGGTCATTGCACAGAAAGTGGGTGAATCCTTCGGAGCCTTGGGGGCCCAGAGTCTGGTTTTGAGTCTGAACTCCAAACCATGATGCAGCTTTGAAACTCCAGCGGCTGCATCTCTGGAGTTGCGATTTAAAAGTTTAACTTCTCTTCAGAAGTTTTATAATGAACTTCCTCGATCTCTTTACTATGTAAAACTCCAACATAATATCTTCTTAATAAGCCACATAGTACATCTGTGGGCCACAGTTAACAAATAGTCTAAACTCTCTCTGATATGAAGAACAGTATTTCTTCTAAATGAACCAACCTCCAGCTTGGTTTCTAGGTTCCTGTTCTTATCATTTAAGAACTTCCCACATTTTAAGAAGCTGAATTCTTTTGACTTCTTACCGTAGTCTTACTTAAAAGGTGAAGAGGTTGCATGACCTAGCATTTAGGTGACATCTCACAAATGGACCAAGTCTCCTGTTTATAATACTGGTAGAATTCAAAGGAGTTATTGAGGTTTAACTTTATTTTTTCCCCTCTCAGTATTAAGAATAGCAAGTCAAATGCTTATACATGTTAGAGGTGTTTTCCCACCAGGGGCACCTTATTTGGATCAATCTTAGGTGGGAACTAAAGAAAGTAAATATGTATACGTTGGCTAAATAAATAATTAGACAGGCATTCAGGTATCTGAAACAGGTTTGAGACCTAATAAAAATGGATCCTCAAAGAGACATACTTAAAATGTAAGTTGATTTTACCTAAATATCAGAGAAAATGTTCCACCGGCAAAATATTTTCCACTGTGAACACAGTGCTTCTCCATTGCATCGATAAACTCAAGAAGTGGAAGTCCTTCAATTCTTGACATTTAAATCTGTTGTGGACCTGGCTTGGGAAAACTCTGAGGGGAGTGATCTTGCAGGTGAGTGGACTAGAAAACATAATAAAGTCCTTTCCATCACTGTAGTCCATGGTCCCATGATTCAGTGAATCTCAAGCCTAAAGTGTGCTTTGGGATTGCACTTCAGATAACACTGAATTCTCATTTCTACTGAAATACTTTACATTTCCTCCCTTCCTGATTGTGTTTCACGGCCAAACACCTACGTGAAAATCGTGGTAGCTTTTCTTTAGTAATTCATCCATCCTATGGTGCCCTGCTCACCTGAAGTCACATAATCCTTTATGTGTGCTCTGGCACTAGACAAATTGTTTTTTTTTTTTTTTAAAGATTTTATTTATTTATTTTCCCCCCCAAAGCCCCAGTGGATAGTTGTATGTCATAGCTGCACATCCTTCTAGTTGCTGTATGTGGGACGTGGCCTCAGCATGGCCGGAGAAGCAGTGTGTGGGTGCGCGCCCGGGATCCCAACCCGGGCCTCCAGCAGCGGAGCTCGAGCACTTAACCGCTAAGCCAGGGGGCCGGCCCTAGACAAATTGTTTATGTGATAAACCACAGGACTGTCCTGTAGCTTCTGAGCTCTGGTGGATATATGTCAGAATTAAAGCATTTTTGGTGGTCGTTTTGAACGTATTGTTATTCACGGAATGATTCTTACACTGAGTTCAGAATTTGGTTACTCTGAAATCCTCAAAATATCCTAAAAATTAATTCCCAAATAGCTATACCTACACATCACTTATTCTGGTCATACGTGTTATGTTAAACTCTTACTCAAATTGTTAATCTGTAGAATCTAAATCACTGCCATCTTTACCCTGCATAAATGCCCTTCTCTCCCCAGTATTTCTAAACATGTGATAATGAACAGGAAACGGAAGTCCAGCAGTCCACCAGGTGAGGAATAGTGAGTCACAACTGAGGACGAAGATGAAACTTCCATATGATGTTGCAGAAATAATTTTATAAAAGGTGATGAAAGTGATATGTATGGGTCACCAAGATTCAAACCTATTATTTAGGAAGTTAATAAAAAGTGGGGTGAGAGTCCAGAAGAGAAGTCACTCATTCTTTTATAGCTTGTAGTAAGTATTTGGAGTTTAATAACTTGTCTGAAGAATAGCATTACTCATAGACTTCTTTATTGGAGACTCCGAGTATCTGCAAGGTAAATGTTTTACATCCTTTTTGATGTAAAAGAAAGCCATAAAGACTTCACAAAAGTAAATATATGTTTCAATGTAAGTTATATTCAGGATGCTGTTCTGTAAGACAAAAAGAAGGGAAAAGAAAAGAAAAAGGAAGGAAGAAAGAACTGAAATCTTCTCTTTCATCTTACCTATCACAATGGAGATTTTTCCCCTTCCCCTCCCCCAAGCGCCTAGGCCTAAGAATTGAAGAGAGTGGACAGAGTTCCATAGGCTGAATTTGTAAGTTACTCCACTTAATGCTGAAGGGAATTAACTAACTAAATTCCTGTATCTACTGATGAGAATAATGCCTAGCTAAAAGTCATAAATCTGAAATGCTTTACTTGGTTAACCCCAAATCAGCAGATCACTTAGTTTATTGCTTTCATGCTTTGGGGACAGTCTTGTGGACCGGAAGGTCTTGTGGCTGCTCCTCTAAGTCAGCATATCTAATTGTGTGTGCGTGCACACACATATCCTATAGTATATATGTATGCTAATATACAAATGTATGTGTATGAGACATATATATGTGTGTGTATACGTATGTATCCCAGAGTGTATGTGTGCTGGCTCTAATTCCCTGAAAAAATAGGTGAAGAGTCAAGAGCTTGAAGATTGGGATAGTGATGACTAACCGGCATGGAATGCCTAATTTTAATCCATGGTTACTACCCTAGAGTGTTCTGTAAGTGTTCTTGCAAAAAAAAAAAAAAAAAGAAGTACTTTAAATTCTGTTTATTATTCTTTATCTGACTGAAGTAAAACTGCAGTGCATACTTTCCTCAGTAATGGGTGAGGGAAAAAGAGTGCTGTGTAAGTAAGTATGCCCAGTAGTGGAACGACTTAAACTCCTCTTTTAGACACCAAGCTATGGAGAAGTCTTCTTTGATCAAGAATCTTAGGGAATTTCTCTTTTTCTGTCTCTCTCTCACACACACACACACACACACACACACACGAGATCAGGGCACGTGATAGTGCCCGTTTTAGTCTGTTTTCACCTCCATACACTCAGGAGAGGGAAGAAGCAGAGGCTGGAGGTGGCTGAAAGGGCAGGGATGGTAGGGGGACTCGGGAGGAGGAGCTCGCGGTCCCGGGCCGTGTCCACGCGGCCGGAAGCCAAAGGGGCGGCGCGGCACACCCGCCGCCTGGACCCGCCGCCAGGTGCGGGACGTGGGGCCCGGGCCGACCTGGCCCAGGCTCCGGCTCATTGGATCATTGCCGAGGGCCGGCGTGAAAGCGAGTGCGGGGAGCCTGAGCAGAGGCGGTCCAGGGCAGGGGCGTCTTAAAGCCCCGTGTGTCGGTGCTGGGTTATGAGTCACGCCGGCTCCAAGCCAAGGGCGCCCGGGACGTTGGGAGCCCTTGGCGCTCCGCCGGGGTGCAGGGCGGCCTCTGTGGCGGGCGCGCCGGGGCGCAGGGACTGCCTCGCAGCTGGAGACCCGGAGGGAGGAGAGTAAACACCCAGCCTGCCGGCCGCCCTCGGGGAATGGCTGCAGAGGGAGACACGGAAAATAAATCCAGCGGGAGGGCCGCCCCGCCCCTCCTCTCCCCTCCCCGCGCGGCCCCGGCGGGCGGCGCCAGGGTCCCGCAGCCTCGGGGCGTCCCCGCGCCCCCGCGCCAGGGGGGATCCGCAGCCGGGTCCGGCCGGCCGAGATCGCGCTCGGAGCGGGTCCCAGGAGCGCGCCTCGCCCGCCCGCCGCCCCGCCCCGCCGGCCCCTCCGGCGGGATAGACCCCGCTTTGCTCTTTTCGTTGGCCAAGCACAATTGTGTTATTGGAGATAATGAATTCAATCCCCATCAAAGGGCATTAGGCTCGCCCGGGCCCTGGAGTTGCTGATGCCTTTTTTTTTTTTAAACCAGGAATGAAAGGCGCAGGAAAAAAAAATTCACTGGGGGAGCCTTTCCCCTGATCGCCGCTTTTGAAGTGAAGGGGCCCGGGCATTGTTGTTCACCTCGCGGCCCATACGGCTGAAGAAAGCCCGGCCTTTTGATGCGCTGAGAACCGCCTCGGCAATGAGCACCACGTCGGGCCGCGCGGCGCACGGGCAGCATGTGTTTCTGGGCGCGCGGGCACCGGCTGGAGGGGGCTCGGCCCGCGCTCGTCCCGGGGGCTGAGACGGGAGACGAGGCCCGCACCCAGCGGCAGCGGCCCCGGGCCCAGGCCTCCGGCCCCGGCGTCGCGGTTCCTCGCGCCCACTGCGTGGCGGAGCGCAGGGCTTCCACCTGTGGTTACTCAGTTAGGACCTCCGACGACGGGCCAGACAGCCCTTGGGAGGTGAGGGTGAGGAAAGCGAGGGTCTCGGCGAGCGCCGCGGGCCAGGGGGCTGGAAGTCTGTATTTTTGACCACTGGGACCCAGCATCCAAGGTGGCTGGCTTAGCTAGAGCCTGCTGAGTCTGCGAAGGCGTACCCCTCGGGGACCCGCATCCGTACGACACGCAGTGAGGGTCTTCCGCCGGTGACTCGAGGACACCGCGCGGCGCGACCGGGCTCCGGGCGGGGCGGGGGCGGGGCGCGTGGGCAGACACAACCGGGGGCGCGCGGCCCGCTCGGCCAGTGGGGCAGTGTCTCCAGCGTCCGTGGCGTCCGGCGTCGCGGTCCGGAACCAGGAGAGCACTTCAGCATCAGCTCACCTTTTCTAAAAACTTGTGCGGGCACCTAAGTGTGCTTTCAGCGCCCTCAGCGTGAACTTTCCCCGCCTCGGTTCTCCTCCCGCACCTCCCACCCCGCCCGCCCGCCTCTGAACTCTTCGGCCCAAGGGTCAGCAGCTAGAGCTGTTCGCTTCCCTTCCCTCCTTCCCGGTCTCCAACCCCTCCACTCCTCCTCAGAGGATCCGGGTTATCCGCCCCATTAATATGTTAGCCAGGCATAACACAAAGGAAGCGCGTGTCAGCAGCAGGCGGTGTGACTCCAGGGACAGGCGAGGTAACCGGCGGTGTCGGGCGCCGCACGGCTCACTGCAGCCTGAGCTCGCGAGTCGGCCTCCAGCTCGGAAAGAGCGGTGGAGGACGCGGTGGGAGTTGGCGCTCGGGCTTGAGCAGCTGCTGGGTTGGGCCTTGGTAGCTGGGCTATGGGAGTGAAGCGCAAGGCTCCCAGGTGGGACCCAGAGCTAGGGGAACGTTCCCAAAACGCCCCCAGTCACCTGAATCGCCCAAAGAAAATCCGCTCTCCAGGAGTGCAGCCTCCTTCCTCCCTCGTACATAATGGGTCCTTAAAATTATAGAAACGAAACAAACCACCACAAAGCCCCTTACATTCTTTTCATTAAATTGCTTGTGTTTTACAGTGACAACTCCTTGGTGTGAGAGAGAGAAAAAAACTGACCTGGAACATGATTAGACAAGCAAAGGAGTAACTAAAATTTCACGGGAGAGAGGGCGAAGAAACTAAGGTTTCCAGTTGAATGCATTGTTCCCTATTTCCAGGCAATGCTTTAGGGGGTATTTCCAGGTTGTTTTTCTTGGTTTCAGGAATTAGAAAGAAAAAAAAGTCCCTGATGTGTAATCTTGAGAGGAGTTGAGGAGAGAAGTAGAAAGTCGACCCGAGGCAACCTCACAACTAGAACTCTGAGTCAGGCTTGTGTGGCACTGGCGGGGTTCTGAACTTGATCGCCACGTGACTTGACCAGCGTCCCAGCTGCATTCCGAGGTCCTCAAGCACTTATTCCATGTAAGCCTTTTACTTCCTGGATTTTGAGGGAGAACATTCTGCTTTTATACTCTAAATTGACTAGAACACAGAGAACCCTAAAATATCACGAAGTGGCATCTAAAAGGAGAGATGTTCCTGGCTTTCCGGGGCTGCAGAGGGGAGCTCACGCTCACCACGAGCTTCGCTCTTACACTGTGCAGTCACAGCTAGCATAATTGGAGAAATGAGGAAGTTAGATAGAAAAAGCAAGGTAGCAGGTGAGGATTTCCCCCTTGTCAGAGTCTTTAAAAATGTTTACAGTAGGAAAATGCATGCGTTTTGCAAGTTAAAATTGAACTGCATGGGTATTTTCCAGCACCATATTGCTTGCTAGAATGATGGCTAGAGAAAAAAACAGGTGAGGGTGCATCTGAACTGTCCAAAGTTCAAAGAACAGAGCTAGACTGGGAGCTAAAAAAGAGAAACACCAATGGAAACATATGGCCTCAAATTTAACTATTCGAAAGAAAAAAACCCAGAATATTTAAGGTACTCTGTAATTAAATGTTATTTGGATACACCAAATAGGATCATCAGTAGAAAATAAAACTTGATGAATGAGTACTGTTAAAAAAAACCTTCTATCTCCCCAAATGGATTCTCTTTTTAAATAGGAAGGTTGTAAAATCTTCTAAGTTGTTTCATTTTATTACATTCTTCCTCTCATGGGTTTCTGTTGATGCTAATGATTCTTTCATAGCTTGGGAAAATCGTCTTTCTGAATTTCAGTATAATTTAATTACATATTTAGCCCGAGGTAGCTTACAAATAATCACCTTTTTGCACATAATTATCTTGAAGTAATTAGACATTATCTTAATTCCATTTCGTTCCAAAACACATTACAATTCAAATAAGCAATTAAAATTTAATTTTTTAAGTAAAATATTTTTACAAATTTATTAAACATCTATTAAATAATTTAAGCAATTTTATCTTTTTCAACGAGTTTTTCCTCTTGACATATTGAGGTATCACATTAAAATACGTTATTGCTATATGTTCTACAGTATTACTGCTAAATCCACAGAAAACCAATTGATCTTGAGGAAAGGTTAATTAATTTGGGCTACAGGTCTCCTACTTTAGTCTGCATTGAAAGGAATTTGTATTGATTGCAGAAGTTTTTTGCGAAGAAATTTAATAAGCATTTTTGTGGAATTGAGATCAATTTTTTAAACTGCCAAAGCAACGAGGTTTTTAAATTTTGTCATTCCAGGAATTCTTTTCTTCTTTGGCTCACTCAAATCTGTTAGACTCCTGAGAAAAAATAATGTTTTTTAATACTTTCAGTGAAATCAGTCAGGTATCTAGCCTTTAGAAAATGAAAACAGAAGTTATTAGAGCTTTAATAGGATTCTGTTTGTTTAATCCCTCCTCCCATCATAATTTTCACCAGTTTATTCTGCTATGAGGGGAACATGAAGGGGCAATGGAAATTAAATTTTATCTTTGATTTCAACACTGTATTAGCCATCATGTAGAAAACACTGAGTTGCCTTCTACTTGGGAACACTTCTAAGTTGTGTAGTTTCTGCTGAATACAGCTGGTGAGCTTTTCTTCTTCCCTATCTATAGTTGTTTTCTCTTTATATCAATTCAGAAAATGTTTCAGGCCTGCAACAAGGTGAAAGTAACATTTGAAGTTCTCCTTCCCGGCGCAATACTCACTCCCGAAACATTTTTCTTTTTTCCTAAAATTTTTGCTCGGTGGTGTCGTCAGTGGATCGGAGGGCCTCCAGGGCTTTGCACTTGGGTCTGCAAGAAGGTTTGCCCTTCTCGCTCCCTCCCTCCCCCTCCAGAGCCCCCTCCCCCACCTCGGGCGAAATTCCTAAGAAAGCGAGCCCGGCGGACCGCGGCTGAGCGGTCAGCATCCCCTTTCCGGTCCTTGTCTCCTGGAGCATCCAAAGTGAAGAAATACAGAAACTGGAAGACGCAAAAGGGAGTGGGGGCGTCGCGGGAAGGCGGCGCGCTCCAGGAGGGTCCCAGCAGCCCTCCGAACCACAGCTGTTTTCGTCCTGGCCCCGGGCGCGGCGCCCCAGCCCGGCGTTCGGGCGTCTGTGTGTCCGGGTTTCCGAGGAAGGGATTACGCAGCGGGAGCAGCCGCGGCCGCGCGGGCCTCGGGGCCGCAGGAGCGGTAACGAGGCGCCTGGCCTTCTTTGTTGACTTTTAGGTCTCGGGCTCAACAGAAGATTTATTCGCTAGGAGGGGAAAATGCCCGAACAATGAAGAACTAACTGCACTTGTCACCTCGAGATGCTGGCGGTCCTGCTCGGCCCCCTGCCCCGGCAACCGGCGGCCCTGGCCCCAACCCGCGCGCGTCCTGCCGCGCGGGGCGCAGATCGCGTGGCCCGGAGGCGGCAGAGTCGCGTGGGAGGCCCACGAGGCGAGGCCCGCTCGCCCAGACCCACCAGTCTAGCTTTCCAGGCGGGTCTCCAAAGTGGCCGCGGCCCTAAGCACAGAAAAAGCCTCTGCCAAGTGAGAGAGCGAGAGCTAAGGCCGACTTAAACCTGGTGGCAGAAGGCAAGACATTGATATTGTTAACATGTTTAAAGAGAGGGAAGGGTACATCGTGGAATGGAACGCACGCAAGTTAGACGATTTAGGTTCAGTGGGGCCGGGTAAAATCGGAGGCCCAAGCTCATGCCTTTCTATTACATTTGGAATTCGCATTTGGCAACGTTTGTTTACCCGCTCTATAAGTATAAATAACTGTAGAGATTGGAAGCTTTTTCCTCTCTGGGACTTGAACGTCCTTCGAGGCCTCCAAATTAGGGTTTGAAATTACTCAAACCAGTCATTTCCCTCTCTTTCTTTCATTAGCTGAAGTGAGATCCGGAGTTTGGGATTTCTGGATTTTTCTCAAGTGCTGCATGGCATCCCTTCTCTCATCTGGGGGAGGCAATTACGCGATAATTAAGGGACTCACACAGCTCTTTTTATCTTGTCCGCCGTGTGGAGTGGGGCGATCAAAGTAAAGGCTGTCCAAGTTCAAACCCTGGCGAGGACTGCGTTCATACACAAGGGCTCAGTCAGGCCAGCCTTTGCTTGGGCTGGTGTTGTTATTGTTGATGTCAATCCGAACAAGACTTACAAAGAAATAGGTGGACTGGAAAGTGAGCCTACTATCAAAAGAGATTAATGATTTTGTGATCTCAAGCAACTGTGGGGGTGTGAAGTTGCATTAAAAAGCTTCTTAGAAGCCAAACAAATCATCAGCTTTAAGTTCTCGGGGGAAAAAATATTTTTAGAAACAATATTTTAAAAAATATCTTCACAAAATACAAAATAGCAGCTACCCTGCAATGTCGTGGTGGCACAAAACTTCCCCTGCAGGAGTGAATTAACTCACCTCCCCAGCCCCTCCAAAGCTGCCAGGATGGTTAAGTTTTGTTTCTCTTTTAATGGAAAGAGGGTTCAGGATTCTCTGTTGTAGACAGCTTAATTTTATTAGCCACATCTGATATTTTATTTTGACTCAAATACTTCTCAGAAAAGGGAAAATGATACATTGGGGAAGGGGGAAAGGTAGTTAAATTAATATTTGATTTCACTGTGGAAAGATTGAAAGAAAACACAGGAGGTTTAAGCCCATGTCAAAAATCGAAGTATTACTGGGAATAAAGCATCTTCAAAAATCTCAATTTTGGGGATATTAAATCAATTTATCTACCCACTTTTATTGAATTTCTTTAACTGCTTTTTACTAGCTACACGTTCATATAATAAACATAAACAAAACAATTTCGTTTTAGATTATTTTCCTTTTTGTCATTTATATTCTGTGCTGGACTTTGAAAAATATCATGTTCAGAATATCTATTTTGGATTTAATTAAGGAAAATAACAGAAATCTTTTTTGTTAACATTTGATTTATTTAAAGTCCTTAACTGCAATTGATCAAGAACATATTCCACGGCTTAAAATTTATCATTTTTTGTTATTTAAATCAAAATATTTTAATTACAATCACATTGATAAAAATTAACACTTTAATTTGTAATTTTAACCATCATTTAAAGCAATTTTAGCTGTAAAGAAAAAAAAAGAATAAACCATGCAATAAATTAACATTGAGAAAGCAAAGAAGAAGAAAAATGAAACCCGTCTGGCTATACTAACACCATGTCCAACTGTGAAAAGTGCATTAACACTGAATGAAACAAGCACACAATGGCAATAATTAAAATGGCCACAATCAATTGGATTTTGGAATTTTGGACAAAATTTTGAAATATGGCTCCCTATAATTTCTCTCTCCTCCAACATTGTAATATTCCCTTTTATCTGGAAAAAATATTCTTTAAACGGTATAGATACATAGAAGCTAATTTTATACATGTTATGTGACCTCAGAATAACATGACCATGGCACTCTGCAAAGCAAGGAGCAGAGTCATTGAGGAGGGCAATTTTGAGGAATTGATTCCCAGGGCTGTATGTGGGTGGAGAGGACAGGGGCGGGGGCATGTCTTTGTAACTTCTTGGTCAGGCAACTCCTGAAAATGTAAATGTATGTCACCTACCTGTTACCTCTATATGTTATATAAATATATGGAGGTTGTCTACATATCTGAGCATGTGCATAAGTCCATACATAATATATATGTATTTCATTTTAAGACATCTGCTATCTGAATGTATTGGAAATGTAAGCTGAAAAACAAATGGCTCTGACGTTTGTAATCCGTTTATGTTTTGCTGCATCACAGCGGTATTGTCCCTCAGTACTATTAACAGCCCCTGGTGTCTACTTGTTTCTTCAGCCTTTCAGTTCTTATGGTTTAGAGTATTGCCATAGACCTGTAAACTCGTGGAGGGGTCAGGTAGGGCGGGAAAAAAGCACAAACATATTTTACAAGCTTGACCATCTTTCTTTTTTTAAATAAACCCTGCACAGACTAGAATGTGTCTGGAGGGGAAAGAGGGAAGAAAGGGACAAGGGGCAAGGAAGTAGGAGGATTTTATATATACACTTGTGGATCATTCAACTTTGCAGGAAAACATTTTGCTGGTTTGGGGTTGGTTTTCTTTGTAATAATATACACAAGGTGTTATGAATAACAATAACAAAGTAACAGTCCTTCGCACTGGGGGAAAGATTGTGCACAAAAAATGAAATAAAAATAGTTGGGATTTTATTATGCTGTTGTCGGCTTGGTGTGTGTGGTTTTGTTTGCTGTTGATTTTTTTTTCCTCTCCTGCTACCAGCATGGCCACGCCAGACAAATCCCCAGTCCCGGGAGCTAGGAAGTATTTAGGACGGGTCTGGAATACACACCTTGGTAGTAGGCCGGCTCCAGGGCTGAGGGCTCGATGGGGCTCCTGGCGGCCACCGAGGCGCTGCCGAGCGGCAGGCTGGCGGGCAAGGCGGCGCCGTACGGCGAGTACTGTAGTGCCTGCTCGTAGGCTTTGAAGTCCAGCTTGTGCTGCTGCTCCGAGGAGGACATGAGGTTGTTGATGGAGAAGGGGTGGTTGAAGGAGTAGTGGGGGTCCCCTTTCAGGTGCAGCTGGGACTCGTGGGGTGCCAGGCCATGCGCCGGGTGGGAGGGGGGCACAGATACCAGCGCCCCGGGCCCGGAGCTGATCGGGGGTGCAGCCGAGGATGCTGGAGTCTTCAACTCCGAGGCGCCCCCTGTCGCCGTCGCCCCGCTGTGGTCCAGAGTCTGGGGGCTGACGGCGGGCCCGGGGGCCGGCGCGCCCTCTAGCTGGCCGGCCTTACCATGCACGCCCCGGTGGAGGGGCGAGTCGGCGCTGGGGTTGGCGGCGCTCGAGGGGTCCTTGCGGCTCTCGGGGCCGCCCTTGGCGCCGCCGCCGCCGCCGCCCCCGCCCCCGGACCCTGGCTGCTTCTCGCATTTGAAGCGCTTCTGGCGGCGCAAGTAACAGCCGTTCTCGAACATGTTGCCGGAGTCCGGGTGCAGCGTCCAGTAGGAGCCCTTGCCCGGCTTGTCCGGGGAGCGCGCCACTTTGACGAAGCAGTCGTTGAAGGAGAGCGAGTGGCGGATGGAGTTCTGCCAGCGCTGCTGGTTCTGCCGGTAGTAGGGGAAGAGGTCCATGATCCACTGGTAGATCTCGCTCAGCGTCAGCATCTTGCTGGGCGCCTGCTGGATGGCCATGGTGATGAGCGAGATGTACGAGTAGGGCGGCTTGGCGTGCGGGTAGCTGCGCTTGAAGGTCTTGGCGTCGCCGCCGCCAGCAGCGCGGCTGCGGCCCAGGTTGGACGGCGCGTACGCCATGGGGCTCATGCAGGGGTTCATGGCGGCCGCGTAGGGGCCCAGGCCGTTCATGGAGGCGGCCGGCTGCGCGCCCATGGCGCCCATGCCGCCCGGGCTCAGCGCCGTCCCCATGGCCGCCACGCCCGCCGCCGTCATGCTGTTCATGGCGCCCGCCGAGCCGCCCGGCATGCCGGCCACGGCGCCCGGGCTCAGGCCGGCGCCCAGGCCCGGGTTTGCGTAGGACATGTTGAACGAGGCTGGCGTCATGTTGCCGCTCGTGGTCATGGTGTTCATGGTCATGTAGGTGTTCATGGAGTTCATGGAGCCCAGGCCCGAGTTCATGTTGCTGCCCGGCACCGAGGAGTAGGCCTGCAGCGGGGACAGCGAGGGGAGAGGCCCCGAGGGGCGCGGTTAGCAGGGGCGCGGGCGGCCCACCGGCCCGGGCGAGCCCGGAGACCAGCGGAGAGCGTTTCTGCAAACACGGCACCCCCACCCGGGGCAAACCGTCAGGCGCCCTCCCCGGAACGAGCAAATGTCTTGCCCGGCAGGGGAAAAATCCTAGCGCGGCAGGCATGAAAGACGAGCGCTGCAGAAAATATGCCCCCAGGAAGATGTGTAATCGCCTTACACGCCAGGCTCACGGGCCAGCTTCTAGGACCCTCCATCGCCTCCTCCATCCACGCCAGGCAGTATCCGAGTCTCCACCTCAGACCAGCCTCGGCAAAGCGCCCTTTTGGTTAAAAGGAGTTAAAACTCCGAAAATAGAATTAATCTCTGACTCAACTGCTTATTCACTCTACCTTAAGGGTGAGGTGGGTTCCGTGGCGCAGCCCCCAGGGGCAGGCAACAGGGCACCAGCTCTGAGCCCATCTCGCCTAAGCCTGCCAGGCCCTGCTGACCGCCAAGCGGCCTCAGCTGTGCGGGGCGGCTGTTCAGCTCGCCCCGACAGAGCAAATCATGCATGCTATACGACCATCCATTTCCCAACAACTGCCTCTACTGCCTTAGCAGTTTTCTCCCAATGGTGATTTTTTTGTTGTTTATTATATGTACAAGTAGTGTTTTCCGTCTACTTGTAGCAACTGTAATATTAAAAGAGAAAGAAACTCAGAAGTTAAATGTTTTGGAAAAAAATTAAAAATAGATCCACAACAGGAGAAGGGGCAGGGAAGAGTGCATAATAATATCAATGCACTACGTACGTTTAACTGTAACATGACTTGACATGTAACGTCTTGAAGCCATTCAAAAACTTGGACTAATTTCATTGCCTATTTCTAGCCCCCTAATGTTTGAAAATGTTGGCGACACAATTTGGTGAAATCATCATCTGTTTTTTTCCCAATACTGATAAGTTGCCGCTGATCATTTCAAAGCCTGGATTTTGAAACTATATGAATAGTTTCAAGTACTTTAAAATTCCAAAATCAAAGTCTACTTATTTTCTCTTAATGCTATTCTACTTCCTATTTTTCAGCTTTCACCTGTAAGGAAACTCTTTCGAAAGGAGATTTAATTGACTGTATCTGAATTAAACGTGAGGAAGAGTTCTGAGCTCCTTTTTAAATCAACAGTAGGAGAAAACCCTTATCAACAGCAATTTGGGAATGCACTAGATGTGTTAAAAATACAGAGTCCAGAAATATAAAAACTACTTCTCTGATAATTAATGAAAATAATAATACCCTTAAATTTATGTTCATCATCAAATATGACTTCATTTGAAAACATACAAGATGAAAAAACAGATTTAACTAGGAACACACTCTGCTATGGTATGCAAATAAACTCGAGGTAAGTTTGTGAACACATATACACAAATCTAAATACATTCATTACCATGAAAATATCTCCTGATTCTAAATTTTTGTGTCCATGTCTTAAAGTATTTTTACTTTTGGTTTTCATTTTTTGTTTTCCTGTCTCCAAGATTATCCAAGGCAGTTTCAAAAAGCGTTTTCCATAGTGGTAAAGGTTTGGGGGTAATCGCCAGCTGTTTCCAGAGAAATACTTATAGTAGGTGGTGGTCCTGCCTGTACCTGGTTTTCCTCGGAATCCCTTTGTGCACATTGTAAAATAAACCACATGAATGTGCCACCAAGGGGACAATGAAGAGAAACAGGTTCTCCGCCCGGAGTGCTGGAGGAAAAGTCAGCTCGCACCAGCGCCACCCAGCGGTTCCAGAGAAGAATGAACACACTTCTCCCTAAACAGGGCTTTTGAAGAAGTTTTATAAAATTTCGGAATCGTTTCATTATTAAGACGCTCAATGTAGCTGCAGCGCGCTTTCATCAGAAGACTTCTGCAAATTCAGCCGCGGGAGGAAGGGGCCGCTCTGCCGGAGAACTCGCGCTTTCTCAGAGTTGCCTCCAACTGGTGCCGGCACCCGCCCGCCACCCCGCGCTACCCCGGCCCGGCTCCGGCTCCCGCTCTCCGCGGGGAAGAGGCAAGTGCTTCCCAGAGCCGGTGCCTTGAAACCCAGAGCTTCCTAAAACCCTCTCGCCGGCTCCGAGCGCCGGAGGCCAGTCTCCCCCGCGGGGCGGCAGATCTCGCTCCGAGGCCCGGCCGAGGCCGGGCCGGGGCCATCCCGGGTGGGCGGGCAGCGGTGGCACGGAGAGGGGCGCCCCCAGCCCGCCGCCTCCCGCCCTGCCTGGCGCCGCCTCGCCTGGCCTCCCCCGGCACGGGCTCCGGGAGCGTCCCGCCCGCTGCCCGCCTCTTACCTCCTGCGTGTCCGCGTAGTAGCTGTTCCAGTCGCTGCTCTCATGCCCTTCCATCTTCACAGTCCCTAACATCCTGGAGCCAGCCTGCCCGATGCAACCATCCAGCCCTGTGCGAAGCGACGGGCGGCCCGCGGCGCGGGGCGGGGGAGGGGAGCCGAGCGGCCGGAGTCTCCCGAGCGCCCGCGCCGCCCCAAGGCCACCCTAGCGAGGAGGAAGCCCGGCGCTGCGGGGCGCGGCGCGCGCGGCGGCGGCGGCGGCGGCGGCGGCGGGGGCGCGGCGGGCGGGGGCGGGCGGCGGCCGCGGAGCGCGGCGCCCGGGAGCGCCTCCGCGGGAAGTGAGCGGGCGGCCTCTGCGAGGCGAGTGCAGTTGAGCTGATGTGGATCTTACGTCGCTCGAGTGCCCACCTCCTCGTCCTCTCCCCATTTGTCCGCCGCACAAAGACGCTCGCACCTACAAAGCCCGAGGTGCACCTGCGAGGCGGCCGCCCGCCAGCCTGGCCGCCGCGCCTCCCGCCCCGCCGCGCCTCCGCCGCGCGCGCCCCCCGCGCCCCCTCCCGCCGCGCCCCCTCCCCCAAACCCGGCCCTCACTTTGTTTGCAAGGCAGCGTAATTGGTTTAAGCCCAGAGGCTGGGGGAAGAGGGAAATGGGGTGGGGGGTGTAACCCCCTTTGGAAGAGGAAAAAAGAAAAATAGGCGGGGCTGGGCGGGCTGGCGTGGGTTCTGAATGAGAACCGCGCAGCCGGAGAAGGGCAGGGGGCGGTGGCGTTGGAGCCCGGCTCGCGGGGCAGTGCGGGCTAAATGATCCCAGGATCCCTCCCCAGGGGGACCCACCGCCCTCCGGAGACCTGGGCTGCGGCCTCGGCCCGCGCCCCTGCTGCTCTTCTGCCCGCTTCCAGCCCCCACCCTCCTGATTCCTGACCTAAAGTTCAACCCCGGGAGACTGGAGTATACGATACCCCCCGCCCCGTCCCCCTACCCAACTTCAGGCTTGAAAAAGGAAAAAGCCCCACTTTTGTCCCGTCACTAGAAACTCGGCCATCTGAGTCAGCCGAACTAGTGACGTTAGGCCAATCCGGGCTCCTGGCTAGCAGAGAGGAGACGCTGCCACACACGAAACCCGTACCTGCGGCTAAGAGCAGGTGAGTCACAGCACCGTTTTATATCTTTATGACATAACTTTTTTTTTTTTTTCCGCCTCGGTCCGCTCTACTCCCTTGTCATCTGTAGCGATCACGAAGAGGAAGAAACTGAGAACAGATGTCTGTGTGATAGGGCAGGCGGACCAGAGGCGGGCCGTCCTCCCTCTGCCCAGCTCCTCCTCCCGCCCCCCTTCCGCAGCCTCGGGGACTGAGCTAGAGGCGACCGTCTGGTTTCTGATAGGGAAAGGTCAGGGGGAGGGGACATCTCCCTAAATACGCGCGTTAGCTGGGAGAGCCCGGGAGCGGGCGCGGGAATGCATTTGCTCGGCTAGAGAGGTGCCAGGGCGAAGCCATTGGTGGTCTCCGGCGGTGCGTGGTCCCATCTCTGACCTGCGGGGGCCGGGCTAGGACCCCAGGCGCTCCTAATCGGTCCTGGACATCGGTGGGAAGTTCTTCCTCAAGCCAAGCCTCTTGGCTCCCAGGAGGCCGTGGGTAGTGAATTGCCCATAAGTCCTGGGAAGGACCAACTGAAGTGACTGGGTGATAGACACTGAGTAGGTGATAGGTTGCGCGATGGTGCGTGTGTGTTTCTGAGTGTGTGTGAGTTTCTGAGTGAATGTGACCATGTGTATTTTTGAGTGTGTGTGTGACCATGTGTGTGCTGTAGCCTCTGTAGAACCACTAGGTTTCTTTAAGTAGCAATAAAATCTTTCTAAAATGACTAAGAATCGCAAAATATTCTTGTTTGGCAAAGTTTTAAAAATGTTATTAATCTCATTTTAAGAAATATGTTTTAACTTGTCTTCCAAACAGATACCTTTTTTCCCCCTGTGCTTTGTTCTTTTAAATCTTTCTTCCTTGAAATCTGGCAACAGAATCACGTTAAATCCTTGAACCAAACACATCTCTTAAATCAGCAGGGGAGCATGAGAGGGTGAAGATGTGCAGTTAAGGAAATAAAAAAGATAAAAGCATTGGATTACAATTCCTTTTTTTTTTTTTTAACAAAAAGGAGGGGAATGTCACATTGTAAGGAAAGGAATGAGAGTGAAATTAAATCCACCTGGAACTCAGTAGAGCAGGCGCCCTCCCCGACTGCAGCCTGCCCCTGTGGCTGCGAGTCAGTCCATCAGTTTGTGTAAATGTATCTGCAAATGTGTGGGTCTGCACATATGTCTCGGGGCGATAGTCAGAAACTAATTGTTTTGTGCAAAAGTTCCCATCAGCAGCGGGACCTTAGTTCCATTTGTAAAGTACCCGGATGCTTAGCTTCCTCAGCCTGATCCGGGGGGACTTTCAGTGCTAATGAGCTTCCTTGTTCCTTCCCGCCGTGCTCCTCCAACGCCCTCTTGGCTCTTCAACAACGTCGAGCATGACTAGGGTCTTTTCTACGGGTAGTGACAACTTAGAAATAGCTTCTCTGGTGCAAAAAAGCCAGTGCTTTAAGGGGAAAAAACTGCTTAAAGGGGGTCAATTAAAAAATCAAATATTCTTCCTCTTTTAACCCACTTCCCAAACCTACTAGGCCTCATCTTAAAAAAAGAAAAAAAAAGTCAACCTAAGGGGGAAAAAAAGCCCACTGTTCATAGCGGAATGGCCAAAGCGAAGTTTATCCAGGGCTTCTTCAAAGCCGCCTAAGACGGGTAGTGAAGAGTGGACTCGTCAGCTTTAGATCCAGCTTGGGGGTTCCCGGGTCCGCGGCCCCAGGAATTCCCGCGGTCACAGCGCCTCCTGTCGTGGGGAGGGAATGTTGAATCCTCCCGCAGGCGCCCCCAGCGAGCACCGCCAGGCGAGACTGGAACCCCGCACGCCTCCCTCAGCCAGAGATTTTGGTTCATGGAGCTGACTCCCAGAGGCCAAGAAGAAGGAAAGGTGGCAACTTGGTTAGCTCCCAGCCTCTCTCCATCTCAGTGGCGGTATTCCAGAACACCTAACAAATTTCAGAGTGAAGTTCTAGTGTACCCAGATGCCAGCCAGTCATTTCCCCGAGGTTTAAAAGCGAATCATCAGGTCCATGCCGGATCTTTGGTTTGGAAAATAAACAACAAATAAATAAAACAAAGCTGCTACCTCCGGGTTGCTGGCTGCTGCAGCCTGCCGGTTTCCAACCTCTTCTCCCAAATTGGCCCTGTCTTTACGCTTTGGGAAGACTGTGTTGCGCTTCCCGGGGAGCTAGCCCTATCTTCAGCCTCGGGGAGGCTGGGTGGACCTGAGGCAGGGGAGCTACGAGGGCAGCCTCGTGGCGGCTCTTGGGGCGTCCCGAGCCAACTCGTCCGGGCGAGGACGGGTCTGCGCGAGCGTGGGGTGGCCCAGGTGGCGGGGAAGGCAGGCTCCTCGGGCGGAGGAAGCCGGGGCGCTCAAGACGGTGGGGTGCGCGGGTACTCCAGTGGCAGAGGGCGTTGGAAGCGGCTCCGCCCTTCCCGGAAGCTTCTACGCCCTCGACGTCTGTTCCCGGTGCAGTCCGGCCGTGGGAGCGGGCGGCGCACGGCCCAGCCGGCACACTCGGCCACCTCCGCTTCCCTTCCACCATTACCCGGCTGCGATCCCCTCCCGCAGCTCTTCGCCGGGGCAAGGAGGAGCAGAGGGTGACGACGGCGAGAGACGGAAGGAAAGGCCAGGGGCTCGCGCCTCGGGCCCAGCAGGCTGCCTGTGGCGGCGCCGGGGTCCTTCCCGTTCAGCGGGACCGCGGGGTGGGCGGAGAGCAGGGCCGGGGCGCCGGGGCTCTGCGATGACCCTGGAGCCTCCCGAGGACTTCTCTTTCTCTGGTTCTCCCTAGTCTGTCCCCTCTCCCCGCTGACCCTATCCCCGACGGCGCTGTGGCCACGTCTCGGCCGCCGTGGGCACAGCCACGCTCCGGGCAGGGTGGTCCGAGCTCCTTCGCAGGCCCCCATCCGCCGCACAGAGAAGAAACTTAAATCCTCCGCCTGCGGGGAGAATCAGAAGCGACGAAGCTAAGACCTGGTGTCTTGATCGCGGTTCGAAGCGGACCCGGATCAGTTTAGCACCGAGGAAGGCCTGGGACGCTGGAAGCAACTGTTTGCACTTGCGCGTGCCTGGCCTTCGCCGGCCGAGGTGTGTGCCCGAGCTGGGGAAGGGCCGGCGCCCGAGAGGACAGCCCCCACCCCGTCCCCCACCCCGTCCCCAACTGCGGGAGTCGGCTGCCCGGCCTTCGGGGGGCCCCCGCCGCCCCAGTCTGAGGCAGGGGGCCGGGAGAGGAGAAGCACTGAAACAGACCTTCCTTCCTCTGCCCTTCCTTCTATCGTTAAATCATTAGTCAAGAAATTAATTGCCAACTCAGGAGGCGTCCTACCCGCACTAGGTAGGGCCCTGGGACCACCCAACCTGCCTTGTGGGCAGTGCCGTGCGGAGAGGTCTAAGGTTCCCGGCCGCACCCCGAGCCTGGACCAGCACAGACACAGAACCAGGGCTTTCACTTTACTGACAAAACGTTAATGTAAAATTTTAATACCAATTCTTCACCACTGGGTTTGTCCCTTCCCCTGCTGAGCCGCCGCCGGGTTTCTGAGCGGCCCCGGGCGCGGGCCTGGCTCGCCCGCAGCCGGATGTCGGAGCCGGAGCTGCTCTCCACCCGGCCTCGCCCGCAGGCGACAAAACCGTCCCTCTGGCCGTGAGCGAGAGCATCGCCTTGCCAAAATCAACTCGCATTTTAATGCATTCAAAAGAGAAACGTTGGGAAGGGCGACTGGCCCTCCAGGGCAATCACTAGCCTTGGAACGAAGGAAAAATTGTCCCCTCGGTCCCCACAGAAAACGGGAACCTCACTCCCTCGAGGCCGGGGCGGCGGACATGGTGTCCCCCGTCCTCCCGCCCCCCAGGCCTGGGTCCTCGCGGTCGTGGCGCGTCTCCAGGCAGCTGGGTTCCCCGAGTTACCGACTGCTTTATTCACATTGGTCAGCGCCAGCTTGGGGAAGCGCCCAGTCCCAGCTAGTCTCTCCTCACTCCTGCGCGCCTGCTGCGCCGTCTCTGCTCAGTGGTGCCCACACCTTCCTCTGGCTACTTGAACCCCCTATGGTTGGGGTCCTAGGGGAGGGACTGGAAATGCACGCTTCAGACACAGAGTTGGAAAATTAGTGAGAAACGTGACAAGCTTTAGGCCGGAGAACAGAAAGGGACTAGAGCGTCTGAGGCCCTACTGTGTGCCACACACTGGGCAGGGCGCTTTGAGATCACGGCGTTTCCCCCACCTGCTGCTCCGGGTGTACAAGAGCTGGGAGGCTCGAAGCCTGGGCGGGGGTAAGTCAGAACCTCGACTCCTCCCCAGGGCGGAAGCTCGCGCTAATGGGGAGCAGTGATGGAAACGGAGGGCCTCAGAAAACTGAACGAACATCATCTCTTGCCTCGAGGCTGCCAGCTTAAACCTAAATCCTTCCTGAACGTCGTTGAGTACTTAGCTTCTCAGTCCCTGAACCACCCCCTTCCAATACCACCCACCCAGCCGCCCCCGTCCCCGCCCCCGCACCCCACACAAACACCCAGAAGCTTTCCCACGGCCCCGCAGAAGGCCCTGGTAGTTTAACTTTGGCTATTCAAATGTGATTACCCTCAAATTTACGTAGTTCTATTTAACAGATGCTTTTGTAACAATCATATAAATCATATCCTACACATGGGAAAAAAAAGGTAAAAATGCATTCTAGCCAGGCTTTTTTCACTGTATTGACCTCCTGATTTTTTCCCCTAATTTTCCCTAATTTTAAAATTGTACTTTGGACTAACAAAAAGACTAACTTATCGGCATGCCTGGAGGGAGGTTACATTCATTATTTAAAATTAAAATTTGATTAGAGGACACTATTGAGTGGCTGCTTCTGGGACTTCCAGCAGCTGTTCCAGAGCTAATATCAGAGGAAAGTTTTGCTGTAAAAATAGTGTATTGGTTTGAAGTTGTTTGATTTTCCTTGTCCTGTGGGCCACAGAGAAAACCAGGACTTAACTCACATTGCAGGCTGGATGCTTCTAAATAGACACCCCAGGAAGAGGCCTCCTTGGCAGCTTTCTCTGTCACGTGGATACCAGCAAGATTTGCAGGTACTCTGGCCACATTCTGAATGCTGCCGGCCTGGCTGCCCCTTATAAATGGATTAAAGTAAGAAAAGGCAGCTGCCAACGTTGGGCACTACCTGTGGTGGCAAGCCCGGCACAGCCTCCCTGGGTCTGTGGTGAGGACTTTGCAGACCTCCCCAACCAGCTGAGCCCTGCCTTCCCTAGGTCCACACCTCGCTCTAGATTTCTGCCAGGCACTTCTCACTCCCTGACAGCAAATTCCATTTATGTCTTTTTCATTTTTTTTGTCTCCCCTACTGGACTAGAAGCTCTTTGAGGGTGGGGACCACAGTGGTCCCCATTGCCAGAGCAGAGCCTAGAGCAGGGTAGACATTCAATAAGGATTTGTTGACTCAATGAATTAACTGCCCCGATTCAGAGACTGGCCAGGCTGGCGTTACAGGGGAGAGGATGCTGGAATTCAGAAACCGTTTCCGCCAACTCCAAAGTCTCCGAGTGAGAGGAGGGGTCTCAGCCTGATGGGCTTGTGGAATGAATGGACTGATGGACAGATGCTTCTGGAAGAATGGCCAGGGTCTCAGAGCCCTGGGATTACTGGGCTTCCGGCCCCAGGGCATGACTTTCCCCCTGGCATCGATGCTTGATTTTAACACAAATCTTCAGGGTTACATGATCAAATCGGAAATGCCCACGCCTTACCAGTACCTGGACTTGGGCAGAATGAGGGCCGCTCTTGCCCATCTAGGGCCGTCAAGGTGTGACCCAAGGCAGAAAATACCCAGTGCAGAAAATACTGCACTTTTCTCTGCTGTGAAAAGGCAGCAGCCGCGCCTTTCAATAGCAATTATTGATTAACAGTTAAAGAACCCCATCAACTTTCCATCAAGCAAAATGTTTCACTAGGAGCTGTAAAGGAAACGTCCATGTTTAAATAGTGTGTTTAAATTGGCAAGCAAATGAAGCCGAGCCCACGCACGGAGAAGGCAAAGCCTGGCAGCAGAGCTCTCTGTTAGTCTGGGGTTGTGCGCCCGGGTTTCCAGCGCGAGGCGCTCTGCGTGCCCGCCCTGGCGCCGGGGGGCGCAGGGGGCACGCGGGCCGCGGGGCGCCTGCTGGGCCGGGTTTGCGCAACGAACGTCACAGGCAGGATCCTCCCGGGTGCCCGGCTCTCAGCGCGCCATGGCGGTGGCAGCGAGCTCGAAATTAACAAGCCTTTTCTTTAATTGCCTCCCTTCTTTAATTGTCTTTAGGATCCAAAGCATTTCGTTCCACATGCCTTCTCCGTGTGATGTAATGACTTTCTTAAAGGCCCACCAAACCTCTCAGAACCTGCCGTGTTGTTACAAGGTGTTAACTGGAGACCCCTCGTGTCACATTCTCCTCCTGAAGTTTTATTTGCATGAAAGCATGCGTGGGAGCCCTTGAGAGAGGAAGCACGTCTGCCTCCTTCTCTTCTGGGCTGCTGTCACTCGGGAAGCCACCTGGCAGCGCAATACCCCAGCCGCATCTGGTGTCCCTAATGTCCCATCCCCCTACCCCTCACCCGCAGCGGGCGATGTGGGGCTCGGCCAGGGCTCGGTTGCCGCCGGGTATCTGCGCCGCAAGCTACCTGCTTTCAGACCACGCTTACTTCTCCTGGCGGCTCTCCACCTTCTGAAACCCCATCACCGAGGCCCGGGCAAGGGGCTCAGAACTCAGGTCGAGCCTGATCCGCCTTGGAGACTTAGGGTGCTAGCAGATCTGGGGGAGGTTTGTTTTCTTTCAAACGCTTTCGATGATGCGGTCGGCGGGCTGGATCCCACTCTCCTCACCCCACTGGCCTCCTCCCACCAAAATGCCTTCCATTGTGAATCGCTGGTCTCCTCTGACCTCCTCATGACCCTCCCCTCACATCCCGCCAAGAGAAGTGGTTTCAATAAATGAAGCACAGTGCTCGGGTTGAAGGTCAGTTTACACTGGGGCAGAAGCTTCTACAACTCCTGCAGGTGCTGGAATGGGAATAACCCGGGGCCGGGCTGTAGTCCCAAGAAATGCGAGAGAGAGGAAGCAGGACTAGAAAGGATGAGAGGAGAGCAGGACAGGGTGTGGGGGGTGGGGGGTGGGGGCTGTGGTCAGGAGCTTGGCAGCGGTCCCACCGACCTGGAACTTGCTGGGGAACCCCGACAGATCCTTCGGGCCTCAGTTTCTTCCTTTTCCAAATGAGGAATTTGGACTGGACGCCCAGGTTCCGGCAGGCGTCAGTTGTAGGAACGAAGACTGGAGTGGCTGGGTGACAGCCAGACCTGATGACCCCACCCAAGGGAACCAGGACCTATGTGAACCTGGGAAGGGAACAGTTACGGCGATGGGGGTGAGGCGGTGGCTCTGTTCCCCCCGGGCAGCGAAGCATCTCTCCATCAGAGGCAGAAGATGGGAGAACAGGTACCACGAAGAAGTCCCCACCCTTTAGCTCTCGTTTTGTGATCTAGGTTTCCTGGTAAATTTTGGGCAAAAGACTTTCCCTTTCCACTTCCCAGCATCTCCCAAGACAGCAAGCCGCAGGAGAGAGAGCAGAGCCTGTCTTCCAATGTCCAATCCCAGGCAAAGCCTCCATAGCTGAGAGGCGGCACAGCGCTCTTCACACTCTCTTGGGCAGAGCTGGAGCCCCTGAGGCTGAGGGGCTCTGAGACTTAGTCTCTTTCCTTACACAAGCTCCAACCTGGCTTGTTCACGCATCTGACAAGGACATTAGGGTTTATGTTTGAGAGCACAGGATTTGGAATCAGATCTGGATTCCAATCTGTACTCTGCCGGAAACTTGCTCTCTCTGAGCCTCCGTTTTCTCAACTAAAATGGGCACGTTAGTACCTCCCTCACACCAGTTGAGTGCAGAGTAGGTGCACTAAATGGTAACAAAAACAAAGAGCCTTCGCAGAACTCTGGGAGACCGGGTGGTGCTGGATGCTGGAACACGTAGTGGCAGGTAATGCGGACCAGCAATCTAGGCGCCCTCGCCCCTCCCCTTGACAGGTCTTTTGCAGGTGGTCGCCGGCCCCGCACCCTGGACGTCGCGGTCCCTCTTGGCTACAATCTGCGAGGAGGAGGGAGTTCCCGTGTGGGGACTGAGCGCCTGGGCTAGCTGCGCTCGCCTCTCAGAGTCCATGGCGCCCCTGCCTAGAATCCCCTCTCAATCTCTCGACCCGCGGGGCTGCTCTCTGGGAAGTCGGCGACGGCAGAAGAAAAGCGTCACCTGAAGAGGGCCCGGAAACTGCGTCAGGCACAAGTTAAGGACCTTCTGGGAGGAGGCCCAAGGGGCGAAGAGATGAGAGGTCCTGCGCCTCCTGCCCCCTAGGCAGCATTGCCCGCCTAGAGCGGCAAGACAAACTGTCCTTCCCCTTCCCTTCCGTGAGAGGAGGGAGGTCCGTGTGCGTCTCCCCAGGGCCCCCGAGATGGTCCACCGGGCCCAGGCGCACTAGGTGAACTTGCATCATCGCCCTGGCTACCGCGACCTCAGGCAAGACCTGGGGCCTGGATCCAGGAAGCCGCCCTGTAGGAGAGGTGAGGGGAGCAAGTCTGGGCTTCCAGGAGGTGGTTCTGGCCTCAGCACCCTAACTTGGGGAGCACTGAGATGAGAAAGCAGGACTGCTGATTCTCCCAGACACATTCTCCTTTCTCCCTCGGATCCCCTTCTCCACTTCCCCTTTCACGGACAGAGTTAGAAGAAACCACTTAGGACTCATTTGGAGAAGTATTCCTTAAGATAGTTTCTAAAATCCTCAAAACCCAAGAGGATATTACTGCAAGGAAGCTTTAGTTGCTGTCTTCTAGAATTATTTGATATAGATTCCCTAAAATAGTGTTTCTTCCCGGGAGTCCAAGTCCATCTGAAATGAAGCAAGCACACCAGGCTTATGGTGCATCCTTCAAATATTAAAGACCCCAAACATTACCTTGCATGTGCAAGAAAGCTTAATGGGGTGCCAAGACTTAATTAAGACAAGCAATACAGTATATGAAAAGACCAAATCACAAAAGGGTCTGGCCAGATAGAGATCCATCTGCTGCGGTGAAGATTCATGAGTTGGTTAACCTCTCCTACTGAGGAGGCTTGGAAGAGCTGGAGTTTCGGGGTGAATCCCTGGGGCTCACAAGAACAGCAACCCACAAATTTCAGATAGGGCTTTGATGGGCTAAGAAGGTCCTGTGTACAAGGCTCTAATAAGTTTTTGAATTCTGCCTCACTTAGTAATCAGAACTAGGTGGATAAAATAAAATGTTTTCCTCACTGAAGAATAGAAAAACATCTTCAAAACATTAATTTTCCTTGGATTGGCATTGGGGGAGGTGCCTTCGTGAGAAGCGGGCTGGACACAGAGGTTTCAGGCAGTGAGGGCTCTCTGGCTAAACGCAGCTTCCGTTTTTACAGCTTACTTAGGGAGAGCTGTTAGTTTTTCTAAGCATAAACTGGGCATTGGTTCTCTAAGCTCAATGTTTAGGCTACAAAGCATATCCCACAGTCTTACATGCTTACCTTTAGAAAAGGAATGGTTCCGACCTCAAACTCAGCAAAATCTCGAGTGCATTACCGTACTTGGAGAACACCTAAGCAAAGCCCTTTGGAAGTGTGCAGTGTAACTGGAATGCCAAATACCAGCCACCACATCCAAGAAAAACAAATCCCTCATTCTCAGCCAGGTACACCTGCTTTGGACCAGGCTTATTAGTGTTATTTGTATCTTTTCTTTTCAAATGGATAGTTTTACTCACAGTTTTCTTTCTGCTCAGTGCTTGCTATTTTTATCTTACCTTAAAAACCCTGAGAGCAGGCCAGGCGCCAGACTTCTGAGACACCCCAGAGAAGGGTGATGACTGGTTTCCCAGGGGTCCATTCCTGAACTCCACAAGCTCAGATGTTAGAATCACGTCAGAGTTCCCTCAGGGTCAGGAGGGAAGCCTGGTGTATGTTAGTTAGGTCACCACGGGGAAAATAGGGTGAGCAGGGTGGGGATAAGCAATGCCAGGGGAGGACTCTAAGGCAGGGGAGGCTGCACAGTACATTTGTTCCTGTGGATTAAGCAGTACAAGGAACTTTGGTGGTGGATTTTGCTGGTTAGTCTGTTATTTTTCTGAGCCCCCTCCTCTGCCCTGTTCTCTGCCCCAGAGGCCAATCGCTGTGGGCCACATTGCCCAACTTTCCTTGCCTTTGGGCTTCCAGTTGGATTTGGCCAATGTGGGGGCAATGGTGCAGGAATGGAGGGCGGGAGGATAGAGCAGTAGGAGGATTTATTCCTCCTGCTTTCTCCCAGCCCTGGGGCTTTGTCCTTTATTGCCTCTCTGTGCCTACAGCTCCTGTCAGGCAGCCCCTCTTCCCAGCTTCAGCTCAGCTCTCACCTGGATCTGCTGACATCTCCTTTTTCCCCCTTTCCTCTTCAGATCAAAGTTGGTAACACCTTCCTGCTGTTGCTAGACCTTGAATGTCAGTTCTCTTTAACCCCACCCATACCTATGTAAATAGTTCTTTTAATTCTCTCTGCATCCCTCACGCCCCGCTTAGTTAGACCCTTTTGAGCATGCCATCTGTTTCCCATGGGGACCTGACTGATGAAGAGAGGAATGAAGACTCATGGAAGTGAAACACGACGTCTTCAATTCTTTCCAGAGGCATCTTCATTCTGTAACTCGTGGAAAGGCTCTACTCCTTCCTGTCACCATCTTGGAGTGCAGCTGTGAAGGCTCCAGGGTTTCTGTGGTGGCTGCTTTCTGCAGGCAAGGCTGCCTTTGGGTACAGTGGGTGAGCAAACTCTGAGTATATTTGCCACTTTAATTTGCTAATTTGCATTTGATATCATTGTTAAGGTAATTGATGTTAAAACCAAATATTGATAGTGTCCAAGTGTTTTTTGACCTTTGGTAAACTGACCTTTGCTGTAAACCAAGGACTGAGACTTTTGCTAGTGGTGAATTGTGTTAATATAATCAGACACTGAAGTAGGTCCAGTGAGCAAGGGAGATGTTTATGTGCATTCCCCAAGGCCTGAGCATCTGTGGTTTCCTCCTCTCTAGAAGGTTAAGTCTAGAGCACTGTTCTCTGCACACCTGTGTTCTGGCAACAACTCATACCTCTACAATTAGGAAAAGTTAATAAAAGTAGATTTCTAAGTCAAAACACATGTAAGTGTTTAAGGCTTTTGAGACATTTTGCTACACATCATCTAATGGCAACAGAAATCTACGAGTGATCCTGTTCCCACACTGCCATGCACGTACTCCATTACCAACCTTGTAATTTGATCAGGCAACAATTGCATACCATTGTTTTAATTTGCATTTCTGAGATGACTATTGAAGTTGGGTATTTTTAGATTTCTATTGGCCATAAATATTTCTTCTTTTGGGAACTGCCTGTTCACACCTTCTTTAGCCAATTTAAAATTTTGAGTGCTTGTCTTTTTCACCTGAAGAGTATTGATCCCCTGTCTGCCGTAAATATTGTGAGTTTCTCACCAGGCTTCTATTTGCATTATAATTTTGTTTACTTTTAAGTACATAGATGTTTTTTAAAAATATCCATCAATATTTTTATTTATAATTTCTGCTTTTTGTGGTTTAATGCTTACAGGTCTTATCTACACCTGCTCCTCTTGTATAACAAAACCTTTCATCCAGCTGGAATTTATTTTGCACAACATGAAGTGAAGATATAACTTTATTTATTTTCCAAATAGTTAGACCTTTGGGCAGGCCCTAATTGTGAGGAGCCTTGAATTCTCTTTGGAGAATTTTGTTTGGAATTTGTGAGGATACTCTGGAGGACTGGAAGCTGAATGTCACGTTGGGTCTTCCCTTACTTGCTATGCAGTGAACCAAAAGGGGGCTCCAAAACCAGATGACAAGAGGACTGGCAGGTGGTGGTTTGAGAGTGACAAAAACTAGATGAAATCATAGTGTTTCAATGATTGCGTGAGTAATTTTACGCTGCTCTTTTGAGTCTAATTCCTCTTTCTTTAAGATAGTACCAGGGGCCAGCCCAGTGGCACAAGCAGTTAAGTACGCACGCTCCGCTGTGGCGGCCCGGAGTTTGCCAGTTCGGATCCCAGGCTCACACTGATGCACGGCTTCGCAAGCCATGCTGTGGCGGGGTCCCATATAAAGTGGAGGAAGATGGGCACGGATGTTAGCCCAGGGCCAGTCTTCCTTAGCAAAAAAAAAAGAGGAGGACTGGCAGAGTTAGCACAGGGCTGATCTTCCTCACAAAAACAAAAACAAAAAAAGATGGCACCAAAAGTATTAACATTTTTCTTATGAAGGCATTACGATATTAACAATGAATCTGAAATGACTTTAGATCACTAACTACTATCCCTCCTCCTCTTCCTTCTTCTTCCTTTTCTCCTCTTTCCTTACCTTCTCTCCCTCCTTCCCTCTTTCCTTTCTTTTCCTTCTTTCCTTTCTTCCTTCCCTCCCTCTTTTTTCCTTTCTCTCTTCCTTCCTTCCTTTCTTCTTCCCTCCGTCCCTCCCTTCCTTCCTTCCTTCCTTCCTTCCCTTCCCTCCCTCCCCCCCCTTCCTTGAATACAGTTCCTTAAACAGCTTTAATTACTACCTAGGAGACCTAAGGTAAATCCTTAATCTCTTTGATGATGAGTACTTTTTCTATAAAATGAAGCTAATAGTATATAGCCCATGGATTATATTATCCTATGATATAGAGATCTGAATTCTTAGTCACTATTTTTGATTATAAAAAGTATTAAGGAACAAATATTTATTTATCATTTAAATTGTTTCCTGATCATATGATAGACATATTTCAAGGTTACATTAATTTTTAAATTTTTCCAGTTTAGGAACTTGGTCTATATGTCATCTTTGTGCAGCATCCAGGATGCTACCAAGAATAATTAGTCACTTCCCAAAGCACTTTGGTTATTTGCTTATTATTTTAATTAGCACAGAAAAGTAATTCACTTATTGTCTGAAGGGGTTACTCCCATGCTTAGAGTGAAGCTGCCCTCATGGAGCACCCACTGGGCAGTGGGATGTGATGTGGGTGCAGTGGAACTTCAGAGATGGCAAGTCTTCCTCTGTAGAATGCTCCTCATCTTGTGGGCATTCAGTAACCATCTTTGAACTCATTATGTTAGGGAGTAAAGCAACAAACCTTCGAGGTAAGGATATTATCTCCATTTTACAGATGAGGTTGCAGTAACCCGGAGAGGAAAGCAACTTGCCTGAGTAGCAAAGCTGGGTGTCCTTACCTGTCTGTGTGCCTTTAGAGTGGGAGCTTTTTCAGGGAGGCTGAGGGGGCCTGAGTGCATCCACCTGCTCTGAGGCCTAGCACCAGGGGACTGTGCAGCACAGAGCATCCTTTCATCTTGAACTTCTGGGACGCATGCTGCCCCCTTCCAGCATCTGGAGTCTCATGGAGGACTTCTGGAAGGTTTTATCTGCCACTTCCCTGATTTCATTTATTAGTTGCCTGACTATTTGGAGAGAGAGAGAGGTTGGTGGAGAGTAGAGGGATATAAACTAAACATTTGACGGCCTGCAAAGTGCCAGGCACTGAGCAAAGCACTGTCATCTAAACTACTTCCTCCAATTGGTTTTTCTTTTTGCTCTTTTACACAATGGTGAAATATAACACAGGAAAATCAACAAAATAGAAAACAGTGGCTTATCACAAAGGAAAAACTCAAGCAGCCATCACCAAGGTTAAGAAATAGAACAGTGCTAGTACCCCAAGACCCATCCTGTGCTGTTCACCCACTCACCATCACCTTCCCCCGCCCAACATGACTACTGTCTTGACTCTTAACGGTGATCACTCTCTTGTGTTTATTTGTAATATGTCAGCTGAGCATGCATCCATAAGCACTATAGTTTTTGCTGGCTTTGGTTTTAAACTTTATGTGAATGGAATGGTACAGCACGTACTCCTTCATGTCTGGTTTCCTAGCTCAACGTTGCATTTGTGAGAGATTTGTCTATGTTGTTCTTCACAGATGAAGTTTGTTCATTTCCTTCATATATAATATTGCATTATATGACTATACCACAATTAATTTATGCATCCTATTTGATGGACATTTGTGTTGTTACCACTTTTCAATTATTATGAACGAAACTGCTATGAATATTGGTGTACATGTTTCTTGGTGCATGTGTGCATGCATTTCTATTGGGAGTGGAATCACTGGGTCATAGGGTATGCATATATTCAACTTCAATAGGTAATGCCAGTTATTGCTTATTATAATCTTTCTTATCTTGGACATCAGAAACTCTGATTATGGCCGAATCCAGGATCTTTTTATTTTTTATTTTATTGTGGTCATAATGGTTTATAACATTGTGAAATTTCGGGTGTACATTATTATTTATCAGTTTCTATATAGATTGCATCTTGCTCACCACTAATAGCCCACTATCATCCGTCACCATGTATATGTGCCCTTTTACCCCTTTACTCACCCCCTTCCCTCTTCCCTTCTGGTAACCACTAATCTGTTCTCTTTTTCCACGCGATCATCTTCCACATATGAGTGAAATCATGTGGTGTTTGTCTTTCTCTGTCTGGCTTATTTCTTAAGCCAGAAATAAGCTTAAGATAAGAAATTTGTTAAGAAATAAACTTAACAAAATACCCTAAAGGTCCAGCCACATTGTTGCAAATGGGACAATTTTGTCTTTTTTATGGCTGGGTAGTATTCCATTGTATATATATACCACATCTTCTTTATCCATTCATCAGTTGATGAGCACTTGGATTGCTTCCACTTCTTGGCTATTGTGAATAATGCTGTAATGAACATAGGGGTGCATAAGTCTCTTTGAATTGTTGATTTCAGGTTCTTTGGATAAATACCCAGTAGTGGGCTAGGGGGATCATACGGTATTTCTATTTTTAATTTTTTGAGAAATCTCCATACTGTTTTCTATAGTGGCTGCACTAGTTTGCATTCCCACCAGCAGTGTATGAGGGTTCCCTTTTCTCCACATCCTCTCCAACATTTCTTCTTTTTTGTCTTGGTTATTCCAAATCCGGGATTTTAATAGAAACTCTCCAGAAGTCTGAATCTCATGCCTTTGATTTCAAGATTTTCTTTATGAGTTGGGGTCTAGGTGGGGAGCATGGAAAATACCCCCTGAAATGTACCCTTAACTGATATGTAGTGCGGACATATAGTTTAAAAACATGCCCCCCCCCCAAAAAAAAACGGGCTTCAAGTCTCTCGGTCCAGCATCATTGGTTTAAATCTAGAAAGAACAAGAGTGCCAAGTAAGCAGTTAGTCAAGATGGGCTAAAGCGGCGGATCTAGGCGACGCCGGTCCAAGAGACACTTTGGGACCAGGGTCTTCACCACCGAGAGAGCGCAGGCTGCTCAGCCTGGGTTTGGGGTCCAATTTCGAGGCCGCACTGCAGCTGGTCTCGCGGGGCAGAAACGCGCGGGCTGGGCGCCCACAGCCTGGAGGGATCCGCGGGGGCGGGGCGGGGACGGGCGCGCGGCTGGTTGCTGGGCAACCGAGCGCGTTCTTGCTTCCCGCCCACCAGGTCCCAGCCCACCCGGCCGCTCGGCCCCCGAAAGGCCGGTTGGATACTCGGCCGCGCGGCGGCGGTGCCAACCTTCCCGCCTCCCGAGTGGGAGCAGAGGCGTCCCCGGAGGAGGGTGAGAGGAGGCGGCGGGCGGGGCGCGGCGACTCCGTCGGGAGGTGTGGGAAGGAGATGCTGCGAGACGGGGGCGGGGCGGGGCAATCGTGGCCTCCTTCCGCCTCTCTCATCTGCGACCTCCGCGAAAAGCTGGGCGGAAGATAGGGCTCGGGGTGGAGAAGGGCTTGGGGCTGGAGAGCGCGGCTGAGGGGGAGCTGGGAGGAGGGAACACCTGGTGGAAGGGACAGATAGGTAGATTGTGACGACCAGCCTGTGGGGAAAGGAAAAGGCGTTAGGAAGGCAAAAGAGGGGGAGGCGTCGGGGGCTGTGGGGAAGGTGAAAGGTCACAGTGGAGGGAATTTAATTTCCGTCTCCCCTACCTTTTCTGCTATCCCTTGACAGGGGCTGGTTGTTTGGGGCAAACCTTAAACGCCATCAGGTGACCTCCCCCGCTGAGGTCAGTGTGTCTAATTTCGGAATAGGGAGCTGTTTCCTGAGTGTGGCCTTAAAGCTCTTTGGCGGGACCCTGTAGGCTTAGTGCAAGGAGTATTTGGCCTCGGAGGCCACGGGTCCACACGAGAGGACTGCGGACTACCATTGCAGGAGTTTAGAGGAGTTCAGTCGTTGTTCTTATTTTTAACATGCAAATATAAAAGCGTAAGAAATTGATTTTTTTCCTATTTGCAACTTTCTGGAGGTATGATTTACATTCAGTGAACTGCACAGAATGTCCGGTTTGTGTAACGAACAGGTGTTCAATTTGATGAATTTGGACAGATGTATACACCTTTGAAACAGTTACTTGAAGGTACCTGGACCTTTGCATTCCTCTGCCCCCTTTGCTGTCCACTCCTGCTCTCACCCCCTCCTACCGCCCCCAACCAACTACTGATCTGCTGTGTGACACTACAGAATAGGCTGCATTTTCCAGAATTTTATATAAGAAGTGGAAGTGTACAATATATACTCTTCTGTGTCTGGCTTCCTTTACTCAGGATTGTGGTTTGCCAGGACCTTTGCCTAGATTACTGTGGTTTTATAGCACTTTTGAAATTGGGTAGTGTAAGTTCTCTAACTCATTCTTTTTAAAAATCACTTTAGCTATTTTCATTCATTTGAATTTGTGTATACCTTTTAAAATCAGTTTGTAAATTCTATAAAAAAGCCTGCTGGAATTTTGTTTGGGATTGTGTGGAATCTATACATCTATTTGGGGAGAACTGCCATTTTAACAATATTGAGTCTTCCAGTTTACAAATATGGTTTATAAATTTATGTAGGTCTTTCATTTCTGTTAGCAATGTTTTGTAATTTTCAGTGTAGAGATTTTGGACATCTTCTGTTAGATTAATTCCTAAATATTTTATGTTTTTTTTTGGGGGGGCATTATTTTTCAATTGTTTGATGCTAGTATATAAAAATACAATTGGTTTTGTATGTTAACCTTGTATTGTACAACCTTGATAATTCACTCATTAGCACTAGTAATTGTTTTGCAGATTCCTTAGGATTTTTAACCTAAAAATTATGTCATCTGCGAATAGGGACAGTTTTACTTTTTCCTTTTCAATCTTCATTCCTTTTATTTCATTTCCTTGCCATATTGCAATGGCTAGGACCTCCAGTACAGTGTTGAATAGATGTGATAAGAGCTGAGGCATTTTTGCCTGGTTTTCATTTTAGGGGGAAACCAAAAATATAATGTTAGCTGTAAGTTTTAAAAAAATTCTCTTAGTCAGATTGAGGATGTTCTCTGATTCATAGTATGCCCAGACTTATTTATTTTTATCATGCATGGGTGTTGGATTTTTCAAATGATTTTCCACTATGTACTGAAATGATCATGTTTTTTCCTCTACTATATTCTGTTAATATTGTGAATTATATTGATTTTCAAATGTTAAATGAATTTTTCAACCCTGGGATAAACTCTATGTGATCAGGATATATTATCCTTTTTAAAAATATATTTTTAGATTTGATATTCTAATATTTTATTAAAGATTTTTGCATCTATGTTAATGAGGGGTATTGGTACATGATTTTTCTTTTTTAAAAAAATGATTTTGGGCCCCGCCTGGTGGCGTAGTGGTTAAGTTTGCACATTCAGCTCCTGCGGCCTGGTGTTTGCAGGTTTGGATCCTGGATGCGGACCTACTCACTGCTCATCAAGCCATGCTGAGGCAGTGTCCCACATAGAAGAACTAGACGGACCTACAACTAGGATATACAACTATGTACTGGGGCTTTGGGGAGAAAAAAAGAAAAAGAGGAAGATTGGCAACAGATGTTAGGGCCAATCTTCCTCAAAAAAAAAGAAAATAAAAAAATATAAAAATGATTTTGTCAGGTTGGTATTAGGGTTATGCAAGTCTCAGAAAATGAGTTCCTTTCTCCCCTATTTTCTGAAAACATTTGTGTAAGATTGGTGTTATTTCTTTTTTGAGTGTTTGAGAGAACCACCTTGGCCTGGAAGTTTCTTTGTGGTAAGACTTTTGGTAATGAATAGGTTTATTTAATATAGGACTATTCAGATTTCCTGTTTCTTATGTTAATTTTGGTAAGTTGCAATTTTCAGAGATTTGCCCATTTCATCTAAATTGTTGGATTTGTTGGCTTAAAGTTGTTTATCATATTCTTTTATTATCCTTTAATATCTTTAGGATCTGTAGTGAAAATCCTCTTTTCATTCTTCATATTGGTGATTTTTGTTCTCTCTCTTTTATTCTTGAACACCCTAGCTAGGAGATTTTAAAAACTTACTGATATTTTTTAAAGAACCAGCTCTTGGCTTTAATTTTCTTAATTATTTTTCTGTTTTCTATTTGATTGATTTATGTCCTTATACTTATATCCTTCTATTTAGTTTGAGTATACTTAACTCCTCTTTTTCTAGATTCTCAAGGTGGAATCTTAGGTTATTGATTTTAGACCTTTCTTCTTTCTGATTTAAGCATTTAAGCTGTACTTTTCCTTCTAATCACTGCTTTAGTGATTAGACACTCCTCTTTTTTGCCGAGGAAGATTGGCCCTGGGCTAACATCCGTACCCATCTTCCTCTACTTTATACGGGACGCCGCCGCAGCATGGCTTGACGAGCAGTGCATAGGTCCATGCCCAGGATCCAAACCTGTGAACGCCCCCCCGGGCCACTGAAGCAGAGCGCCCACTTAACCGCTATGCCACTCCGGCCAGCCCCTTGCCTTCATTTTTTTTAAAGAATATGCTTGCTAGATATATAATTCTGGGTTGACAGTTTTTTGTCTTTTAGCATGTTACAAATCTTGTTTTACTGTCTTTTGGTCTCAGTGGTGTTTGATGGAAACTCCATGGTCATTTGAATTGTTTCCTATAAATAATGTGCTGTTTTTCTCTGTCTGCTTTCAGTTTTTTATCTTTGTCTCTAGTTTCCAGCAGCTTACGTGTGGTTTTCTTTGACTTTATCCTGTTTGGAATGTACTGAGCTTCTTGAATCTATAAATTTATGTATTTCTCCACATTTTCAGATATCATTTCTTCAAATATTTTTTCCTCCCTATTCTCCCCTCTCCTTTTGGGATACAATTACCCATATGTTAGAGCTTTTGATATTGAGTCACAGGGCTCTGAGGCTTCTTTTTTTTCTTAAAGCTTTTTACTCTCTATTTTAAATATTGGATAATTTCTGTTGATTTATCTTCCAGTTCACAGATTCTTCTCTCTGACACCTCCATTCTGCTAGTCAAATTTTTATTTAAAATACTGTGTTTTTCAAATATAAAATTTCTGTTTATTTTTATTTCTCTGCTAATATTTTCTACTTTTTATTCATCTTGAGCATATTTTCCTTTACTTCATTGAGCATTGTTATAATAGCTGCCTTAAAGTCCTCGTTTAATAATTTCAGCATCTCTCAACTGGTATCTATTAATTATCTTTGCCCTTGAGAATGGGTCACATTTTTCTGGATCCTTTTATGCCAGGTATATTTTGGTTATATCCTGGGCATTGTGACTGTTTTGTTGTGTAGACTCTGGATTCTGTTATATCCCTCTGAAGAATGTTGATGTTTTTCATTCAGCAGGCAGTTCACCAGGTGTGACTCACTCTAAGCTCTAGCTCACTCTCTGTGTTGGAGGTTAAGTTCAGCTAAATCTCTGTTCAGCTCTTTAAGCCTTTGCCATGTTGCCTTGAGTTTGTCCCACATTTGCATACTTCAGAGGTCAGTGTAGACTTGTGAGGGGTTTAGACACAGAATTGGAGGAGTCCCTTCTCTGGCTCTTTCTCCTCTGGGATTTCTCTCTCACTCCTCGGTGATGGTTGTTGCCTGGGCTTTTTTCTCTGAGTCTTCTGGCCAGAATGAGGAAGGGCTTTCTATCAAAGTTTCTGCTACTTGTACTATGCCATTCTGCAGTATGGATGGCATTTAGGGAAAGGCCACAATAAGCTTGGAAACTCACCTCCATAAATTTTGACTCTCCTCCACAATCTGCCTGCTTTTGTTTACTTTTAAGAATCCTCGGGTAGTTGTTTTTTATATTTTATCTAGAGTTTATAAATTATTATTAGTGGGGGATTGGTCTGTAAGATGTGGAACTGCAACAAATTGCTTTTGAAATTGAGAGCCTGCAACATTTAACATGTCAAAAGCATGATAATAATAATAATTTTAAAAAATCCTTTCATTTTGCTATTTTGGCCATTTAAGCAATTAGATGAAGAAAGTCCAAGAAGGAAGGATAGAACATAGGAAGAAGAAAACGGCAGGGAGAATGTTTTGTTGTTTCATTACCTGTTCTGTATGCATGTATGTATGTATTTTTGTATGTGTATATCTATATTCACAAGGGGTATGGGCATACTCTAGGGACTGGGTTATAAAGAGTTGAATAAGTTGTTTTATAGTCATTGAAATTTCTGTGAGCTTCTGAATAGTTTAGAAGAAAGTCTTTTCTGAGATTGAAAACAGCTTTGCTCTACTTTCTATATCATTTTTAACTAGCACAATATAAGGGTTAGTTACTATTATTGATATTATTATTATGGATACTATTAGGATTAAAGGCAGCAAAAACAAGTATTATAGAAAGTGTGGAAAAATAGAAAAAATTACTATTATCCCATTTTCTTAGCAGAATTCTTCAAATGTTTGTATATGTCTTTTTAGACTTTTTCATAAATTATAATCAGTGCACAAACTGATCTCGTTTCTAACACTGATATTTCAAAAGCAAATATTGCTTTCAGAATCTTTTTATTTTCCTTGCAGTGCTAAAGGTTTTACTAGACGAGATGGACTGTGCTTGGGCTTAGGTGTTTCTGTTGGAACTTCAGTGTTGTGTATTGGAAGTTGATGTTGGTGTGAAATTTAGGAAGTGAATTGAGATAATATCTGGCCATGGACCAAAGAGAACATAAATCTTGCGCTTAATGGGTCACCCTTCCCACTGAGGGGACCATATACAGGAGGAGGTCAAGACCAGGTAATCCGTATAACCCTCTGGGGCTTTTGCTCCATTCCCAGTGTAATACTCTGATAAGCTAGGCCTAACATATGAAGGCCTCCTTTCTCTGTGTGAGGTGTTCGTGTAGCTTGGAAGCAAGTCGTTTGGTGGTCTGCTCTATTTATTTCTACTTTAGTTAGAATCTAGAACAGAGTTTTGGTTCTTCTGTTCCGATAGGGGGAGCAGCCACACCTGCATGAACCAGAGAGCAACCTAGCCCGGAGTCTAGAGAATTCACACAGATCGCCCTCCCTGGGCTTTAGCCATTTTTGACCAGAGAGCTCCCTCCTTACATCTGACCAGGCCAGGGAGGGGAGAGAAGGCTGGCTCTTGGCCCTTCTGACTACCTCACTGCTCAGGCATTGAGCCTCTTGGTAGAGGAGGAAGGAAAAAGCACAGAGTTCCAATAATTTGGAAAGAAGAGGAGAGTGAAATTACTGCTCAGGTTGCAAAGGTTTCAAGCACATTCTGTCCCATTTTAAAGTGTAGGGTAAACGTAATCAGCCTGGATTGTGAGTAGCAGGCTTGACATCTTATGTAGATTAATACTTTCTCCTTTTGGGACAGCTACATTATTTTCCCTTGAGTATCTCCAAACCAGAACTAGTCTCTTTGTTTTAATAAATTGCTACCAAGAAAAAGAGAACATGTTATTTTCTCCTGAGACTGGATATTTAAAAATCATTTTACATATTTTGTAGTGTTGAGGGGTGAGTGGGGGCAATAAAGGCACCAAGCTTTGATGGACTTGCCCATTTAGCATTGGGATACCACCTACCTTGAAAACACATAGAAGTTTCTGTCAAATTTAGAAGTTCTATTTCCTATTGGTTTGTTTTTACATGTAAGGAGCAACTTTCCTATGAAGACCTCAAGGGAATGTACTGAGAAACGTTAAACACTGAACACTTGTTAAACTGCAGTAGCAAACCAAGGGCCTGGGAGAAGTTGGGAAGGGAACACAAAGCAGGAACTAAGAAACAAAGGGAAGTGCAGTTGGGGGTTCTCATCAGGTGTCAATGTGTTTCTGGGCTCTGCTCTGTCCCAGTCACTACCTCTCACCCTTTTGTAGGAAGAATGCAGATGGTGTCACTATGAACGTATTACCACCTGTGCCAAGAATAACAGCCAAACACTGGGAGGAGCATTACACAGCATTTTTTAAATAAGCAAACTTCCTTCAGGGCTTTAGAAATCATTTCTAATGTTCATATACTGTGGCCTGGAAAAGAGGCAATGGATTATTATTTTCAATTTTTAGTATGAAATCTTGTTACAGAGAGCACTGAATTCTCCAAGGTCTAGTCAGTGGTGGAGCTGGGTAGAGAAAGAAGGTCTATTGATTCCCAGATGAGAGCTGTCATGTAGCAGGGTCTTGGGTCTGAGAACCAGCAGCGATATTTTACAGATTAAAAGCAATATGACTACATATATTTAGAAGCTAAAAAGAATGTTTTCTTCGTATTGCCCATATTACATGATAAATAAAGAAATCTAATTGTTAAAATAACAACTCTTTTATAAGCTGATATAAAGAAATTTAACCAAGAACTGTGGATAGGTGATAAGCAAAGAAATGCAAAGTAAAATAAAATATTTTCCACATTTAAGTCTTAAATCCATCATATTTTGGTGCATGGCACAAAATGAGGTGTGATTCTCCCTCCAAATAGTCAACCAATTGCCTTAGCACAATTTCTTGAATAATAATTCTTTTATCAGCAATTTAATGTTGTCTTTATAATATAAGCCATATTATTCTTAATTCTTTTGCTCACTCAGTCTACACATTGATTCTAACAGCAGTGTTTCAGTTTTAATTCTTACATCTGTGTAAGTTTTAATTATCTCATAGGACAGGTGCATCCTCATTTCCCTTTTCAAAATTTTGGCTAATCTACCCTGTTATTTCAGATGAATTCAGAATTAATTTTCAAAGTCCAGAATATCATTTTTAGATTTTAATTATGATGACATTAAACCAATACAATATTTCAAGAAGACCTGATATAATTAAAATATTTAGTTTTCTCACCAAAAAACATTAACTGTCTCTCTCTTTAGTTGAGTCTTTCTTTTATGTCCCTCAGTAAAATTTAAAAATTTTATTTTCCAGTTTCAGCACATTTCTTGTCATGTTTATTCCTAGATATTTACTCTTTTAAATAAATTATAACTGGAATTTTACCATTATGCTTTTGAATGGATCATTTTGGTGTAAAGGAAGTTATTGGTTTTTGTATAAATTTTTTTAACTTAAATGCCTTGCAGAACGCTGTTATAATTTTAAATAGTTTTTTAGTGCTTATGTTTTCTGGGCAGATAATCATATTTGCAAATAATAATGATATTCCATAGGTGTTTCTGCTTTACTATTTTATTTTATTTTCAAAGAACCTTGGGCTTGGATTTTCTAAGAAATAAATTAGTTTTTCCAATTCATTATTTTTTGCTTTATTTTCATTGTTTTACCCTTGTTTCTTGAAACTCTCTTCTTGGCTTCTGGGGAACTCCTGGGGAACTCCGCTCTCTTCATTTCCCTAGCTCTCCGCTTGCTCTTGCCTCTCCCACCTCCCGCAGGTGAGGTGCCAAAGAACCTGTCATTGGCCCTTCTCTCTTTATATTTTCTGTTAGTCCGGCTTTTGGTAATGACCTTAGAGCTCTCAAGATCTCAGAATCCAGTTATGATCATAGCTGGCCCTGCTGAATAGCAGAAGTTTTTTTTTTTTTTTAAAGTATGATAATACACATAACATAGAATTTACCATCTTAACATTTTTAATTGTACAGTTTAGTGAATAGCAGAAGCTTCATTATGCACTTGGTTATGACCAAGACTTCATCAAGGCAATCGGAAGTTCCTATTTTATGAAGAGGTGTTAATTGCTCCCATTTATTCCCAATCATTGGCCAGATCCTATCTCTTACCTTGTTATGTCTCTATTTTCACTCTGCTCCATTACCAAGAGGACACCTTAGGCACAAGCTCCGGAGACCCTTATTTGCCCTCCCTCCCTTTATTCTTTCTCCCACTCAATGTTAATATCCCCCAAGCACTAGATCTTATCAACCCACTTTTCTGTTAAAAGTTTTTAAGTGGTTCCCAGTAGCCGGCAGAAAAAGTACAAACATTTGGCATTCAACGCCTCAGGATCTCTCTGCAGCCCACCGTGTCTGATCACCTCTCTCCTTTCATACACTCTGCTCTAGCTCAGGTGACACATTGAGGGAAGTGTGCTGGGTGTGGGATGGAGACCCCAGGACCAGCTGAAGGAAGGGGAAACTGCCATCCTGCTACAGGAGTAGGGATTAGGCCCTTGCATTGCCAGAGGCTTCATTTTTTTTTTTCCCCCCAGAGAAACTGCAAATTTGGATTTTTATGTGCAAATCTCTCAATTTAAAATTGTTGGCTATGAATTAATATTTTTGAAAAAGTCAGCAATTGAAAAACATGTTTGTGGGCTGCATCCAGGTCACAGTCGATGGCCTCTATTCTCTCTTAGCAGGGTTACTTTAGATTTTCTATGCCTAGGCAGACTGTGGTCTCTCTTGCCTGGAAGTGAGACACTACATTATAGTCTAAAGAAATGTTAAAATAAATCCAACAGTGGTTTCGGAAACTTCCAGTGTAAACTGCTTTAAAAGTTTTTCACGGTTCCTGTGAAAAGGCCAGTTGCTGCTGTTAGTGCCATTGAGTGGATTTTGACTCCCAGGACCCTGTGGACAGCAGAGGGGAACCCTGCCTGGTCTTTTTGTGCCATCTTCTCACCTTCTGGCGCTCTATCAGACGATACTCCACTGCTATTCATAGGGTTTCCATGGCCAATTTTTTTGGAAGTGGGAGGCCAGGTCCTTCTTCCTAGTTTTTCTTATTTTGGAAGCCCCACTGAAACCTGTCGACCATGAGTGACCCTGCTGGTATTTGAAATTCCCCTGGCAGAGCCTTCAGCATCATGCAGCTGCCACAGTATGACAACTGACAGGTGGGAGGTGTGGGCCACTGTAGTAAGAGCACAGAATCTTAACTACTGACCAACCAGGGCTGCCTGAAAAGGCCAACAGTTGGATTTAAAACTATTATATATAAATTCTATAAACGACTACTACCCACTCCTTCCTCAGGAAGCACAGTGAGCATTCTACCATGATAAGTTTTTTTTTGAGCTGTAATTTTATTTATCAACAGAAGTTTTGTTTTAAAAAAAATATATATTAATATATTGTTATTTCACAGGACGAATTAGTCAAGATGTCCACGATTTCGAAGCACTTTGGACTGAAATACAAAGAAGAATCGTACATCTTTAAAGAGCTTGAGAAGGTTCGCCAGGAGACTAAAAGGGATTTCCTCCGATTCAAGCAGTTGGCCTCGGAGCCGGCCGGGGATGAAGACGGCGTCTGCGGCCGCCAGGCGCCCGGCCCGGCGCGGCCTGGGGCGCAGGAGGGCGTTGCCCGGCCTGGACCCCGGAAGCCATGGGGGTGCCCTCGGGCTAAAGGCGCTGCGGCCCCGCTGCAGGCGGCGCGCCCCCCGAGCGCGAGCGAGGCGGCCGCCCCCGGGAGGACGCGGCCCTTTCGGCCGCAGGCCTTCTACCTGCGGAGCTCGGCGTTCCTGCGGCAGCGGCCCCGCCGGCAGCCGCCGGCCATCGCCTCTGGCGCCGGCACGTCCAGGCCGGTGGTCCTGGGGCCGCCGCCGCACGCGCCCAGGGGGAGGCCCGAGGCGCGCCGAGGCCCGCGGAGCCCCCCGCCCGCGGGCTGCAGGCCGCGCGCCGCGACCCGGGAGGCGGCTCCGGCCGCAGAGGCCCCCAAGGCCCCGGAGAAGAGCAGCCCGGCCTCCGGCGAGGAGCGCGGCGCGGACGCGGCCGGCCGGCCGAGGCGAGTGAGGCTTCGCAGCCGCTTCCTGCGCGAGGGCTCGGCCGGCGAGCTGCGGGAGGCCGCCGGCTCGGTTTCCAGGCGGGGCCGCGAGAGCCCCCGCGAGAGCGCGCTGCCCGGCGAGGGGCGGGACGGCCCGCAGGCCCCCCAGCCCGCGCGCGCCGTGCCCGCCACCATCGAGGAGGTCATCGCCTCCCTGGAGTCCGAGGCCCAGCTGGCCTCCGACCAGACCGTCAGAGAGCTCATCCAGAGCGTCCTGGGCCCGAACTACGACCTCCAAATGGAAGTAGGTGATCCCGAAGGAGAGTAATATTGCTCCTGGGTAAATGCAGCCTTGGGAGACGTCACATCAGATATTTCAGTGCATGCTGTGTGTGATAAGCTAGACAAAACGCTGGGGTGTTGTTCAAGTTCTTTGAGTTCTGAAATTGAATTTTTGAATTTTCCATCGAGGGAGTGTGAGTGTATTCTCTTTTCAAAGTGAAAGAAACTGAGAGGTTACTTCAAAAACTGGTTCAAAGAACATTACTTGTAGACCTGAGTAATATATCACTGGTAACCTTTTCTTTCAAAGTCTTTGTGATTATTTAGTATTGAAATGACAGATGTTTTATATGAAAGACCCAGTCTTTTTCTGGTATAGCTTGGCATTATTAACAGTGAATTTATATCCTAAGAAGATCAATGTATTACCATCAAGAAGTTGAAAGAGTTGTGTAGTATTTCCAGTGAAAACCATTCTCTTAAAATATTTTTTAAAAATTTACTTTCTAGGCCTTCCCAATTATAGAGATTATTAGGTGATTGTTATGTGACAAGCGCCATGGGACACAGTTTATGTGCATTTTTGTCCTGATGACAATCCCCTCAGCTGGATACCCCTAAGAGCCCCATTTGACATGGGAGGCTTCCTATCTTTCATGAGGTTAAAGGATTGGCTCAGTGTCCTGCAACCAATGCATGGCAGAGCTGGGATTCCCCCCAGGCGGTCACACCCTGGAGATGACTGGACCTAGGCCAGGACTGTCCATCTCTTGATTGTGATATGTCCCTGGCAGGGAGCAAAACTAGATAGGGTCATAGTTTAAGATATTTTGTCCATTATACAGACTTTGCTCTGGCAGGGGCATTCAAAGGAAAAATAATAATATGGTAATCTGAGTACGGGGGGGGGGAGGGGGGGCAGAGAGAGAGAGAGAGAGAGGCATAGTCTTTAGTCTTTTTTGAGAATGGCAATGAGAATGACAGTAAGGGGGAAGAAGATTCTGTTACTGTTCTTGGCTGCAGCGCCAAACCTCTTGTTAATACACAGAATACTGCTGCCACATTATGTCTTGAAAATATTTTCAACCCCAGAATACACTCTTGGCTGTGATTTAAGGAATGTGATCATAAAACTCGTTACGGAAACAAAAACATGTAAGGACAAGAGTCCCCAGTGTCGCCTTTGACCCAATGTTTGTCAGCAGAGTAGGACAAATGTTTTTGACTAAGACCCACACCTCCCCACGCTTACTGAACGAGGTCAGTGTGACTGCTCAGGCCATTTCAAAATGGGTATTTCTCATTAGGTCTGTGGGTCTAACAGAAAAAGGAATCGGAGATGCGCACTGGAGAGCCTTAGCAGAGAGAACAAAGGCCTTGGTGTCTGCCCCTGTGAGGAGGAGCTCGATGACATAGTCAACGTACTTGACATGAAGAGGCGCCTGAGTTAGACACTGACTCTGAGTCCTGTCCAGTTGTGGAAAGTCACACTTTCAGAGCAAGGGCCCAGAAGACAGAGTATATTTTGAAGGGTTCACATAGAATAGAATATAAGAAGGGAAAGTATCGAATGACAAATGAACACTGGGACAGTGAATTCTGTTCTTTCTCATATTCCATTTCTCTTGTGTATCCTTTTCTGATTACTTGAATTGTTTTATGTAGGAGAGCGGCCTGGAGCATTAGAGTCAGGAGCCAGGGGCTCTAGCCCTGTTTTATAAGACTTGGCCAGTGCCAAATGTTTCAGTCCCATCCCTGCCTTCCATGATATTGATTTTTAGTGCAGCCCAGATTTCGTTCTTATTTTTTAAATTTTGCCTCCTCCTGCCCCAACAATTCCAGAAGATGGAGCTTTGCGTTATTTTGAATAAAAATGGTTTCAGAAGTTTTATTAGGGCGAGAAGGGAACAATGGGGAATTTGTTGCAATGGCTGTGGCTGGGTAGGTGAGAGAGAGCAATAAAAAGGCAAGTGTAAAAGTGGTCTCTAAATTATGATTTTAAAAATCTTAAGATTAGGAGCCAGCCTGGTGGTGCAGTGGTTAAGTGCACGCGTTCCACTTCGGCAGCCCGAGGGTTCGCAGGTTCCGATCCTGGGCGCACACCAACGCACCGCGTGTCAGGCCATGCTGTGGCGGCATCCCATATAAAGTAGAGGAAGATGGGCGTGGATGTTAGCCCAGGGCCAATCTTCCTTGGCAAAAAAAAGAGGAGGATTGGCATTGGATGTTAGCTCAGGGCTGATCTTCCTCTCACACACACACACACAAACTCTTAAGATTAGAATAAGGACATTTATTTTAAACATTTTATATAAACAACGTTCTCTCCAGGATAAGCCAGGAATATGGTTCTTCTCTTTAGACATCCTAATTTGTAGCCATACAGCAGTCTGGAGAGGGAAAGCCAAAGGGTAAGACAGTCTTGTCAGGGTGTGTTGTCTCTGTTCAGAGGTTGAGCAAGGCCATTCCAGACCCAGTGATCAGAGATCCACAAACAGTTACATAGGCCAGAAGGTGCACAGAATACCTGATGATTAAACTTAGCTATCAAATGTAGATCAGCCATGTAAACCAGGGTTTCTCAACCTTGGGACTATTGACATTTTGGGTTGGATAATTCTTTGTTGTCGATAGCTGTCATGTGAATTGTAGGATGTTTAGAATTATCCCTGGCCTCTACCCACTAGATGCCAGTAGCGTGATTCTCTTGCCTCCCCCCATCCCACGTTATGACAATCAAAATATCTCTAGATGTTGCCAAATGAGACCCTGGGGAGAAGGGCAAAATCACTCCTTCACTAACCCCCACCCATTGAGAACCACTAGCCCAAACAGAATGCATACACCATGGCAGGAGGAATAGAAATGTTATAAGGTCCTGTGTTTGTTTTACTGATGAGTTCAATATTATCACTGACAAAATACGTCCTAATTATATGAGACTGGAGTTCAGAGACTACCTTCCAGATGTTAATTGAGGATCAAGGAGCCAGCCCATCCTTGCTTCTTTCATGTGTAGTTGTTTTTGGCCATACAGCTCAAAAGGAAAATGGCTTAACATGACCTAGGAAGGGGAAATTCATGTTCCAAGGTCTCTTATAAACAAATAATGTATAGCTCACAAAAAAAGTTAACATTATAAAATTGATAATTTTAAAATTTATGCCTACTTCCACTTCAGGGAAGATGAAATAGATGTGCTTTTCTCTGTTCCTCCTGTTAAGTACAGCTAAGTACAAACCCTGGACATTATATATAAGACAAACATGAGAAGACTCCAAGAAGTGGAGAGAAGAATACAGACTGGCTAGGGACTTCAGGATCCGAGGATTCACGTAGTGATGAGTTCATAGGTTTTCTTTTTGCCTCATATCTCCCAGACTTGGAGCTAAAGAAACTGGCAACCTAAGAATGTCAATGGTTACAGAAAGAAAAAGCCCCAACAAAAGCCTGCTCTCTTTACCAAAGGATCAAGAAAGGGGCAGCCTAGCGAGACAAAACTTTTAGACAATAACTGCGCTATTCTAGTCAAACGTGGAAGAAAAACGTATGGCCCCATCCCCACCCCTACTGGCCAAGGCTGGAGGTGGGGGCTAGATTTTCAGTCTCACTAGGCTGTAACAAGGTACCCCATCACCCCTGAGGTGATGTCAGTGGAGAGTCAGGACTTTCAATGCTGCCCAGCAGTAAAGAGGCTATGGTGGTGTCCCTGCGGTGTCACTGGAGGCCATGTGGGGAACAGTAATGAGACACTCATATCCCTCCCAACCAGGAGGGCATCATGTGGGATGATGTGGGAGCCAGAACTCCTACTCCCACCCAGCAATAACAAGGAGGCCCCCACCCCTGGTGTCAACAGAGACTGAGTTGGGAACCCAAACTGCTATCCCTACCTGGCAATAATGAGGCAGCTCCTGCCTCCCTCTACTGTCCCTGCTAGAGCAGCAGCAGAGGAAGCCAGCTAAAACAGAAAGTTTAAATAAGATCCAGACTCCCATAGCGTAATATCCAAAAAGTCCAGGTTTCAATAGAAAAATCACTTGTCATACCAGGAACCAGGAGCACTTAGCCTTGAAAGAAAAAGAAAGACCGTCAATACCAACATTGATTGGACAGAGATGTTAAACTTAGCTGACAAGTGTTTTAAAGTGGCCCTCAAAAAAAAAAAAAAAAAAAAAGGCTTCAATGAGCACACTTGAAACAATGAAAGAATAGAAAGTCTTAGCAGAGCAATAGAAAGTCTCAGTAAAGAAACAGAACATATAAAGAGGAATCAAAGGAAATTTTTAGAACTGAAAAATACAATAACAAATAAAAACGCAATGGATAGCTCAACAGCTGAATGGAGAGGACAGTGGAAACAATCAGTGAACTTGAAGATGGAATACAATTTACTCAATCTAAACAATAGAGAGACAATAGATGGAGGAAAAAAATGAATAGAGCCTCAGGGACTGTGGGACTATAACAAAAGATCTAACCTTCATGTCATTGAAGTCCTTGAAACAGAGGGAATCCCAAACCAAAGAAACCCACACCAAAACACATAATAGTCAAACTTTTGAAAATTAAAGGAAAAGAAAAATCTTGAATGCAGTGAGAGAGAAACAGCGTGTTGACTATACGCGAACACAATTTGAATGACAGTGGATTTCTCATCAGAAACCACAGATGCCCGAAGGAATGACAACTTTTTTCAAGTGCTGAAAGAAAAGAACTGTCCATCCAGAAGTCTGTATTCAGTGAAATTATTCTTCAAGAATGAAGAGGATATTGAGACATTCTCAGATAAAAGAAAGCTAAGAGAATTTGTCGCTTGCAGTTCTACCCCAAAAGGATGGCTATAGGAAGTTCTCTAAACAGAAAGGAACGATTGGGACAAGGACTCTTGGAACAACAGGAAGGAAGAAAGAACACAAAACAAAAACTATGGATAAATACAATGGACTTTCCTTCTCCTGAGCTTTCTAAATTGTGTTTGATGGTTGATGCTAAAATTATAACACTGTCTGATGTGATTCTAAATGTACATAGAGGAAATATTTAAGACAATTATAAATAGGGGAAAGTAAACAGACGTAAAGGGAGGTAAGGTTTCTATGCTTCACTCTAATTGGAAAATGACAATACCAGTTGATTGTGATAAGTTGTGTATATATAATGTAATACCTGGAGGGACGACTAAAAAAGTGTGCAAAGAGATTCACTCAAAAAACACTATAGATAAATTAAAATAGAATTCTAAAAAATATTATGTAACTCATAGGAAGGCAGGTAAAATTAAACAGAGAAACAAACAAACAAAAAACAGAGAGAACAAAAAGAAAACAAAAAATAAAGTGACACCCTGAAACTCTAACATATCAGTAACTACATTAAATATAAATGGTCTAAATGTGCCAATTGAAAGAGATTGACAAATGGATTAAATACATAACCCAATTATATATTGTCTACAAGAAACTTACTTCCAATGTAATGATATAGGCAGATTGAAAGTAAAGGATGTGTATCAGGCATACGTTAATCAAAAGAAAGCAGGAGTGGCTATATTAATTTCAGATAGAGTAGACTTGAGAACAAAGAAAATTACCAGAGACACAAAGGGTGTTATAATATGATAAAAGGGTCAACCCACCAAGAAGACAAAGCAGTCCTAAATGTGTGTGTACCAAACGACAGAGCTGGTAAATATGTGAATTAAAACTGAAAGGAGAAATAGACAAATCTACAATTATGGTTGAAGACTTCAACACCCTTCTTTCAACAATTGATGGAAAACTAGACAGAAATTCCCCAAGGATATAGAACTCAACAACACCATCAACCATCAAGGTCTAATCTACATTTATGGAACATTGCACTGAACAAGAGCAGAATGCACATTCTTATCAACTGTCCGTGGAACATATACTAAGACCATATCTGCATTGTAAAAATGAACTTCAATGAATTTAAGGAATTCAAATCATACAGAGTATATTCCCTGACCATGATGAAGTCAAACTAGAAATTAATAACAAAATGATAATAGGAAAATCTCCAAACACTTGGAAACTAAACAATACAGTTCTAAATAACCCATAGGTCAATGAGGAAGTCTCAGGGAAATAAAAAAAATTGAACTAAATTAAAATAAAAATACAACATATCAAAATTTATAGGACACAGGTAAAGCAGTGCACTTATCCTAGAGAAATGAAAACTTAAGTCCAAACGGAGACCTGAGATGAGTGTTCATAGCATTTTTTATTACTTAGTAACCAAAAACTAGAAACAACCCCAATGTCCTTCAAGGGATAAATGGATATGTTACTTAGCAGTAAAAAGAAATGAAGTGGTGATACCTGCAACAACTTGGATGAATCGCCAGAAAATTATGCTCAGCCAAAAAAGCCATTCTCTAAACAATAGATACTGTATACTTCCATTTGTACAATGTTCTCAAAATTATAGGAATGGAGAACAGATTTGTGGCTGCCAGGGATTAAGGAACAGGTTTGGGATAGGGGAGAGTGGGAGGGAAGTGTGTGGCTTTCGAAAGGCAACATGTGAAATCCTTGTGGTGATGGAAACATTTTGTATCCTGACTGTATCAGTGCCAGTATCCTGGTTGTGATATTCTATTAAAGTTTTGCACAATATTACCATTAGGGAAAGCTGGGTAAAGGGTACGTGGGATATCTCTGTATTATTTGTTACAACTGAATTTGAATCTACAATTATTTCAAAATAAAAATTTTAATTTAAAATGTTAGCAGATTCCTTATTAAAGTGTATGCTTCTTTTTACAAGTTATAAGAAGAAACATAAGGAAACAATAGTATGTTCTCTTCTAGGCCCTCCTTCCAGCCCTGGTGGTCTAGTGGTTAAGGTTTGGTGCTCTCACTGCTGCAGCCTGGGTTCATTTCCCAGTCAGGAAACCACACCACTTGTCTGTCAGTTGTCGTACTCTGGTGGCTGTGTGTTGCTTTGTTGTGGAAAGCTATGCTACCAGTATTACAAATGCCAGCAGGGTCACCCATGGTGGACAGGTTTCAGTGGAGCTTCCAGACTAAGACAGACCAGGAGGAAGGATTCGAAAAAATTGGCCGTGAAAATGTTGTGAATAGCAGTGGAACATTGTCTGATAGAGTGCCAGAAGGTGAGAGGATGGTGCACAAAAACCAGGCCGAGTTCCACTCTGCTGTACACAGGGGCACTAGGAGTTGGAATCCACTCAACAGCACCAACAACAAACGCCCTCCTTAACTCCCCAACAGTAACCAGTACTTGTTGTTTGTCCTTCTACACTTACCTTAATTCTTTAGTACAAATGTGTACACATATATACACACACACACAGGGTTTTTTTCTTTACCAAAATAAGAACATATGGTACACATTATCTTGCAACTTACTTTTTCACGCCTGTCAATGGACATATATCAATATGTATAGCTTCTAATTTATTCTTTGAAATAGTTGCATATTATTCCATAGTATTGAAACATTTCCTTGGCTCTTTGCTTTTCAAATTTCATCTTTCCCTATCCTAGGAACAAATTTTTGCTCATTAGAGGTCTAAATCAGGGAACCTACTGAGATCTGGGCAAAGACAAGCAATCTATATTGTTTGAATGATGCCAGTACACTTGGGAGGGACCAGTTTGGGCAAACCTTTTCTATTGAGAATGACAGACACATTGATTACACTTTTCTCTCACACATTCCTTTTGTACAGTACTTTATTGTCCTCATAGATGTAACCGCTTCAGCTGGTACATGATATAATGATTAAGACATTTCTTGATTTACAGTTTTTTTTTCTGTGAAGTTTTAAAATCTGTCGGATAACATTTGCATACTTTCAACAAATACAAAATGTTTATGTATTTAGTTTTCATTCATTTTTAAAAGATGGAAAATAAGATATTTGTATTAGTTCTTGAAGGAAAATTCCTATTCCTTTAGCCGGTTTCTTGTGGTAATGATTTTGAACCAAGCTAGAAGTTGTTCCTTGAAAATAAAGTTATTCTTTGTTGGATACAAGTGCAATTTATTTTCCACGAGAATTTTTTTCCAAGATTGAAACACAGAGTTACTTAAAAAATGAAATGCTAATTTATTGTAGAATTCAGATGTATTATTTTCTGATTCTTAGTACAGATGCTGCCCAGCAATGATATTTTTTCTTTTGCCTGTTTGTATCGTAAAGTCCCTGAATTTGGATTATAAATGACAACTGCATTTGGATCTTGAAATTGATCCATTTTCACATATACCAGTGTTTAAGCACATGTGAGGTAAAGTGAAGAATTTTTAAAAGTTGGCAAAATAATTGCTTTTTCAGGCTATTTCATGTACAATTATTTGAATATTTAGGATAAAGACATTTCCCCTCCATGAATTGTTATTTCAATACATAACTCAATTTCAACTTTGATTTCCTAATGTAGACCTTTTTTTTTTTTTTTTTTTTTGGCTGAGGAAGATTAGCCCTGAGCTAACATCTGTGCCAAAAGTCCTCCATTTCTTTTTTTGTGTGTGTAGGACACTGCCACAGATGACTGGTGAGTGGAGTAGGTCTGCGCCCGGGATCCAAACCTGCACACGCGGGCCGCCGAAGTGGAGCGTGTGGAACTTTAACCACTCGGCCATGGGCCAGGCTCTGTAGACCTTTTTAATGCTTTTAAATTGTAAGGATTGGTCCAAGGGCCTAGAATCTCCTTCACTGGGAGGTGAGGTGGGCACTAGCTGAAAAACTGCATATTTAAAATCCAGCACTAATCGCCACCTTAACATTGTAGAGTTTTAGTCCACTTTGAGGGTAATTTTTGTAATATCTTTAAGTCATGGTTTTCATCTGTTTTGTGTAAAACGAGAGGAAAGAGTTTATACAATTTAAAACAGTTTTTTAAAATGTAAAGTTGATATCAGGGTTTAGAATAATATGGCTACCTTGACAGCAGATTGAACCAACTGAATATCCCAGTTAGGTTACATAGTGACTTATTGTACATGGGAAGCTGTTTATTTTTTATTATTGCAAAGTACAGTATTTGGTTGCGATTTAAGTCAGTCATTCTGTAGCTGTAAACAGCCTGAAGCTAGGCAGCTGTATTCTTTACAATGCTTGTTTTAAAGCATGGTAGGTAAACATGTGGGTTTTAAGGATGGATAGATAAACAGTTTTGACAGTAAAATCAAAATCTTGAGAACTAGCCAACCACAATCATGTTTAAGCATCTCTCATCCCAAATGAAAGCAGGACGATAGACTGTGCAGCACATTTTCTAGTTGTGCTGAATATATATTTCTGTTTTGGGGGAATATTCTTTTACAAGTACCTGGTTTCCTTAGCCCACTGCAAAGTGCACTGAATCTTGGTCTCACCTTGGTGGAGAAGGATGGCTTGACAAAATCAGCCATATTTATTATCTGTATGAGTTTTTATGAGAATAGTAGGAGAAAGGTTAATTTCTTAGTTTATTGCATTAAAACTAAAAATAATAAATTATCATTTAATAAATTTTCTTTGAGATATTTTACTTTGTATTCTTGTTATATGGAAGAGAACTTTCAGAGTTCTGGTGATAAATTTTTCCATAGTGTTTCCTTATCCTCATTTTTCATTAAAATAGTTTCTGGAGCTGGGAGGTAACCTAGCTAACTTTGTATTATAGATAACAAAACTGAGACCTAATGAGAGAAAGTCACTTTTGCAAGACCATACAGCTAATTAGCATAATTGGGACCAGAACCCATTTAGTTCTTCTGACAGCCAGACCAGAACTGTTTTTGTTGTTATTATGTCATGTTGGTGGCACTTCCTGTCTCTCTTTCCCCGCATCTTCCCTTCCTGTCTTCTCTCACTGTCTTAAGATCTAGACCCCAGGTATCCAGAAGTATTTCTCACTGTGACTTCTCCCCTCTCAGATCTCTGTGATGACTCTGCATTAGTGGGAGGACCATCACACTGTCTGTCCTGGGGTGGCCACCCATAGCCCTTTGCTGGTGACTTCTGAGCTAGCACAGTTAGGCCTGGGGAAGTTCAGCAATAAACAAGAATTTGCTTCTCACAGAGCCCTGTGGTGGTGTTAGAGATGGTGGGTGTGGAATGGGACTTGGGCTGGGCACCTAAGATACCACATTGTGTCATAAAGTAAAGCTACAGGTGGGACGAATTACAGGTAGTGATGACCTTAGTAGTTGGTTATATGATCACTAACCAGTTATATTCAGTCAAGTATCACTGATTCTGCCAACTTAGCTTGCTGTTAATATGAATAAAAGATAAAATCATTATCTGCCATCTTTCATGTCAGATAAAGGCAGACTTACCCACTTCTACTTCATCTTATTAGTTTTATTTTATTTTGAGATCTATGAGCTATTCTCAGAGTGAAGAAATACCCACAAGTACTTTCTCTTCTTAACCCAACAGGTATAGGTTATGAGTCACCATCCTTTTGGGGAAGAAGAGCTACTTTTGACATACTTGAAATCTTATTATCTGTGGTGGGTTGGGGTCTTGTTGAGAATCCTCGACTTGAGAGAATAGAATGTGTCAGTGGCCTTAGCAAGAACTCCCAAAAGCCAGAAGGAAGAGCCAATGCTTTGGATGTTATCTAAGTAAGGCTGCAGGATTGCTGTGCTCACGTGGTTAACAGTGAGTCGGCAGACTGGTCATCCAGTTTGACCAGTCTTGGTAACAAGTAACATCCCCTGCATCTTCCACTCCTTCCTCACTTTTTAAATTGGTAGTCTATCTTCTCTTTAAATCTCACAGATAATACAGTAAATAAAATTCCTTTCCTGTGCTTGGCTTACTAAAAATTTATTAGGCACACAGAAGAAGATTATAATAAATCCAGACCTCATCATTTCAGCCAGATTTCCCCTCAAGAACATCTCCAGTCTCAAGCTCTTCATCTCTTAATCATCAGAAATAGGGTTCAGAAGAAATGAAAGATTGAGACAGCTGAGACACTTTTCATTGTTCTGATTTCATTATGCTGTTGAGACCTGCCTAGATGTACAGTCTTTGACAATCAATTATTACTCTGGAAAGTGATTATTAAACAGTTCACTGAATTATGGCTTTTTATGCATGACTCTGTGCTATTGCTCTTTAGGGTTAAGTGAAAAAGCTTATTAAATATCCATTTACAAAGGAATCTTTGAAAATGCCATATGGAATGCATAATTCATATAGGCTGTCACAATGCCAAATCAGTTTAGCTAAATATCAAGTAACAAGGAAATGAGAGTAAGTGGCAGCCCTAATAGAACTAGTTCTGAGCAGCTGATGAGTGCAGATAATCAGAAAACCCAAAATAATAGTGACTTAGACAAGATGGAAGTTTATTTTTCTTTTGTAAAAAGGTCATGTAGAAGGTAATGTAGGACTGATATGGTGTTTTGCAGAGTCAGGGATCCAGGATCCTGCCATCTTATTGCTTCACTGACTGTGACCCTCATTCCTAAGGTCATCTCAAGGTTTAGTATGACTGGTCCAGCCATCACATCTGCATTCCAGCCAGCAGGAAGGCTTTAAACGAGAAAAGATTGTATTTGAAGTTTCCCACTACTTCTGCGTATATTTCACTAGCCAGAACTTAGTCACATGACCACATCTAGCCAGAAAAGAGGATGAAAATGAAGTCACTATTCTGGGCAGCTGTGTGCCAAGGTTCACCTTCTATTACTGTGGAATACGATAGATACTGGGGCAGTTTCTATCATTGTCTCCACACGTCATGCACCTTCTGTGAGACTTTTGTGGCTCAGAGAGTTATTCTCTCTTCCAGCGAAGGTTCAGTGAACACCTACAATGTTTAGCATTGTACTAGGCACTAAGAATTGAAAGATTTTGTATGTGACACAATTTTTAGCTTTAAGCAGTTAGGTAATAGCAGACATTGGAAAATGGTGGAGAAAGCCCTGGGATTGCAGTTCGATGACCTAGATAGGGGTCTTTGATTTGTAATTTATTTGTTCCTTAAAATTATTGGTCCCTCAGTTTGTTCATCTGTGCAGTAGAGTTAATAATACCTTAAAATACCATGAGAATAAAATGATATTAAATAAGACAACACGTGCTAAATATACTGCATTTTTTAAAGGTTCTTAGTACATACTTCTACATTGCCTCCCAGTAAAGCTGAACCACCTACATTCCCACGAACAGTGAATACCAGTTGGTTTCCCTACATCCTCACTAGTACTTTTCGGTTGCGGAAACCTTTCTTCAAAAGAAATATTCAATGAACGTTCAATATCCCAAACATTTAATAGCGTGACAGCAGTGTCTCAGTTGGCAATGAGGGACCTGGAACCTACCTGCTGGATTCAGGCTCCTACCAGCACATCCTTTGGCCCTTAAGACATTCATCTATCCATTCAGTTTTATTGGGTGCCTATTGTGTCTGGCACTGTACCAGACACTAGAAAACAGCAACGGAAAAATGAAGTCCCTGCTTTCTTGGGGCTTACATTCTAGAGAGAGGAGGCAGAGAGAACGAATCAGTAATGTCTCAGGTTGCAATAAGTGACATGAAGAATAATGCAGGATAAGAGACAGAGAGTGCGATGAGGTGGAGAGAGATTTAAATCAGACGGTCAGGAAAGGACTGTAAGAGAACATGGCATTTGAACAGAGGTCTGCAGGAAGTGATGGAGTGAGCCATGCAATTCATGTATGGTGGAAGATCATTCCAGGCAGAGGGAAGAAACATTGCAAACTCGCACGGCAGGAATGTTCTTGTGGTGTTTCAGGAACAGCAAGGTGGGGGGCTTTCAACCGGGAGTATGGTAGGAGATAAAGTCAGAGAGAACCCAAGAGGCAGATCCGCAGGGCGGTGGTTCTCAATACAATCAGCTCCAGAACTCCCTTCTTATTGAATATGCTTTGCCCCTTTTTCTATCCTAAAATAATAGATAATTATCATCTTCCTACCCATGCAATGTCAAAAATTAATATAATGCCCTATTGTAACATAAAGGAAAAATGAGAGTAATTTATAATTAAATTATAATTGTAAATGACTAAATCGGAAGACATAATGAGGTTGTTAGCTGCTTTTGTCTACTGATAATGAATGTGCTTTGGGTAGGAATATAAGCAGCCATCATTTTCTGTATACAAATGACCAGAAAATGAAGAAGCAGTTCAGGTGGCACTAGAATACACACTAGGATAAATAATAGCAGACTAGACTTAAGTGTATAGGATGAGAGACAATGGGAAGCAACCTTAATGAAGTAGGGACATATGCTACAACCAGTTAAAGACTTTTGAAATGGAGAAAATGAGCTAGGCCTCTTTATAAGGGTAGTGTCAAAATAAATCCCTGTTGTGACGTGGGGCAGAGTGACAAAGTGTCAAAAATCCCCCTATGTCTCCCAACTTGCAATCCCAGCATATGTCAGGACACATTCAGTCTCTGGAACTTAAAAAGACCTTAGAAGCCATATCTTTTGATAGATGATGAGACTACAGGATGGACTGGAAAAAAGAAAGAGAAATACAAGAAGGCATGGAGAAAGAGCCTCTGTGGACAATTTGAGAGTAAAATAAAAATAACAGGCCATTCAAAATTAAATACGTAACTTCAAAATGTAATTTTCATGACAAATTTATCATCATTTTGCTAAAAGTATTTAAAAATTATACTGATTGACAATAATATATATTTCAAACTTTGCCTTTATTAGTTAAATATTTATTATTCCTGTGTTTCACACATCTTTGCTAAATTAATTATGTTTGGTTCTAAGTTTACGAAATGAACTTCGTATATCCTCTGCACATAATTATATGCAACTGCTACCAGTGCAGAAGGAAACAGGTGTGTTGTTGGTGAATAAACTGCTACTAGCAGCATTGCCTTTAGTTGACTTGATATTCTAAAATGGTAAGGAACTCTTGTTCAAATTCCCAAGAAAACAAGGTACGATCTTCCTTCAATTTATGCAGTAGTCACATTCCTGGAAAATATAGTGTGGGTTAAATGAGTGGAATATTTTGTGTTTAAATATATAAAATAGAGTTAGATTCTGGTCATAGATATTTATAAAATGTTTTTCACTGACATGAAAGACTTTCCAGACATCTGCAATTTATGCAGGATGTGGGACATTTCTTTGTTTTGTGGGACTGTCCTGTGAACTGCAAGATGTCTGCTATATCCCTGGTCCTTCCTTGCCCACTAAATGCAGGTAGCACTTTCCCATTGTAACAACCAAAAATGCTGCCCCCACCCCTCAGGCAATTTATAAATGTCCCCTAGGGAGCAGTATTGTCCCTGCTGAGAATCACTAACGTGTAGAGTCTTGTAGGCCATGGTAAGAATTTGGGATTTCACTCTGAGTGACATGGGAAAGCATTGGAGGGTTTTGAGCAGAGGTATGACATGATCTGACCTTGTTTTAAAATGATCATCTGACTACTATGTGGATGATAGATTATAGCGGGAGGAATGGAGGAGGAAGGAACACCTATTAGGTGCCTATTGCAATAATCCAGATGAGAGATGATGGTGGCTTGGGCCAACTATGGTGATAGTGGTGGAAATGAGGTGAGAAATGGCCTGGTTTAGCATATGTGTTTAGCATTTGCTTATGGGTTGAATGTGTGGAGACAAGAGTCAAGAATGATTCTATGGTTTTTGGTGAGTGAAGCTAACTAGTAGAAAAATGAAAACTATAGTTTTCATTTTTTGAGATGGTGAAGACCAAGGGTGAGCCAGGTTGTGGGGTTGATTCTGCATATGGTAAGTTTGAAGTGCGTAATATACTTCGAAGTGGAGGTGTTGAATAGGCAGTTAGTTATAATTCTAGGGTTCAGGGGGAGCTTAGGGCTAGAAAGATTGGGAATCATCAGTGATCAGATGGTATTTGAATTCGTTAAACTGGAAGAGAAGGGGAAGAGTGTAGCTGGAAAGGAGAAGAAAGCTAGGAACTAAGAGCCTGGGGGCACGTCATTTGTTTAGAGGCAGAGAGAAGAGGTAGAATGAACAAAAGAAACTGATAAGGAGAGCCAGGTGTAGGGGAAAAACCAGAAGGTGTATAGTGTCTTGGAAACCATACTTTGAAGAAAGTATTTCCGGAATGATGCAGTAACTGTCAAATCCTGCTAAGTCAAGTAAGATGAGGACTGTAATGTTTAACCATAGCGTTATAACTATAACATTTAACATATACACACACATACCTACCTTACAGATTTTATTGCTCTTGTGAATGGGTTGTCTTTTCTATTTACATTTTCAAATTGTTTATTACCATATTGGTTTTAATATGTTGATTAAGTATCCCATAACCTCTCTGAACTCTCTTATTGGTTCTAATAGTTTGCCTGTAGAATTTCTTGTTTAATAAAATTGGTGTTTAATGAAAGTAATGATAGAGCATCGATGTTTTATTCCTGACTTTAAAACAAAGGTTTGGTTCTTAGTCTCGCCACGAAGTACGATGTTTACTATAGCTTTTTGATAGACATCCTTGATTAGGTTCACTTCCTTTCTCAGCTTGCTAAGAATTTTTTTCATGAATGAGTGTTGAATTTTGTTGAATACTTTTTCCATTTCTACAGAGCTAATCGTACCTTTTCTCCGTAATCTGTTATTGTGATGTACTAGTCCATCTGAACTATCCTTCCATTCTGGGAAAAACGTTCTTGGTTACGTTACAGTATGTTTTAATACGCAGAGGATTTCTATTAGGGTTTTGCACTTGTGTTCATACGTGAGATTGGTGTACACTTTTTTTCTTGTACTGTTCTTGTTCATTTTTGGTATCAAGGTTGTACTGGCTGCATAAATTGGATGTGTTTTTAACCTTTTATTTTCTTTGAGAACAGTTTGTGTAAGAGAGGGATTATTTGCTCCTTGCAAGTTTGGTCATTTTCACCTGTAAGGTTGTCTGGGCTGGAGTCTTGGGTAAAGAGAGATTTTTTTTTATTACCTCAGTTTCTTTAGTGATTATTAATTTATTCAGGCTTTCAGTTCCCTTCCTCTCCCTAGGTCAATTCTGTGACATGCATTTCTAGACAATAGTTCTTTTTATCCAAGTTTCCCTGTATTTATTGGCATGAAGTTATTCATAGATTATTTCTTCTTATTCTGAGGCTTAGTCTTTTGATTTTGTAGCTGTGGAGTCTGTCTCAGCATGTAGTGCATATGAATCTCAGTCTCCAAACACAGATGTGCAAGAAAAATGTTTATTTCTCTAGAACTCAATTTAGTCTTTATTTGGAGTTCCCATTCCATCAGGATCACAGAAATTTGATCTTAGGCAATTTGGGGATTCCCCTCCCCATCCCTGGGATATTTACAGAGTTCCTTAAGGTCACGTGCCATGCTGACCTCTGCTGAGACCTCCATACTTCCATCTGGTAGTCCACTTAGGGCTTGTTGGGAAAGGGAGTCTTGTGCATGCAGTCTTTTGACCCTCACTTGTCATTTGAGAAGGGGCCTAGAGCCTGGAACACCTCCTTCCCAAGAGATAAAGAGTCCTCACACTTTGTGCTGGGTTTGTAGCCTTGTGTGGGAATATCTTTACCTGTTTTAGACTCACTGTGCGCTTCTTTGTTGTGCTTAAGTGTGTGTGTCATATGGTGCCTGGCCAGCCCCACTACTATATTTGTCCCCTGCAGGGAGGGGACGGGGCCCTTCGTTCTGCAGCACAGGAGGGGTGTGTGAAGGCCAGTGGTCTTGTGTCAGCTGTTTGGAGGGACCTGCTGGCCATGGCGGACCAGCAGCCCATACTGAAGCTGATCTTTCTCTGTCTCTTCTTTATGTAACGTTGTTCCATTCAGTGCTTGACTGTGTTGTGTTTTCCTTGGCAACTCCAATACTAAGATGCAGTGGGCAGAAGTGTTTGGACTTCTACTATTGAGGATAGGCAACAGATACCACTTGCTCGACAGGTCTCCTGTCCATCGTCAGTCCACACAGGTCCTTGCTGAGTTGCCCCTTGTTCCCATCTCTAAGGCTCCTTCAGTTTCCCCAGCTCTCACATCATGTTTGCCATTCTTGGGCATATAGAAGTCATTTTGCTGTACTCAAGCCATGCTGGGGCCTGGTAAACTCTGCGAAATTGTATAGTGGGAACGTTGAGGACCATCTGTCTCCGCATTCTCACATGGCCATTTCTTCTCTGGGGTCTCGCTGCTTCTTGGATTCTGCATGGGAAGGGGTCCCAGATCTTTTCTGCTCTGCATTCCCACAAACACATCTCCTTGTTTTCTTTGGGTCTAGCCCTGGGGAGCTGGGTTCAATCCCCTATCCCAGGGACCCAGCAGCATCTATGTTTTCATCACCTCCCCACCAACTTCCTCTGCCCCTGGAATTCTATTCTTCTCTAGCTGCAGAGGGAGGAAATGTTACTCAAACAAGCTCATCTTGTTTTCTCCCAAGTCATTGTCCTGTGTTCTTCTGTTCCACAAGATTCCCAGGTTTTTGAAACCTGAAAGCCAGAAAGTCTCTTGTTTTATCACTTTATGTTCTGTGATTGCACCTTTTACCTGAGGCCATGAGCCCTGGATGGCCAAGCTGAGTAAAGGGAGAATGTTGGGTGTGTGGGTTGGAGGGAAACGTCAGCAGATACTTCACAACTATCTCTTCAGACCCTTTATTGGACAGATGAGGAGCCAGAGTCTCAGAGAAGTAACTGATTTGCCAAGGCCACATACAGTGAGTGGTGGGGCAGAGAGACCAGACTCCAAACGCTTCGCCTGCCACTCCTGTGCTCTTTGACGTTCTACATTGTCCAACAGGTATTTGAAACACTTGTGGAGTTTGGGTTCTACAACCCAATATATATTTCACCTCGATTTTTAAATACATTGTAACTGCCATCATGAGGGTCCCTTAGCAAATGAATCATTTTAGATGCTGAATTTTCTTAATAAGTATGGGTCAGTCCTTGAAGGACAAATATGCCCTTTTTAATGTTTACTCTTTCAGTAGAGACATTTTCTAAAATCTGTTGTGCTTTTTCCCCCTTGTAAAAGCAGGTGTGACTTGTTGCTCCTTGCATTCCCGTACCTGGCTCTGGTATGCCCTAGCGAAGGCGCTGGGTTGATCCTTTTCTTGAGGACAAAGGACACATTTAGGATGTCCGTTCCTTATTCTGTGCTGTAATATAGTGATGCCTAAGGTCTTATTGGGTGTGAAGTGTTTGCCCCACACCCTAGATTCAGCTGTGCTCTGAGCTCTTTTGTTTTCTTTTTATAATTTTGTTTCCTCCTTCCCATTAGGCTGACAGCTGCCTCTGCTGTGTAGTCAGTATTTCAGTATGCTGTAAGGAGCCCCTCTCCCACAGCTCTCTTCCTAATATCTTATTTCTATTCTGCCCTAGGCTTCGAAACTAGGTAAATAAGCCTGGTAATATTGTTTGTGGAGTGAGAGTAAACAGCCTCTGAGGGAGGGCCTCAGAAGCTTTCCTATGGGAAAGTGTGTGAGCTGACATCTCCTTTGCCTGTTCTAAGGCCTTTTTCGCTTACATCCTGCTTCCTGTCTCTGCCAGATCCGTGAGGTTGCAGGATGTCTGCACACTGAACAGGTGACAAATAACTGCTTTTTTTTCTCTTTCTTTTTTTATTGATTCAGAGATACTGTAAAAATATTTTGCATTTGAATAAGCCATGTTCTTAGCAGAGAGCTATTAACTAGATATGTTGCAAATCAGAATAAAAAATAAAAACCGTAGAACCACAGAATACCTTTGGGCGATTTGATTATTTAAGATGCAAACTATACTGCTGACCTTGGGGGCTTTTTGAACCACAGCTGTCAGTTTAAACAAAACTCCAAACCTAATTAAACTTTTGTTGGATGGGGCACTAGTTTGAGAACTGGTTGGACAGCTTTTAAGACTTAATGACGCACTTCTTCACCTGACAACACGTAGAAATACTAATAGTATATTTTTTAAGGCTAACCATAACGTCTTAGTGTTATCACTTTCTGGAAAGCAAAGAACAATTTCCTGCCCACAGGTTAATTGTAATATTTGCAGATTTTCTTCTCGTAGTTGTTTTTTTGTAAAATTGAGGTGAAGCTATTTTTTCCAGGCTCCTCTCCTCCTTCCTTTCCCCTCTCCTCTTTTCTTTTTTTTCCTCTCATTCTTTCTTGCTCTCTCTCTCACTCTCAATACAATTTATAAATTGTTCCTAGTTTCCTGTCAGTATGCATTTGACTATTTAAATAAACATAGTCAGCCTTTTCAATATTCACTTGGCCCTTAGAAACAACTGAATCTTTATATTTTTTTTCATCCACGATTCACTTTTGGGTCATTTATGAAAAAATTGAATTTTCCTTTCATAAATATTTATCAAGTGCCTTCAAGGCACCAAATATTAGGGAGATTATAATATATATATATATAAAAATAAATATATCAACATAAAAGGAACATTTCTGCATGTGAGTTGTTTAGTATGACTCTAGTATAGAGGGCAAGGTTGGGGTCAAGCCAGGGTGGCTACAGAGGCTGGAGGGAGATAAAGCTGGAGAGGTCAGCTTGTGGCCATGGGAAGGAGTTTGTGTTTGATTCTGATGGCATAGGATTGCCACTGAAGGATTTTAAGTGGGGGAATGACATGATACAACGAATGTTTTAGAAAGATCATTCTGGCAGCAGTGCCAACATGGACTGGTGGGCAGCAAGAGTTAGAGGCTGAAGCCTTAATCCAGAAAGAAATGAAGAGTGTCTGAATTAAAGCAGGGCAGAGTGTCTGGAAAGCATGGCACAAATGAAACAGACAGCAAGTGATATTCAGGTGACGGACTCGGAATTTGGTGATGGTGATGACAGTAGGCCATTAGGTTGAACTGTGTGAAACTGATATTTTTCAAGGTAAAAAATGATCAAATCAGGGGCCGGCCTGGTGGCGTAGTGGTTAAGTTCAAGCGCTCTGCTTCAGCGGCCCGGGGTTCTCGAGTTTGGATCCCAGGATTGGACCTACTCACTGCTCATCAAGCTATGCTGTGGTGGCATCCCATATACCATATACAAAACAGAGAAAGATTGGTAGGGATGTTAGCTCAGGAACAAGCTTCCTCAAGCAAAAAGAGGAAGTTTGGCAACAGATGTTGGCTCAGGGACAATCTTGCTCACCAAAAAAAAGATCAAATCAGCAATTTCATATGGTTCAACTCAATTTAATCCATTACAGCAGATTGAGGAGTGATAGTGAGGACCTGATTAGAAAATAATTTGAAGTAAGACTGGCTGTGATAGAAAGAAAAGAAATTGGACTATAGCTGTAAGAGGTTGTATAAAGATTTTCTTTGAAAGGATGTTTATATGCTGAGGGGAAAGACCTAGGAGAGAGAGAGATTGAAGATACAAGAAGCTATGTATTTAATGTTATTGTTTATTTTATTGCTTTATTTTTTGTTTTATTTTAATTTTTATTATTATTATTTTTTTTGTGAGGATGATCAGCCCCGAGCTAACATCCATGCCAATCCTCCTCTTTTTGCTGGGAAAGACTGGCCCTGATCTAACATCCATGCCCATCTTCCTCCACTTTATGTGGGAGGCCGCCACAGCATGGCCTGACAAGTGGTGCGTCGGTGCGTGCCCAGGATCCGAACCTGTGCCGCCAGCAGCGGTGCACACGCACTTAACCACTACACCACGGGGCTGGCCCCCTTTTGGTGAGGAAGATTGGCCCTGAGCTAAAACCTGTTGTCAACAATCCTCTTTTTGCTTGAGGAAGATTGGCCCTGAGCTAACATCTGTGCCAGTCTTCCTCTATCTTGTACGTGGGTCGCCACCACAGCATGGCTTGATGAGTGGTGTGTAGGTGTGCAACTGGGATCCAAACCAGTGAACCCTGGGTCGCTGAAGTGGAGTGCATGAACTTAACCACTACACCACTGGGCTAGCCCTGTTTTATTTTTGATTTAATTTTTATTTTGGTCAAAGTAATACACAAACAGTTTAAAAAGTCATATAGTATTACTAGGCTTATAACAACAGTTCCTTGTCAAACCTCTCCATACCTCCCACTCCTACTCCCCATAAACAACTACTTTGCAACCGTTTAGCTATGTCATCTTATATATATCTTTATATTTCTGAATCATGTTTTTTTTGTGTGTGTGTGTGAGGAAGACTGGCCCTGAGCTAACATCTGCCAATCCTCCTCTTTTTGCTGAGGAAGACTGGCCCTGGGCTAACATCCATGCCCATCTTCCTCCACTTTATATGGGACGCTGCCACAGCATGGCTTGACAAGCAGTGCGTCGGTGTGTGCCCGGGATCCGAACCGGCGAACCCTGGGCTGCTGCAGTGGAGCACGCGCACTTAACCGCTTCTGCCACCGGGCCGGCCTCTGAATCAAGTTTTAATGCTGCTAGTTTCTGATTTTCTTCCATATTAGACAGCATCTCTTTATTTCATACTATGGAATATGACCATTTAGCGCTTTTACTACCACTCACCCCCACCAATGTTACATACACGTTCCTTTCCTACCTTCTCAATATAGTTAATCATAATTTTTGGTATTTGCAATATTATATTTAGGAAGATATCATAGGTAACGTTTCCTTTCTTGAGTAACTGCTTTTTCCTAGAGTTGATGATTGCAAATTTTTTTTCCCCTCAATTACTTAGTTTTCTATGTAAACATCACTAATTTATCCCTAAGCTCTTTGATAACAAGTATAAATGTCCTCTTGTCACGCTCAGACACATCAGATAATCTCTCATGTTCTTCTTTTAAGAGCTCTTTGATTTCAGGATCAGTTGCTCTCTGGGCTGCCACTTTGCTGCGGCCCTGGCATTTGCCTTCATCATCTGTTGATTGGATCCCATATTTTCCTCTTTCTTGATTTATTAACTCCCAGGAAAGGATACATGGGACGTACATTTTTTTTAAGATCTCACTTCTGAACATTTCTTTATTTTACCTTCACTTAAAATAATAGTTTGGCTGGTCATAGAATACTAGGTTGGAAATAATTTAACTCAGAATTTTGGAAGCATCACTCCATCTTCTAACCTCTGTGGTTGCAGGTGAGAAATCCAATGACGTTCTCATTTCTGTTCCTTTTTAGTGACCTTTTGTTTCCCCTCTCTAAAAGCTTTTTACTCTGTGTTTTATGGAATTTCACAACGAAATGACTCAATGTGGTTCTTTCTCATTCGTTGTGGTGAGCCCTCAGCAGCACTTTCACCATAAAAACTCATATCCTCCAGTTCTGGGAAATTCTCTTTTACAATTTCTTTTAAAATATGTTCCCCTCTGTTTTCTTAATTCTCTCCTCTTGGATCTCCTATTATTTGGATGTTGGTCCTCCAGAATGATTCTCTTATTTTTATATATTTCTCTTCTATTTTCCTCCTCGTTGTCTCCTCTTTGTACTGGGAGAATTTTCTCAATTTTAGCTTCTTTCTTTGTATTCAAGTATTCCTTCTTGCCAGCGTTTTTATTTTCAGCACTTTCTGTCTTTTGCTCTGGTGGGAGAGGGAGTTATTTGGCTGTGTGGAGGGGGATCAAGGGAGGCTGTTTTCAGCCTCACTTGCCCCCTCACTTTTGGAGATTGGTACTCCCACTTCCTCAATCTTTGTGAGGTTCTATAGTATGACTCGTTTTGCTTCTGGGCTTTCATTTTTGTAAACTGTGGTCACATTTCATGGAGAGTTTTGATAAAATAATAAGAAAATAATTTATAAGACATTCTGTTGTCAGTTTATCAATATTTATTGTTGTTTTTAATGTGCACCTTTATTTATTTGTTTGTATACTGGCAACTTACTATATGCATTACAGTAGTAAAACACAAGAATAAATAACTGTCTTGTAGAATACATTTTGAGGTTCTTACTGTCTATCAAATCACATCCAAAGTAAACTTCCTTTAATATATTTGTTCCAAATTAGAAGAATGTTTATTTCAAGTAATGTCTTCTTATGGTTAAATCTTGTCTAAGATAATTCTTTCTATAGATGCTTTTTAGAAATCCTCTTATTTTTGAGAAGATTTTAAATATAACTTTAAGAAAACAGAAGTCGGAACTGATAGAATTGCCACTCAGAGAGTAAAGCAGCTCAGGGATAAATAATTTTTCTCCTTTTTATTTAGCCTTATGAATTTAAGAGAAAATATATAGTTGGTATCCAGCTAAAGTTAAATTAGCTTAAATAACAGTACTCCCAGAAATATGGGTAAGTCAGGTACTTGAGTCATTGAAAAATTTTTTCTAGTCCGTAGGGAACGATGCTAGATTTTATAGTTGACTGTAATCTACTAATGTTAATCTGGAGATTATACTTTCCCATTTACCAATTTGTTCCTTAAGTAATTTCTAAATTCATACTAAGTGTATGACTTCATTACCCTGTGGACGAGTTTGGGAACACTATGAGTAAGCTGTTTTGGCTGCTCTTAGGGTGTGTGTTACGGTTACTGCCACTGAATCCCCCCTCCATCCCCCCAGCTCTTAAACCACTTGCTTGTCTAGTGTAGCAGGCCCAGAGGTTTTAACATAAAGAGTGGAAAAGCAGGAGTCATGGCGAAATACCACCCCTGAATTTTGATATGTAAAGATAAATAGTTACGATAAAACATAAATTGGCAAATACGTTTATCTAAGTAGAGAAACTGAATGATACCCAGAAGAGCAAAGACTAAAAGAGAAAAGAAATCAAAGTACAAAATGGATAGTTTTTCATATTAATTCTTTTATTTTCACTTTAACATTCTGCATTTTAAGCTATTTCCAACAATTTTAAAATAAAACTTTATGTTTTAATTTCTATATTGCTACTTAGCTACATGCTACTAATATGAGTCATGGTATCTTGAATTTGTAGAGAATGAAGAGCCAGTCAGGTTTAATCTTTCCTTCCAGAACTACCTTTGTGTCAATTTGAAGGAACTTGGCTTTCCCTTGAACTGTTTGCTACATCTATAATGAAGACGTGATATTCCTATTCTAGATTTTTATTTTCCTAACAGCTCCTCCGAGCCTTGTTCAGCATGACTCAGCATTGTGAAGGGGCCCCAAACACTTTGAATAGAGACCAACAAAAGATAATAAAGTAATGAAATGAGACTGTTTCCCAGGAAATGCAAAGACAAACATTAATCTGACACTGCCACCGCTCAATATTTCATTCACAGGCATTCATAAGGGACTTTGCTACAAAATCACTCCTCTTTGGATTTCACAGTTGAAGGCTGCATATCTTCTGACTCTTAACCACCTTTCTTGAGTTCAATTTGTTGGTTTTTTTTTAAATCTGTAAAGTTGGCATGATAATAGCAACTACCACATGGGTGTGTTGTGAGAACTAGATGAAATAATGTTTGTAAAGTGTTCCCCAGTGCCTGGCACACTGTAAGTGCTTGGTGATTGTCCACGTACATTCTCTTGCTTATCTCTTGTCAAGTATCTAGGCTTTGGAGGTGAGTTGGATTTTTTGGAAACAACCAAATGTCATTTAAAGCAATGTCTTGGTGACATTGGGTGAATACTTTGACTGGAGTAAAGCTACTCTGGGTCAAAAATCCAGGTGTAGCAATGAAGAAGAAGAAAAACTTTCTTATGTGGATGGCAAACTGTCTCTGGAGGCAGTTCCAAAAATTACAGAAGTATGTATAGAACTTCCAAAATGGACTCCTTTAAAGCAGTTGGCCACCTCAAGGAATCAAAGAAGACTAAGATGTTGGCCAGCCTAAATCTAATCATGAAACATCTTCGCCTGTGCTACGGGTAGATGAACTGGTCAGGGATGTCAGTGCATGTATATCGATGAGGTTTGATTTGAGAGGATTACCCTGACTGTAGTGTGATGAATGAATGGCTGTGGTGGGAGGTAGTTAGCCTAGTTGTGCGTTATAATAGTTAAGATGCTACAGTGGGGATTCTGGAGATATTTAGGCAGCAATTTAATGATTTGGTGATGAATGGATTTGAGAGGTAAGGGAGAAGAGAGATGTCAAGGATGGCTCTTCCTTTCTGGCATTGCACCTTGGGTGTGCATTCTGGACATAAGGAAAACCAGAAGACAGCCAGCTTCTTGAAATCTGTAAAGACTAGAGGTGATTGATTATAAAACCACCTTCTAATTGGATAGAATGTCATAAATGCTAAATAGAAGTACAAATAACGTGTTGTGGGAACAGTGAATTCTGAGTGAACATTCAAAGAGGAGACGCATTTTAATAAAAAATTATTTTCAAAAGGTTTGGAAGGTTTGGAAGCTTTCTAATAAAAAAAGAAACATTCCTTTCTTCCCCCCCAACCCCCCCGCCCCCCCAATATCTTACTTATCTACCTATGCTACCTGGAAGAAACCACCAGGAGGGTGTTTGGGAAGAGAATTTCTGATGGAGGGACAAGCATAAGCAAGGACGCTGAGCCAAGAAAGGGCCCGGTGTATTTGGGAAACTAAGTGTTGCATTGTGAATGATTTTTTGAACGATCTATAAAGAAAAATAAAAAGATTATTCGTATGCTTCATGAATTGAAAATTATTTAATACATTGCTTGTCATCAAGTAGATTTTTCACAGATATCAATTTTGTAAAATATTATTTTGGTTAATAAAAATCTTGTCAAGTTAAAGTGGAAGGGAAAAGTAGAATGGCTGCTTCTTAGGCTTACACTTGATGACATTAATTTTGAGAGGAGATCCCAATTTATCTTGTTTTTCAGACAATATGGTATGTAATGAGGTGATAAAATCAGTGTAACCCATATAATTCCACGTAAGGAGATAGCTTGATTTCTTTGACATGTACCAACTCTTAAAACTATTTGTTTTGTCTGAAATTCCAGAGTGAAAAATTCGTTCCTCTCGTCCTCTTTACAGATGCATTTTTCCCACAGAGTGGTGATTGCTTATCACTTATCAGTCTTTTACATCAGGGTCACCAAACTTCTCGATAAAGGACTAGAGAGTAAATCGTTTTAGCTTTGTGGGCTAGGAGGCAAAATCAAATATTGTATGTAGGCACTTATATAGTGAGAGAAAACAAATTTCCACAAATATTTATTGATGAAATTAAAAATGTCATTAATGGACACTGAAATTTGAATTAATATAATTTTCTTTTATCATGAAATATTACTCTTCTATTGTTTTTTTTAACCATTTAAAAATGTAAAAACCATTCTTAGCTCATGGGGCAAATAGAAACAGCTGGCTGGCCGGATCTGGTCAATGGGCCATCCTTTGCCAACTCTTGAGTTACATTATATTGTGAAAGAGGCTGCCAGTCATTTTATGTGATCATGTTTTCCTCTTTTGCACAAAAGAGAGAAGGTGAGGACGTTGGCTATTGTTACTTGAAAGTGTGTGTGTTGGGGGCCTCTGGTGGGGGTACTTTAGGTTTGTCTAGTCTGTTTTTAGAAAAGCCCTGAATAAGTAAATGTCTGAAAAAGTTTTTATTTCACCTTCATTTTTGAAATGTATGTAAAATGAAATTATTATGGAAATTCATGACATTTTTGAGAATTATCTGTGCTTCCACTCTAAAATTTAGATCTTGGTCTCACAAAACTGTAATCATTGTCTGGCACAGTTAGAGTTTATTTTTCTTTGAAATATAAATTTCATGATGGCTAATTACCAATATTTACAAGTTGATTTCAAGGGTTAATCTGAATCCTTAATTCTCTTACTCATATTATCCACCTGAAACTTTTTTACTTTATTAGTTATGCCAATTACTTCAGACATGATGTTCCTGGTATTAACATAGATAATGGTTTGAGAAAACAGTGGCATTTCTGCCACTGTTGCCTGTCTGAAAATCAAAGAATTGCCCATGATAAAAGTTAATGTGGAGTTTCATCTTATGAGGGGGTTAGGTTCCCAAATCAGGACTAGGATTGAAAATGATGAACAATCAAAGTTACCCTTGAACATCTCGAAGGAAAAGGGGCTGTGTGAGATGGACTACACAGTCTTCTAGCAAGCCCAGGGGAGCTGGGCTGAGCCCAAGATGACCTGGCTAGTTAATGTTCCGAGGCGGTACATCTCCTTAAAACCAGAATTGCACTCCATGGGTGAGTTGCTCATACTCCAAGGCTGCACCAGGAGCTGGGACTGACCTAGGCACTGGCGGAGTCAAGCTTGTCATCTCATGCACATGCCAGAGCCTCAATTTAAATAGATTACGTCTTTTCCTTCCCCTACTCCGGGTGTATATAGTTGAATCTATGGGAGCTTAATGAATATGTGATTACAAAACAATTTACAAATGAAATGAATTCTAAATGTAAATTTGTTTATAGATCAGCCCATCTACTTATACTGTAACTTAACAAAAGCAGTGATCTCCGGTGTCCCAGAGAGTCCTGGGGTCCTGTGGAGTGGAGGAGGAGTGGGCAGGGCTCTGGCCCTTCCAGCACTCTCCATCAGCCTCACCTAACTGCAACTTTCTCTATTGATCTGCTTTATGTGGTGGACCTCCAAGTATGAGTTTGTTTGACAAAAGGATCCTCATTAAAAAAAGTTGACAGCCACTGATTTAAAGTGTATATCCAATACTCTTAATTCTCCAGTGCCTAGCACCACACATGGCAGTTTTCTCGAGCCATGTGGGCAGAGTGCCTGTTCAGGCCACTGGGGAGACTTCTTGCTTCTCTTAGGCGGTGGGTCTTTTGTCATATTGCTCGTGGGGTGCCCTGTCAGGGGGCAGAGGCTCCCTTAGGAGAAAAGGGGAAAGACACCCCCAAAACTTGTTTGCTCTCAATCTGATAAGTCCCCTCCCCACTCTAGACCAGATACTACTCATATCTTCTGAGGGGTATGGGGGAAGGACGATTACTCAACCCCTGTCCTGGTAATGTCCCCTGCAGCTCAGGGCTCCCAGGGTTCCAAAGTTACACTGTGGTGGTGCCAGGGCTGCATTATCACTTTCATGGGCCCTAGGAACTTTTGCCTTTGGGGCACCTTCTGCCATAAAAAAAATTTAAAAATTATATTTTATGACTGTGTTTGTATAAAGATAAATATCCTCCAGGCTGGATTCATTATTACATGTTCATTATTATTATATTTATTTTTTTTCTGATTTTAAAAGAAATTAAAATGAAAATATTTTTGTAGGTCCTTAAAGTATCACGTGCCACAGGTACTGTACCTGCGAGTCTACTGATAAGTCAGCCGTGGTTAGGGCAGGGGATTGAGTTGGGCGAGAGGATTCTTCATCTCTTAGTAGGACAGTGTTAATTAATTCTTTCATTGTTTACTTATAGCACCCATCCTCGTTTTCTGTTGTGTGCCCCCCTCCCCTCCCCCAATCACATACCTATTGTGTATCAGACGTGAGTCCCACTGGGCTGGACCAGGAGACAGATCTGAGAGACAGAACTGTCACCTCTCTGAGAAGACCAAGGCTTTCTTGTGGAGTTTTGTTCATCATGCCTAGCTCCTTCATTCTTTGGGTTTTTTTCTCCAAGTGACTCTCCATATTCACGGAAATGAGATATTTGAAAGTCTGTCCCATCAGACTTTGCCAGACATGCCCAAACACATCTGAATCTCATTTAGACTCTAGATGGGGCTCCCCCATATTTCAAAAACTTGAGGGTTATTTTTATTAATCTTTTCCTTTGATCTGTAAGAATGTGAATGGAGAGTGAGAATTAATCAAGAATATTCTTTTAAACCTCCTTATTTCCACTGACTGTGCCTTAAGTCAGGCCCTCATCAGCTTTCACCTGGATCCTTGCAACAGCTTCAGGACCAACTTCCAGTTTTTACCTCACTGAAGTTAATTCATCAGACACTTGTATTATGTTATTTTCTCACTAAAAATTTGTCTGGGTCCTTACTGACCACAGGATAGAGTCCAACTCCAAAGCATAGATAGCATAGAGAGTCCTTCATCACTTGAACTTACTAGCCTCATACTTTTCTCTTGCTATCTAATGTCATTCACCAGTTGTGTCAGTCATCTAATGCTGGGTAACAAACAACTCCCCAAACCTGGTGGCTTAAAAAAATATTATAGCTCTTACATCTGTGGATTGGCTGGAGTCAGCTGATCTAGGCTGGGCTTGCATGTGTGTCTGTGGATCAGTTGGCCTTTTCATGTATCAGTGAATCAGCTGAAGACTTTAGCTGGGGCAGCTCTGCTCCATGTGTCTCCTCTCTGGGGCCAACATCTAAACTAGGCACATCCATGCATGTTTTTACCCTGGAACCATTGATTTGACCAGGCATGCTTTTCTCATAGTGGTGGCAGAAGCTCAAGAGAGCAACATGCAAGACCTCTTGAGCTCTAGCCTTGGAATTGGCACATCATTACTCCTGCCTTAAAGCAAGTCACATAGAGGAATCAAGAGTCAAGAGGTAGGAAAATATACTTTGTCTCTTGATGGGAAAACTGAAAGGTCACATAGCAAAAGATGTGGATAGAGTGAGAAGTGAAGAATCGAGGCCATTACTGTGATTTACCACCCCAGCCATCCACTGCACTTTTAAAACTTCCTGTACACACCATGTCTGTTTAGGAAAGGGATGGTAAGGATTCATTTTGAGCCATTGTGTCATGAGGAAGCCCTGAAAGTCTATTCTTGCTAAAACTATTATGATGCTCCTTGCTTCTTGATCCTGTGACCCCTTTGGTCCCTCTCCTTCTGATTGTGTGTCTTGCCAGCCTTTCAGTGCCTCCTATGTGACAAGAGTCTGTTTATGATGCTCTCAACTGAGAATCTTGATTGAATTTCTTGATGACTTGAATAAGCACCTTGCTTCTGCGCAGAGATGAACTTTCTTGCTTCAGGAATTCACAAAGTAGGAGGGAAATGGCAGACAAGTACAAGTTCTCACAACTTCATATAAACCAAATTAATAGAGTAATTTCCCTTTTGAATTGGAACCTGGCTGTCAGCAAAGCCATTTTAGAGAATCAAGTAAGCACATACAATCATAGGATTCATCTCAATCTCTTGGAAGTAGACCTGGGGTTAGGGAGTGAGGGAGCCAATATGAAGGTACCTTCCATCCTCTCCTTGCTTATCTGTAGTAAGTGGCGTGTGTGTGTCTCCCCCAGGGAAGAGAAAGGACCTGAAAATTTGCCCAAGGAGGCTTTTTCCACATGGAATGCCCTTTGTGTCCATTGGACACATTTAGTTTCTATCTTTCTCTTATGGCCCATTTTAAGAAATACTGCCTTCTATTCTAAATCTATTTAATCTGCTCCCTCCTTGCCCCAACTCCATAGTACAAATTTACTTTCTGCCTCTCTTATGACACGTATTGTTGTTATTTGTGTACATACCAATATATATGTTTGTCTAGGCTGTGAATACATAAGTGATCATAATTGAGTCTTACTCATCTTTCTATTTCCACTCCAAGATCCATATGAGAAAAGTTTGGAAGAGCTGGAATTTAGTATAGAGAAGAGATAACTGAAGGCTGATTATTAATGCTCCTTTATGGATGATATTAGTCATTCTTTATCTTAACTAAGGAAGGAGTATACATTGCCTAAAATATAAACATAGATTACATGTTATTTATAGATTTGTGTTACTCAGGGGACTTACAGAATTTCCCTCATTGATTTTGTTTAATAATAAGACAAAGAATTGTGTTCTTGGTGTGGGTTTATCACACATCCTGCTTCTAGTAAGCTCTTTAATTATTTGTGATTCTGTAGTTTTCACAAATGCTGTAGCAATGGTGCATGGGGTGTGTCTTATAAAGTTGCTGACATATGTAATGAAATGTTAGATGATAATATTTCATAATGAATGGGATAATTATGTGAGACAAAGAAGGGCATCTTAAGTATCACCCAGTATATATTGCTAATGCACATACCTATTGTTTTGCTTAAGCATCTGGCACAAAATGTTTCACTTTTTAATAGATTTTCTTAAACAATACATATCTTTTAAAAAGGCTAAGAAAATTATGCAATAACATGTAATAAGGAAGAAAACACATACTTACCTAAATAAATAATAATTATGTGATTTTGAGATCATAGGTTCTCTAGGAAATGCCATGAAATATCCAAAGAGCTTGAGTTTTGCCTTTAGGACCTCTTTTAGTTAGTTATTTCTTTGTAACAAATCACCCCAAAACTTAGCAGTTTAAAATAATGAACATTTATGATTTCATATAGTTTCTGAGGGTCAGAAATCTAGGAGCAGCTTAGATGACTCTGGCTTGAGGTCTCTCATGGGGTTGTGGTCAAGATCATATTGGGGGCTGCTGTTATGTGAAGGCTTGTTTGGGACCAGAGGATCTGCCTCCAGGATACCTCAATTACAATTTAGTGCAATTTAGTGCTGGGTGTTGCCAGGAGACCTCAATTCCTCACCATGTGGACCTTTCCATACAACTGCTTGAGTGTCCTCATGACATGGCAAGTGGCTTCCCCCGGAGCGAGGGATCTAAGAGAGAGCAAGGTGAAGTTAGAGTATCTTTTATGACATAACCACACACTGTCATTTCCGCTATATCTTATTGATTACACAGGTCAACCCTATTCACCAAGGAGAGGACTACTCAGGGGAGTGAATAGCAGGAGGTGGAAATCACTGGGGATCATCTTCGACACTGACTACCAGAGCCTTTTCTTAATAAGATCTGCAAATGGCACTACAAATGTTTTTGCTGAATATTGGTATAGGTTAACTGTATTAACTGGCTGAGTTTTATTTTAGTTAAAATATTTTGAATTATTTTTACAATGGGAAACATTTAAGACAATTAATTGAACTTATTATTTGATTTAGGGACAGCAAAAACTGGGTGAGTTTTTCAGATTTATTATCATTTGAGAAGCCATAACAAATATGTTTTCACCCTTCTTCCATGTGTGTCTCGAAAGTTTTAGTTTTATAGATTCACGTTGACCAAAAAAACAAAAGAGGTATAAGAACTTTCAAAATGAATCGACACAGGCACATAATGATTTTCAGTGGTCTTATATTAAGATATGAAGTGAGAATTGCTGTTGTCCCTTCCCTCTTCTCCTGGCCCCCAGCCCAAGAACCCAGCTCTCACCCAAATTTATTTTTCAATGTCATAAGTGGAACTGGTGCATTTTCTGATGTTTATACTCATCTTCATTTCTCTCTATAAACTGAATTCCTAGTGAACTTAGAGCCTGTCCATAATAATTTATCTTGACTGGGTACATTGCTTTGCAATTAAAAAAACATTATTTCTAGTCTGTTGCTTTCGTCTCTCTAACTAGATGGTGAACTTCTTGGGGAAAAGAATTTTGCCTTGTATTTCTCTTGGATTCCTAACTCTGAAGTGCTGTAGCACAGTGCTGCTCACATAACTGGTCATAACTCACTCAACAGTTGGGCTTAGTTCAAAGGAATGTCATACACGTTCCTGTATGTATGTAAAGATACAGCAGATACTGTGACCTAGAAGCAGGCATATTAACTCACATTTACCTATAGGCTTCTGAAAGGAAAAGCCCAAACTTTGTGTTGTCTTCTTTGGTGTGAATGTCAAGGAGTCAAGGATAGTGCATTGTCTCACCATAGGCAAGATCATGTTCTGGAAATATTTTTCTGATTGTATCTGTTTTAGACGACCTGTATTAAACAAGCTTTTCATGAATGCTTCGATAATTTCTTTCTAAAAGTACTACGTTGTTTTATGGTGTAGGGTACCAATAAGAAAAGTGATATAAAAAGAGGAAATCTACTTGAAATACAGTGATTCTGGAAATATTTTGTTTTTTGAACAGGCTTAAAGGATGAACTGTATTCTGTTAGGACTTTATGGAAAAGTTACCATGCATATTTAGGTATAGACAGTGTCTGTAGCAATTTTGATGTTTCAATTTATATGGCAGCCATTCAAGTTCTGTTTTTTTCAAATCATATTTTTTTTTTTCCAAATCATATTTTTTAGAACTGACAGTTTACTGAATTCAAGGTCTAGCCATCCAGAACAATCATATAAAATGTTTAATTAAAAAAAAAGGTCAAATGTGGTTAAGAATGAACGCAGAGCAGCCCTGACACGTTCTTGTGCCTGTAAGCAGGATTCTACAGGTCAATGCCAGCAGGGTTTTGCCTGCGGGAAGCAAGAGAAAGTCAACGCAAATCAGGGCAGTTTCTCGAGAAAATAACCTGTGTGGACAAGTATTTGTTTAGAGCCATAAAAATGTCTTTTCTTTCCTTCTTTCTGAAAATTGAACTTCATAGTAAGTTATTTAAAGGCAGTGCACCTTGAATAAGGGCTGATGAAACCATAAAAGGGTATGTGTTAGAAACACTCTTTTGACCCATATCTTTGCAGCCAGCGTCATTTGGGGAGAACCTGGATTGCATGAGGAAGAGTGAAGGAAAGTTGCTCTCCCCACTTCTTTTAAAGACGATTGAAAAAATCCTGGGCCTGCCTGACAAGCCAGAGGAACACTGCTGCTTCTGTTGCTGGTCCATCTGCTTGAAGCGGTCGAGGGGAAAGACCATGGACTCTATTTTGAATACAACACACACACTTTGGGGCTCAAAGCTCTGGTTTCAGTGTCTATGAAATTTGGGCTTCCTTCAGACTTTATTCATTTTTCAAGTTCCTTCCAGCCCTGACATTTTGGATTCTGTTAGATGCCACAGGTAGAGACTGCCCTGTGTAACACATGAAGAATGTATCCAGGATCGTGAAGCTGAACTGTTCACGGCTTTATAAATTTTTGAGTATTTAAAAATTTGTTTAACACTGTGCCAGACCCTGTGAAAGATGTAGAAATATACTACTCATCATAGTTTCTGACTCAGTTAGGGAGACAAGATAGAATTAATACGTGTTAGGCAAAATACTAATTATATTTCTTTAAAAAATTCTCTTTGATTTTCTTCTTAGTCCCAAATCCAAGATTTCTGATCCAAGGCAATTTTTATATCTCAGTAAAGCTTTTTAGTTTTCCTCACATTTCTTAAGGCACTGTTTGGTAGTTTATATTTTTTGTTGCTTTTGTGATTTTATTCCTTTTTTAATTTTCTAAATTTGGTTTTTGTGAATTGATTTTCTGTCTAAATTACCTTGTTCTTAATGCTTTTGCAATAGATTCTTTGGGGTTTCTAGGCATATGGTCATAGCCTCTTCAAATAACAGTAATTTGGTTAAATCATTTCTTATAATTATATGTTTTATTTCTGTTTCATATCTAGAATTTTCAGTATAATATCAAATGATGGTGACAATAGGCATCCTTATTTTGCTTTTTATTTTAATGTGAATAGTAATAGCTATTATTATATATAAGATATTTTCTCTGTTCATGTATTATCTCATTTATTCCTCACAATAAATATATGATGTATATACTATGATTATCCCCATTTTACAAAACTGAGGCCCAGAGAGACTAAGTAACTTGTTCAAGTCTGCCCTAAAGCGACTGAGTCAAGATTGGAATCCAAGCAGTCCAGCTATAGAGTGTGCGCGCTCAACCAGTTTATCATGCTGCCGTCCATGTGATTTTTATTTGAGACTACCATGGAGATGACTATTTGTTTTTTTATTTGACTTATAAATTAACGAATTTCCTAATGTTAAATGAAGCACTTTTTTTACCCTTACCTGTTACCTCCACATCCATTTATGTGTCTTTGTTACTAAAATTTAGATCCAACACTAACAAAATTATTGTCAATAAATCATTACTTTTTACATTACATGTCTGTTTTAAAATGTCAAATGTGAATAGTCTATGAATTTAGTAGAATACAGACAAACAAAAATAAGTCCTTTTGTCATTGGGCAATGTCTTATAACTATCAAGCATAAATTTTACTGCTATACTAGTAAAAATGTCAAAAGAGCAGGAAATATTTCCAAGTGCTCATCACATCTAATTACTTTTTTCTTTACATTGAGGTCAAATTCACACAATGTAAGATTAGCCATCTTAAAGTGCACAATTCAGTGGCATCTAATACATTCACAATGGTGAACAACCATCATATCCATCTGGGTCCAAAATGGTTTCATCACCTCAAAAGGATACCCCACACACATTAAGCAGTCACTCCTCATCCACCAACCCCCCCTGCAGCCCCTGGCAACCAGTAGTTGGCTTTCTGTTTCTATAGATTTACCTATTCTGAATGTTTCATATAAATAGAATCATGCAATATAAGACTTTTCATAATTAGCATAATGTTTTTGAGGTTCATCCACGTTGTAGCATGTATCAGTACTTTATTTCTTCTTTTGGCCGGATAATATTCCATTGTATGTATATGCCACATTTTGTTTATCCATTCATCAATTGATGGACATTTGGGTTGTTTCTACCTTTTGGCTATTGTGAATAGTGTTACTGTGAACATTGATGTACAAATATCTGTTTGAATACCTGCTTTCAGTTCTTTTGGGCATATTCTTAAAAGTGGAAATGCTGGGTCATATGGTAATTCTAAGTTTAAGTTTTTAAGTAACCACCAAACCTTTCCACAGTGGCTGCACCATTTACATTCCCATCAGCAATATACAAGAGTTCCAATTTTTCCACATCCTTGTCAACTCTTGTTATTGTCTTTTTTTCCCCCTTTTATAGCCATCTTAGTGGGCGTGCAGTGGTATTTCATTGTGATTTTGATTTGTTTCCCTAATGACTAAAGATGTTTAACATCTTTTCTTGTGCTTATTGGCTATTTGTATATCTTTGGAGAAATGTCTATTCAAGTCCTTTGCCCATTTTTTTCTGACTGTGTAAAAATGAAAATTTATTGTCTGTTTTCTCTACTGTGATTCCCTTCTCACTTTCACCAAACAAATCACAGGGTTTTCTAAAGCAGAGAGCTAGTGCTACAACTCCCAGAAAATTCTTGTTGCATGTTACTGTCAAGACTGTGCCAAAGGAAAGAATATTAGACAGTTTTCTGCTGCGTGGTGACATTAATGATGAACAAATGATTCTGAGAGGAAAAACACACTTGTATGAAAAATGCTAAAGTCATTGACACTAAACAATGATTAGTAATAGGACCAAGGTCTGAAAGACTGGGGTCGTCAAGATAGTTACAATGTCCTGAGGGAGGGAGGGAAATTCTTAAGCTGAATAATCAGGACAGCTCCTTTGATTCCCTCCTCCTGCTTTTCTCAACTTAAAAACCACTAGTTTTATTGGCAAAGAGTATTAATAACTTCAAAGCCAGGAGTCCTTTGCTCATTTTTTAATTGAGTTTTTTGTTTTTGTTGAGTTCTAAGAGTTCTTTTTATATTCTGGATACTAGACCTTTATCAGATAAGTGATTTGCAAATATTTTCTCATATTCTGTAGAATGTGAGAATGTAGTGTCTTTTCACTTTTTGATGCACAAAAATTTTTAATTTTGATGAAGTACAATTTATCTATTTTGCTTTTGTTGCTCATGCTTTTGGTGTCATTTCTAAGAATCTGTTGACAAATCCAAGGTCATGAATATTTACCCTTATATTTTCTTCTAAGAGTTTTATAGTTTATAGCTCTTACGTTTAGGTGTTTGATAAATTTTGAGTGAATTTTTTTATATCATGTGAGATAGGGGGCCAACTTAATTTTTTTGAATGTTGATATACAGTTGTCCCAAGCACTATTTAAAGAGACTGTTTATTCTCTATTGAATGATCCTGGCACCCTTGTCAAAAAATCAATTGACCTTAGTTGGATGAGTTTATTTCAGGACTTTCAGTTTTATTCCATTGATTTAGATGTCTATAGTTACGCTAGTATCACAGTTTTGATTACTGTAGCTAGATAGTAACTTTTGAAATAGGGAAGTTTGAGTCTGCCAACTTTATTTTTCATTTTCAAGATTGTTTTGCCTATTCACGGTTCCTTTCAATTCCATATGAATTTTAAGATTGGCTTTTCTATTTCTGCAGAAAAAGGCCTTTGGGATTTTTGATAGGGATTGGTTAAATTTGTAAATTACTTTGGAGAGTCTTGCCACCTCAACAAGATTAAGTCTTCTAATCTATGAACATGGAACGTCTTTCCTTTTATTTAGGTCTTCTTTAATTTCTTTCAGCAATGTTTTGTACAAGTCATGTGCCTCCTTGGTTAAATTTTTTCAAGTATTTTATTCTCAATGATGCTATTGTAAATGGAATTGTCTTCTTAATTTCATTTTTAGATTGTTCATTGCTAATGTATAGAAATTCAATACTTTTAAAATATATTTATCTTGTACCTGCAACTTTGATGAATTTGTTTATTAACTGTAACTTTTTTTTTAATGTTGGTATTCTTTATGGTTTTCTATATATAAGATCATGTCATCTGTGAATAAAGATAATTTTACTTCTTCTTGTCCAATTTTGATGTCTTTTATTTCTTTTTCTTGCCTAATTGCTCTGACTAGAACTTCCAGTACTATGTTGAAGAGAAGTGGTGAAATGGAGCATCCTTGTCTTATTCTTAATAGTAGGGGGAAAACTTTCAGTCTTTCACTGTTGAGGATAATGTTAGCTCTGGACTTTTCATAAATATCCTTTATCAGGTTGAGGAAGTCTCCTTCTATTCCCAGTTTTTTGAGTTTTTTTTTTTTTAATTATGAAAGGATGGTGGATTTTGTTAAATCCTTTTTCTGCATCAATTGAGATGATCTTGTGGGTTTTTTTTTTTTTTACCTTTTATTCTATTAATGGGGTGTATTACATTGATTGATTTTTGTACGTTGAACCATCCTTGCATTCCTGTGATAAATCCCATTTGGTTGTGTCCTATAATCATAGTAATTTGCTGCTGGTTCAGTTTGCTAATAATTTATTGAGGATTTTTATGCCTATATTTATAAGGAAAATAGTCTATAATTTTCTTTTCTTGTAATGTCTTTATCTGCCTTTGGTATTAGGGTTTTGCTGGCCTCATAGAATAAGTTAGGGAGTGTTCCCTTCTCTTCTATTTTTTGGAAAAGTTTGAGAGAGATTGATGTTAATTCCTCTTTAAATATTTGTTGGAATTCACCCTTGAAGCCATCTGGTCCTGGACTTTTCTTTCTTGGGATGTTTTTGATTACTGATTCAATCTATTTACTTGTTATGGGTCTGATCAACTTTTCTGTTTTTTCTTGGGTCAGTTTTAGTAGTTTAAATGTCTTTTTAAATGTAATTCTTGACATTTGCTCTCAGTTCTATGAGGCATTTTAAAATTATTTAGACTATTGCTTGTATTTAAATGGTTTCATTACATACCACTTTTACTTATTTATTTTTATACTTTAGCTTCCCATTTTGGAGCCCTTACAATCATGCATCACTTACCAATGGGGATATGTTCTGAGAAATACATCATGAGGTGACTTTGTTGTTGTGCAAACATCATAGATGTACTGAAGGGAAACAAAATGTGTCTCTTTAACATGAAGATTATTTTAGGCTGATTATTTTTAAGAAATAAAAGACTCAGAAAGTTTTTCTTGTTACCTCCCCATTAACTGCCTAAAAGAATTCAGATTAAAAAGCCTCTCTCAGGAAGCGAGCTATCACCTTAGCATAACATGAACCAGGTGGTAGACAGGGAAGAACCTAGAAAAGCCTGTTTGCTGGGTTCCCTTCTGTGTTCTTCTGTTTCTGTGTGGCCAGACGAATACTTGTTTTCCAAACATTTGCTCCTTTTCACCTACCTGTGAATTACCTTCCTTCCCTTTGAAGTCCCTGACATCCTCTGTGCCCCCAACATTGTATTTTGTCTTTAACTGACTATGGTTTTTAAGGTGAGGGCTTCAGTCATTTTGGTGAGTTACTCAGTTTTCCTGGGTTTCTCCTGTGTATACATGTTATTAAACTTTTGTTTGTTTTTCTCCTGTTAATCTGTTTTGTGTCAATTTAATTCTTAGACCAGCCAGAAGAATCTGGAAGGGTAGAGAAAAATTTCTTGCTCCCCTACAGTACTTACACAAACCTAGATGGTAGAGCCTACTACACACCTAGGCTATATTGTACTAATCTTATGGGACCACTGTCATATATGTGGTCCATTGTTGACCGAAACGTTGTTATGTGGTGCTTGACTGTAATTGTATCTTCAAATAATTTTTCCAAAAGGTAAGCTCATGTGTGGTGTTTTCTGAGCTGAATATGTCTGTGATCCCCACGGAAAAGGAGACATGCAGAGTTCTGAGCCAAGAAGGGAGGATGTCCCTGGTCTCTACTTGGTGTAAGCTCATTGTCAAGGAGTTCTTTGTGTCTCTCAGCCTCTTGGAGTTACCTGTGAAAAGTGTTCCTTCAGCTTTTACCTGTAGAAACTTCTTAGGACCAAGGGCCAGTGTCTGAGACAGATTCCACTGTCTTCCTAATCCACCCTACTTTCCCACTGTTGTTTGGCTGAAACCCTTTCTGCATTTCCTGCCCAAATTGACCATTGGGAGCTCCGCCCACTAGGTCATGATTTGCTTTGAGAATATGTCAGAATACTTTTTTTTTTTTTGTGAGGAAGACCAGCCCTGAGCTACCATCCAATGCCAATCCTTCTCTTTTTGCTGAGGAAGATTGGCCCTGGGCTAACATTCGTGTCCATCTTCCTCTGCTTTATATGGGACACTGCCACAGCATGGCTTGACAAGCGGTGCGTCGGTGTGTGCCCTGGATCCAAACCTGCGAACCCTGGGCCACCTAAGCGGAGCGCGCGCACTTAACCGCTTGCACCACTGGGCTGGGCCCCAGAATACCTTTTTTTGGGCACAAACTCAGACATCTACTATATTCTAATTAAATGTTTTACAAAATATGTTTAGTGTGCTTTTATTTTCACTGATTTTTTTCCTGGAATATGACAATAGTAACCCTTTTAACTTACCCACCCCCCTCCCCTTTTTTTGGAATCAGTTACATCTTTTTCTATCAAGCTACTGACTTTTGCTTGTATTTCATTTACTTTTGTCTTCAGGAACATCAATTATCTCTGTATTGTCTCTCTATTTTCTCTCTCTGATTTTATCACTATCTTCCCATTGCATACCCCCCTCCCCTTTGGTCATTTTCCTCTATATTTTGGAAGATCTTATCATTTGTCTTCTATCTTATGATTTAATTTTCTTCATGAACATATTAAGAACTCTGCTTTTTAATATATATTTAAATACTTTAATACTATTATTGCAGTTTATTTTCCTTTAAACCTTCTTATTTGATTTCATTTAAGTTTTGTTTTCATCTAGCTGTTTTTTCAACTCATTCTCTTTACTCTACATAAATTTCTGTATGTTTTGATAGAATTCATATCTTCTTGGATCTTTTGAGCACATCACATAGTTTATTTAAAACGTATTCCTTTGAGATTTCAGGTGTTGTCTCCTTTGTCTTATCTTGCAATGGTTTTTTCATAGGCCTTACGTTGCCTTTTTCTCTTTATTCATGAACTGAATATGTTCTGTAAAGTTTAGATGTTTATGAACTGAATGGATTTGTGGACACACTTTACCCTGCACTGTTTCCTAGAGCCCCATCTCTTGGGTAGGTTAACTTGTCTAGCTCTGAGTCTCATTCCCTGCCTCCATCAAGCTTTCACTGTGGAATCTCTATTTCACTGTGTTGGCATCTTCAGTACCAATGGTGTGTTTTTCACAAATGTTGAACTAATGAAAACCATGAAAAACTATAGGTTTCTTTTTGTTTTGTTTTGATTCCCTCATTTATTTTACTATATATTTTTTACTTATTTTCTTAGTGGATACCTTTGGGATTACAATTAATGTCTTAACTTATAAGAATCTGGTCCAGATTCGTACCAACTTAATTTCAATAATGTACAAAAAATTTTGCTCCTATATAGCTCTGTTCTCCCTCTCTTTGTGATGCTATTGTCATACAAATTATGTGTTTATACATTATGTGTCCATCAACACGTATTTATAATTATTGCTTTATGCATTTGTCTTTTAAATCAGATAGGAGGAAAAAGAGTTATAAACAAAAAATTCATTAATATTGTCTTTTGTATTTACCTGTTTAGTTGCTTTCACTGAGTCATACTTTCTTGTTTCTTTGCATATCTCATTTTCTTTTTATAAACTGGACATTTAAAATAATATAATGTGATAATTGTGGAAGTCAGAGCCTCCTTTTCCCACAGGGCTCGTTATTGCTGTTTGCTGTCGTTGTTCCTGTTTTTATTGTTGTCTTTTACAAAAATTTACTGACTGGCTTGAACTAATTTTGTAAAGTCTATATTCTTTGTTGTGTGTGGCCACTGAAGTCTCTGCTCGGTTAGCTTAATGGTCAGGTAAAGATTGAACATAGATTTCCTTGAGTGCCTGCAACCAATATCTCTCAGTTTTGCTGAGGAGTTCTTTTGTGTGTTGGGACACACCTTCAGTGCTCAGGCAGGCAGTTTACAACTCTATGTTAGCCCTCACTTTTAGATTGCCTAGAGCTTCAAGGTCAGCCAGAGGTGAAAACTTAGAGTTTTTAGATCTTCTCTGAGCATGTCCACTGCCCTTGGCATGGACATCAATGTATTGTAAGCACCTGACAGTTAGCTTTTTTGATCGTAATGTAAGTGTCTGACATTAAGCTTTTGATTGCCAAGGCATCTGCTTCACAGACATCCATCGTGAACAAACACATTTCCAGCTACAAAATAGATAAAGATCTAGGCTGCCCCACCCATGAAATTCCCCTTTTTGGAAAGCTCTGGTTGACCCGGATAACTGACTATTTGACTGACTGTTTGCTTTTTCCTTCCTGCGCTTTAATTCCTACTCTTATGTTTTAAATTCACCAATAAAGGGTGAACCCGTGGAACCCTGGGCTCCCACCCTCAACCCCAATAGAGGCAGACTTCCACGTCTGTGCTCTCTCTCTACCTGCAACTTTGCTGTGTGGCCCTGGGCGTACCAGGTGCTCTCCAGGACTTGTGAGTAATAAACCTTGTCTTTTCAAAGTTCCTTGATGGTCGTTGCTGAGGTGTGTCTTGTAATCATTGTAAGAACCACAAGGGGGCCAGCCCCGTGGCTTAGCGGTTAAGTGTGCACACTCCACTACTGGCGGCCCGGGTTCGGATCCTGGGTGCGCACCGATGCACCGCTTCTCCAGCCATGCTGAGGCCGCGTCCCACATACAGCAACTAGAAGGATGTGCAACTATGACATACAACTATCTACTGGGGCTTTGAGGAGGAAAAGGGAAAAAAAGGAGGAGGGTGGGCAATAGATGTTAGCGCAGGGCCGGTCTCCCTCAGCAAAAAGAGGAGGATTAGCATGGATGTTAGCTCAGGGCTGAACCTCCTCACACACACAAAAGAAAGAACCACAAGGCCTGGTCCAGCCACAATGTTGGCTCTGGTTGGGGAAATGTCTGTGGGGGCTTGCCACAAATAGTATAGGCCCAGGGGAGTGCCCCAGGCATTTCTAACCAACAGCGTTACTATTGATAGGCTGAGACTAACCCAAAACAATCAACCTATACATTCACAGGGCCTAAAGTCACTAAAATATTTATTTTATTTTTATCTTTATTTTTCAAGGCTACTACTTAGCTGGACAGCAGAGCATGGGAGAAGGGCAAGTTAAAACACTAAATAACTTGCTGTTCCTACTGAGATTCATTAGTCTTTACTGAATAAGTGCTCCCTGGGTTGCTATAAGCTTTTCAACAATAAATTGTGAGACATGCAAATAAACAAGAAACCATGGCCCATACACAGGAAAAAAGCAGTTAAACGAAACTGTCCTTGAAGAAACCCAGGCATCGGACTTACTAGACAAATACTTAAAGTTTTCATATATTTTTGTCTTATTTTATTGGGTGTTTTAGAGAGGCTATTTTTGGCTATTCTGATGCCATTTTAACCTGGCTTTTTCTGCTCAACATAATGTTTTTGAGATTCATTCATTTCATTGCTTATATTAGTGGCTCATTTTTATTGTGAGAATGTGATCTTAACTGGTTATTGCCAGTGTGAAATTTTATTTATTGAATTTACTAGATGTACTTATTACTTCTATTTTGGTCTGGTAGTTTTTCAGTTGAGTTTCTTTCTTCCACCATATTTGGTCACATAATCTATTAATAGTGTCATTTTGGTCTTCTTTCTTATGTTATTTTTACAACTTATTATTTTTTTTCTTGTTGTATTGGGTCAGATCTGTTTAACGTTTTATTATGAAATACATTGTTTGATGCAGAATTCAGCAAATATCTCTTGTGGGGTTAAGCAAGTTTTCTTCTATTTCTAGTTACCTTTTACTCAGAAATAGGTGTTGAATTTTATTGATGATTTTCTTCAGCAGTTATTGAGATGATCATGTGAATCTCCATGTTAAACTGTTAATCTCATAGACTAGCAATGAATTATCCATGTGATTCTGGGAAAAATTTACTTGGTCAAGATGTATTGTTCCCAAATATGCTGATTAATTTCATTTGCAAATATTTTAACTGGGATTCTTGCATTTATGTTCAAGTGAGGTAAACTATAGGTTTCTTTATTAAGATACTTTTCTTCATCTTTGACATTGTTATGTTACCCACATAAAATATATTGAGAAATTTCTTTGAGGTATTTTTATTGTAAAATATTTCAATTATAGAACAAGTACTCATCATTCAGATTTTTCAAAATTTAATATTTTGTCATATTCACTTCAGATTGTTTAAATAAGTGAAAAATTACAAGTAAAGTAGAGGCCCCGTTTGTACCTCTTTCCAATAATTCCCTCCCTCCTTCAATGTGAACAATATCCTGAATTTGGTGTTCATTATTATCATGTTTTTATACTTTAATCTAATATCGTTTTCCTTCCACTTGAAGAATTTCCTTTAACATTCTTGTAACGCAGGTTTGATGGCAATACATTTTTTTCACCTTTTGTTTGCTGAAAAAGTATTTTGTGTTTGATTTTGAAAGATATTTTTGCTGGATATAGAATTCTTTGTAGACAGTTATTTTCTTTTAGCACAGGTACAATAAACGTGTTGCTTCATTGTCTTCTGGCTTGCATAGTTCTGGCAAGAAGCCTGCAGTATTAGTTAGTGGTAATTATTCACCAGTAATTCTTTGTTTCTTTGTACTTAATGTTTCTCTGGATGCTTATAAGATTTTTTTTCTTTATTACTGGTTTTCATTACTTTGATTATAATGTACTTGGCACATTTTGTGTTTTCTGCTTGTAGTTCATGGAGCTTCTTGCATCAGGGTGTTTATAGTTGTCATGAAATTTGGAAAATTTTTGGCCATTTTTTTGTACAGAGATTGTCTGCTCCCTCCATACCCTGCTTTCTGGGACTCTAATTAAATATATGTTAGACTAAGTATTCGTTTTGTTTCAGTTTTTATTTCTCTCTGTGATTCATTTTGTATGGTTTCTATTGCTATGTCTTCAAGTTAACTGGTATTTTCTTCTACAATGTCTTCTTTGCTGTTAATGCCATTCAGTGAAATTTTTATTTCAGATAATGTATGTTTTATCTGAGGTTTAATCTTGTTCTTTTGCTTGGAACATATTCCTCTGTTTCTTCATTTTGCTTGACTCTTTGTGTTGGTTTCTATGCATTAGATGAAATAGTCACCCCTCCCAGTCTTGAAGGAATGGCCTCATGTGGGAGATGAACCTTGTTGTTCAACCCTTCCCTAGCTTGTGGTTGGCTCTCAAACCTTTGTGATTGTCCAAGCAGCCTATTTTATTTTTAATAGCTCCCAATGTTGAGGATATGCCAAGACCAGTCATTGTCCCAAAGGGGAGGATCTCAGTCAGCACCTAGATTCAGGCTGATTGGAAGTCAGACTCTCAGGCAGTAGCTTTTAAATAATGCAAATATATAGAGTCCTGTGGGACTACAAGTGTAAGCCCTGGTGGCCACTAGAGCCTGGCAATGTAGAGATGTCCTCTGGCAGCAACCACAAAAATCAGGGCACCAGAGGAAGGTATAAATTCCTTTCTGGAAGATACCAGCCAGCTGGAGCGAGGCAGAGAGAGCAGAAACTATGTCCACCAGTCTCCTGCGCCAGCAGGAAACTACGTTCCCTGAGAGCGCCTCTGTAGGAGGTCTCTGTAAGTGCGCCAGACTGGAAGCCTGCCCCTTAGGCCAAAGCTCCTGGACAAGCAAATAGGCCTGTTTCTTAGAACGACTTGGGTGTGCTTCAGTCTGCTGTCTGTGCAGTGCCCTGGGGGTGGCAGTCTGCCAAGAACTGACTCTCTGGTTGTGACAATCCCATGGGACCCAGGAACGCAGAGCCTCCAGAGCCTCCAGAGCCTCCAGAGCCAGGCAATCTAGGGGCATCCCCTGAGTGGCAGCTGCAACAACTGGGTCACCAGAAATAAAAACTGGAGCACCAGATGCATGTGGAAGCTCCCCTGTGGGAGATATTGGCGCTCTGGAGCGTGGCAGAGGGAGAGTGTGAAGACAGCACCCACTGGCTGGGGGGAGGCAGAGGGGGAGTGCAAAGAGGGCACCGGCTGAACAAAGAAAAAAAGAAAAAGAAAGAAGAAAGAGGGAAAGAAAGAAAGAAAAAGAAGAGAAATTAAAAAAAAAAAAGATGGTGCCCACCAGCCTCCATCCCCAGAGAGTATCCCAGCAGGCCCCTGCCCCTCAGACCAATGCTTTAAAATTAGGAAATGAGTTTCTTTCACATAAAGTCTGGCACTTTTCAAAGGGCTGCTCCTGCGCTGGGCCCTAGGGCGGGTGATTCTGCGCACCAGCCCTTTAAGAGCCGTTTCTCAGTTGGCCACGGCCCCTGGGGTCTCATGGGCACAAGCTCTGTTGGTCTTCAGATGTTTTGGGGACTTGTTTCTTCGGTGCTGGTCTTAAAAGTTGGGGTGCCCGATGTGGAGTATAAACCCTTCCCTCCTCAGGGAGAAGCTCCAGCTTTTGAGGTCCCTCCCGGCTGTGGGCCACTGTGCGTAGGGTAAGATTTATGGTAAGATTGTGTCTCAGCCTTTCCTACCCATTTCAGTGTGGTTTCCCATGTCGTAAAGGGGTCATTCTGCCGATTTTTAGGTTTTTTCCCGAGGAAATTGTTCCATATATAGCTGTAGATTCGGTTTATCCATGGGAGGAGGTGAGTTCAGGAACTTCCTACCTCGCCATCAGGAACTGGAACTCCATAATATATATTTTATCTAGACGCTCCATTTGATTCTGTTTTCATATTTTACATTTGCTCCTCATTACATTTACATCTTTGAACATTTATAGTATTTCTATTAGAAGTTTCAAGATCTTTATCTGATAATTCCAGCATCTCTGTCATTTCTGGGTCTTTTTCTAGTGATTTTTCTCCTGATTATGTGTCACATATTCATGCTTCTTCATATGACTAGCAACATTTGATTGGGTGCTGAACAATGTGAATTTTACATTGTAGAGTACTGGATTTTATTGTCTGTCTTTGTAAAGGGTTGGAGTTTGTTCTAATAGATCAGCTCCATCTTTTCAAGTATTATTTTAAAGTGTTGTTAAAGTCCAGAGAAGCCTTTACTCTAAGGCTAATTGAGCGCTACTACTAATGTATGATCTTTTTGAGGTTTATAATGAATATACCATGTATTCAGCATGTCTAGTGGGAGATCTAATGATTCCCAGTATGTCTGAGCTCTGGGAATTGTGGCTTACAGCAATTTGGTAATTGTTTTTTCCCCTGGCAGTTTTTCTCTGTGTGGGTTCATGGGTTTCCGTTGCTGGAGCCGATTGGTATTCAGCCAAAGACTCAAGAACCGGATGCAGATTTCTGGAGCTCTTTCTCTAATCAGCTCTCTCTTCTCCATACTGTGCCTTACAAAATCTTTGTGTTATCCTCACTCTGTTCTATCTCTTCAACTCAGTGAGACCCGTGGGCTCTGTGTGTTTTCCCCGTCCTTTTGTTGTGGTCTGGAAATTGTGTAAGGCAGAAATCTGGGGAGATTTAGCTCTTAACCGTTTTTGTTTCCATTCTCTTCGTCATTATATTCTTGCACTGCCTGTGGTCCATTCCTAAAAGAGTTGTTCTTATATTTTGTTCAGTTTTATAGTTATTTATGACAAGAGGGCAGAAGTAGAAGGCAGGGCCTCAGTTGGATCTTTTTAATGAAGCAAAGAAAAGGTAGAAAAGTAGAGTTTTAAAGCACGATGAATGTTCATGTCTTGCTGTTGACATTACTAAAAGGCTAGAGGAGAAAGACGCCTTAAAAATTCGTGTAGCTGAATGCCTATTTTAAAGATGAAAACTGAGGTGAAGGGAAGCAAAATAACTTGCGCGTTGATGTCTAGTCTGTGACTTTACAGTTTGGGCAGAACCTGGGTCACTTTATTCCTGTTCACTGTTAGACATTGCAGTGTGCTATCTTCTTACCACTTCAACTGAGTAGAGAGTATATCATAGCAATTAGCATTGGTAATGATAAAAATGACACTAACAGTTATACCCATTAAAATTTTAAGTATATTCATATTTCTTCTTGCTCTTGGTTAAACTAAATTTTAGTTTTGATTTTATCTTTCTTGTGCAGTCATTGAATAGCGGTGTTTTACAATATCTGATTTAATTTTACCTAATT